>NC_138240.1:21775721-22118221 GCF_964197995.2 Scardinius erythrophthalmus
ACACACACACACACAATCACACAAGCTACACAGACACACATGTGCAAAAATCAGCAGTTCTCTATCAGGCCAATCCACTATCTAAAATACTGCAGACCGAAAGTTCTGAAGCCCATTTCAATTACATTACAAATCACGTAAAATAGTATGAAAGCTTATTTTTGCCATGAAATAAACATGTAAAAAAGGTGATTGCGACTTTTTGCCTCACAATTAGTTTATATCTCACAATTTGGACTTTTTTTCTCACGACTGCAAGTATCTCACACTTGCACATTATAAAATCTGAGCCTATGTTCAGACTGCAGGCAAATTGGATTTTTTTTCTCAAATCAGATCTTTTCAGGCAGAATGTAAAAATCTGATTTGAATCACATTTTAAAACACCTCCAGATGTGGTTTGAATAAGATAAAAAAAAAAAAAAAAAACATGTTTTTTTTTTTTTTTTTTTTTTTTGCTGTCCAGACTTTCAAAAACCCATCTAGATACAATCTGAATATGCAAAAAAAAAAAAAAAAAAAATCTGATTTTTGCTGGAAGTCCGACCATGGCATTATTGAAAGCTTAATCTCAGGTCTGTAATTACTGGAAAACACCAATTACTGGACTTCTAAAGTACTTCCAAGCAGGTCTTGACCGCATTCCATGTCCATGTCACTTTGCCAAATGATTTCAGTTATTTCAAAGGTCCAAACCATCATTTTGGATGACATAAAAATTTCAATGTTTAAAGTGTGTTGGATCAGCATTGAAATTTTGATGAAAGGGAACAGCACACATGGGTGAAGACAGTGACATTGAACTAACAGTGAGTCTTAGTTTATGAGCACAATATCTTGCAGGCATGTATCTGTGCAAAACACTACTGGGTGTTTCCCAATCAGTGGGGCGTTTCAGTTCATGATGGCCACTTTCAATGGTGTTACCTGCTCTAATACACTGGTGGTTTGGTTTAGGGGTGGGCCCTCATGATTTTAGTCTTTTGAAAAATGGTTGAAAAACACCAATTGTAGTTTGAAAATTGGCACTAATTGGTATACGCCCATTTTGGTTTTGCATGTGGGCTTCTCAGTAGTTAATTGATGCTTGCTTATTAGAGAGAAAACACAAGGTGCGTCCTATACGGAAGTCTTGTGTGTTTAACATGCATGAACTCTTTGAGTTTCAAACAATGGTGCATTTAATGTATTTCTGTTTTTAGCATGCTTTTTACTTGCATTTTATTTATTGTTACTAAATCTACTAACATACATTAATTTTCAAAGTAAGTAAAGTTTTGAAATAAATCGCACAGATAGCATGGGAACATTGATACAATGTTGAGTTTTGATCCAAACCATAGTTTTGGTTGAGATTGACATTTCAGTGTTTAAAGTGTGTTGGATCAGCATTGAAATTTTGATGAAAGCCAACAGCACACATGGGTGGAGACAGTGACATTGAACTAACAGTGATTTGTAGTTGATGAGCACAAGATCATTCAGGCATGTATCTCTGCAGAACACTAGTGGGTGTTTCTCTATCAGTGGGGCGTTTTCAAACCACAATGGCCATTTTCAACCGCTTTACCTGATTTGCTCTAATCCACTGGGGGCTTGGTTTAGGGGTGGGGTGGTTTAGCAAGTCTGTTGAAAAATGGTTGAAAAACATTTATTGTAGCTTGAAATTGGCCACTGATTGGTAAACGCCTATTTTGGTTTTGCATGTGCACTTCTCAGTAGTGTAACGCTTCCTCGTTAGAGAGAAGACATAGGTGCATCCTATACAGAAGTCTTGTTTGTTGAAGCACCTGACATACTTACATGAATTCTCTTGCACAGTTTCAAACAATGGTGCATCTACACACTTAAAAAAATGCACATTGCTTTAGTAAAGTTTATTACGAATTTCCTGAATAAAGTTCTAACGTCATTTAACACATTTCTTGAAGTGCAGGAGACATGAACATGAGCAAGAAAGTTACACTGCAAACATAGCCCATGTCTTGCATCCTTCAGTGCTTGCATGCAGAGCACATTGCTCCTTTAGTAGGAATGAAGGCCGACGAAGATGGACAAAAAAAAAAAAAAAGAAGCACCCTCCTGATAATGCTGACAGTAGTGACTACGTTTACAAGCTGTCAATATTCGGGTTATGGTCGGGTTAAGGTCACTATTTGGGTTTCTGAAACATTCGTAATAACCCGTTTACATGCGTGAGTAGAGAGAGTTACTCCTGTATACATGGAATTGGCAATATCCCGATGTAAACGGCGACGCACAGTTAGTGTCTTGACGTATGGACAACCTTAAGACGCAATATGCGTCATTTCCGATTCTTCTTCCTGTATCCAAAGACAACAACAACAGCAGCAGCAGCACGCGGATAATGAATAGTTCGAGGCAGATAGCGATCGCCTTTGTTTGCGCTTTCCTCCTTGCTCCAAAAGTGTGGTGCTGTGCTGCGTCTCGCCATGTTTACCTCTACTTCTGGTTTACTTCCGGTATACTGCACGCGGGTTTTTGTATGCGCCGTCTCTACTCAAAAGACCAAGATTCCTTGCGAATAGAACATGCGCAGAACACAAATCAATGTTCCTTTTGATGGGGATATGCCGATACGCGTTTACATGACCAAATATTCGGGTTAGAAAAAGGGTACCCCAGGTATCATATCCGGGTTTTTAAAAACCGGGATATGAGCATATTCGGGTTTTTGCCGGTGTTTACATGGCCGTGCGCGACCGGGTTATTGCTAATATCCCGGTTTTGAACGGGTTTTATTGGCTGCATGTTCATAGTCCTGAATCTGTTTTAAATTTGAGAAATTTAACTGATTTCCATTCAGTTTACAGTAGCTTGTTTCCACTGAAACACAATAACAAGAAACATCTTGTGTTTATTAAGAAAGTGACTGACATGGCTATTTTGTGATATTTAAAGAGATTAAGGTCTACATAAGGTGAATCTGCAGCTTTAAAGGGATAGTTCAGCCCGAAATGAAAATTCTGTCATCATTTACTCCAAACCTGTATGATTTTTTTTCTTCTGCTGCACACAAAAGAAGATAGAGTGAAGAATGTTGGCATCCAGACAGTTGATGGTAGCCATGGACTTCCATGGTATTTATTTTCTACTATGGAAATCAATGGCCACCGTCAACTTTCTAGTTACCAACATTCTTTAAAATATCTTTTTTTGTGTTCAACAGAAGAAAGAAACTCATACAGGTTTGGAACAACTTGAGGGTGAGTAAATGATGACATAATTTTCATTTCGGCTGAACCATCCCTTTAAATAAATTTTCAAGCTCTTTTATTCTACAAGATAAACTTGTTACTTGAATGCTAGCTTCACAGAAAATGAACTGAGATATAGTTAATGGCTCATAGTTGTTTGTTCCTCTTCATGAAGAGTTTAGCTCCAACACCTGCCTGGAAGTGTTCATTGATTCTAATGACCTTGATTAGCTGCTTCGGGTGTGTTTAATTAGGGCTGGAGATAAAATCGGACACCCCTGCCATAATGATTTCTTTTGATATTGAAGCATTAATAGATTTTAGAAAAATAAATGAAATAATCAGAATTTAATGATACTTTAATCATAGTTAGAATATTTTGTGTTCAGCAACTTTTTTTTAAAAGTGAATCATATTGTGTTTAGTATATTAACATTCTTGAATGTGGCAACTGAATTGACTTGTTCTTGAGTAACATCATGCTTTCTTTTTCAGATTTCAGAGAACCCAAAAGGAAAAGAGGCAGTAGTCTGATGTAAGACAGATTTTTAAAAACCTGAACCGTTGGACCACCTGTAGTTATGACAATTTTATTTTTAAAGGTTGAAATGCTTTTGTCTTATTTCTCCCCCTTTCTTTTTTAAAGAATGATCTTTTAATATTTTTATCATTGATTGATTGAATAAAATAAATTGACTCAATGCTGGAAAGGTGTCATTTATATTTTAAAAGGTTTTTGCCAAATTTTGTAATGGTCAGGAATTTGTTGACGCATCATTGAAGTGTAGTTGAAATATTAATGTTGTTTCAACATTAACTTAGTACTTCAGATGGCAACATTGTTTGACATTCCTTTTCAGTTGTATTTTCAGTGTTTCAACAAAATGTATTTAGAATCAACATCACATTGTAACATTGATCAAACCATATTTCCAAAGATTATTTCTGTTAATTTCAGTGTTAATTCAACAGCAGTGATGTAGATTCAACATCATAGTGTAACGTTGATTCAACAATATTACCATTGATTTATTTTAGTTAATTTCAGAGTTGATTCAACAGCAGTGATGTAAATTCAACATCATAGTGTAAAGATGATTCAACAATATTTCCATTGATTATTTTTGTTAATTTCAGAGTTGATTCAACAGCAGTGATGTAGATTCAACATCTTAGTGTAATGTTGATTCAATATTACCATTGATTATTAGGGCCCAAGGCCCTATTGTTTTCGTAAGGATTATTAGGGCCCAAGCCCTGAAAGGGCAGGCCCTATTGTTTCCGGTAGGATTATTAGGGCCCAAGCCCTGAAAGGGCGAAGGCCCTATTGTTTCCGGTAGGATTATTATTATTATTATTAGGGCCCAAGCCCTGAAAGGGCGAACCCTACACCAGACCTAAACCTACCCATAACCGAACAAAGCTCTGTGCGTCTCATATTTACGCTAAAGGGTGCCATGTGCGTTCGATGTAGACGAAATGTCAAAAGCGTCAGTATATGACGCCCAAGGATGAGAATGCGTTGAAATATCACACCCACGTTCCTAACCGACGATGAAGACTTGACAGAGCAGCCATCAATTGTTAGACAGTATTCTAGGTTAGTACGTGCAGATGTTTTTGGTCCAATCATTAGAAACTCTGTTTTTTTGTGTGTTTTTTTTTTTTCAGAATTAGGTAATAGGAAATTATTAGTCATCCAAATTTTATATCAGCTATGCATTCCGTTAATTTCTTGAATTGGGAAGTTTCGTTGGGGCGCGAAGAGATATAGAGCTGAGTATCATCGCCATATTGACGGCCGTAACATGAGGCTTCTCCCGCTTGCATTGTGATCGGTAAACCTTTGCTTCCAAATTAATATTGTTACCCACCATTTTTATTTTAAAATCTTTTATATATCCCTCCATGGCATATTAAAGTCCCACTTGAATGCTGCTTGACGAGAGGTGGTCTTTCTGTGTCTTTGTTTGTCCGAGTTAGCAACAGTAACTAAGGGGGTTGGGCTTACCGATAGAGAAATTAACATTGGAGGCTTGGGATTAGATGCGTGAGAAATTAGTTCAAAACACAGGAGCGTTTTAAGGACAAATACCTCGCAAAATTCTTGAAATAAAACATCTTAACAATGTCTGTGGTTTGGTAGCCGTTGAATTATTAGAAAAATACCTATCCCTTTAATACAGTAGGCTACATGCTTTTAATTCATGCATGTTTCCTGTAAGATCCCTCACAGCTTCACCCCCTGACCTACACTGCTGATTTCAGCTGACAAAGATGACATGTATCTCTGTTTCACTGTCCATAACAACCAGAGGAAGGAAGGGAAAGATCCTCTTGGTTCTCCACCTGTAATGTCACATAAATGTCTGATGACATCTGCAAAACAACAGTCCTCTTACTGAAGGCATTCCGGTCTCAGTAGTGAATAATTGATTTGCGTTTAACCCCCGTGGGAGGAGTGTGTGTCATGATTTCTTTTAGCTCTGTGAGCTAGAAGAATGTACGATGCATCAGCGTGTAACTAGAGTCAGCCATCTAGTGCAGAAACAAGGAGATAAGCCCTATCATGTCCCGCTTACTAAACACATTTTCTCTTATTTACTTTATCTCTGTCTCCTTTGTACCCCCATACCTCTGATCCGCAACATACCACATCGGTGACGCTCTCTTGTGTCTGACAGCCCAGTGTGAATGATTGTGAACGTGTGTGAATGGGGGGGTGGGGGGGGGGGGGGTTCTGCACTTTAAAGAAAAAAATAGTTCATTTCAAAAGATATAGCGCTACATATTTAAATAGACCAAAAACAGAATTTGCCATTTAAAATATGGCATTTTTGCTCAACTTTCTGAGCCAGTTACCTGCACTGTAATTGAAATGAGTAAATGAAATCAGACAACATGCACTCAGACAAACAATACTCATATATTAATTCCCTTCAAGTTGCTTCAAATGAGTAAATATATATATATATATATATATATATATATAAACGTGTTAATAACTATATATATATACAGTATATATATATGCATAGTACCTTTTGAATGTTTGTATTTTCTTTTTGAAAGAAATGAATACTTTAATTCAGCACCTTAAATTGTTCAAATGTGACAGTAAAGACTTTTTCATTGTTACAAAAGGTCTCAGATAAATGCAGTTCTTTAGAACCTTCTATTCATCAAAGAATCCTTTAAAAAATATCACGGTTTCCACAAAAATATTAAGCACAAAACAATGTTTTGTTAATAATAAGCATTGATAATAATAAGAAATGTTTCTTAAGCCTTGAGTAATGATGCTGAAAATTCAGCTTTGCCATAGTAGAAATAAATTAAATTTTAAAATATATTCAAATAGAAATAAAGTAAATAAAGAAAATTTTAATATTTGTTTTTACAATATCATATTTTTTACTGCATTTTGATCTTTGGTGAGCATAAGAGTTAAAAAAAATGTGCACTGCTGTTAGACATTTTCCTGCTTAGTTTCACCTGTGACTTACTTTGGCCATTTTGTGTCTACAGCTGTCCATTATGTGTACTGGATACCAGCATTAATGGCCTTTTGGTGTGGGCGTTATGCCAGAGTGTTTCGCTCTGACGGCACAAAGAGCTGTGCTGGATGTGTGTGGACGTGCAAATTATTGAGCTGAGGCATAGGAAAGGCTTCTAAAGCCTTAAGCTGGCACAGAACAGTAGCGGAGAAAGGCAGAGCCTGGCTGAGATGGTAAAACATCTCAGTGAAGTCAGATTCTTGAGAAGTGCCACCCACTGCTTGTCAGTATCAGAGACGCAGGTGACAGCACAGCACTAGTCAACAATACACCTCTGCAATAAGAATTAGCACCTTGCAAAGACAAAGCCTCTCTTTTCTCATTTGACAGGCAAGGTCATTTACCATCTCAGCCAGGCTTTGCCTTACTCCGCTCTTGCTCTGTGTCGTTAACGAGAGACTTTCACACTAAACCTGTTGCTCCATTAATGTTCAATAAAAACATTATTATTATTTTTTTCTGCAATCATAAACTATGAAAGTAGTGAAAAGCAAAATTTTCTTAAGGTATGCCTTAAGCCCCATTGTACCCTAATTGATTTAAAAATTCCTGCATGTAATTACATCTGTAAATAATTTATGCAATTATATCTGTATGTGACGGGTTGGCCATGTAGATAATCCAAAAATAATCCACATAACCAACATTAATGAGTGACAATGAACTGAGGAGAACTGAGTCTTTAATACACTGAGGAATGTAATCAACAGAACAGGGAACGTCTAGGTTATGTATGTAACCCTCGTTCCCTGAGGAGGAACGGAGACGTTACGTCAGTGACTAACGAGTTGGGGTTTCGCTTAGAAGCCCATTACCTTCGAGTTCTTACAAAACGAGCCAATGGCAAAACAATGCCATGGGTCTGCGGAATTTGCATAGCGCAACTCCGCCCCACCGCGTGGGTATAAAGGACGCAACGCGGCAATCTCACATTATGTTATGCTGAGGAGCCGAGACTGAACTCTTGGCTGTTCCAGCGGTACAGTGGTTGTGGCAGTTCAGTCTCTCCGAGTTACGTCAGTGACTGACAAATGGGGGGGTCCCAATTGAATCACGCCACAGCGGCTGTCTTCCAGTGTCCTGCACAAGTCTGAGCTCCCTGTCGTGAGACTAGCATGGACGAAGGACTCCTACTTAACACAGGAATACCAAGGTACACTGGGAAGCATATCTCAGTGGAAATATGCAACACAATGCCTGCCCGAAGGGAGGACTTACAGAATACACATATGACCCGCGAGCGGGCTGGAGAACACTGCCGCAGACATAACTCTGGTGTTGATGTCAACGATGCTGGAGGAACTCAGGCCTTCCCAGAGAAACTCACCTGAAGAGAGAGAGGTTTGACTTCAACGCATAGGCGTGTCAAGTTGACAAGGCCCTAGCGGAAGTGATGGTAGCCACCACCTGAGCCACATCTACTGAGCTCACAGGGGGAAACGCATACTTGCGGAGGCCCCATGGCCAGCTGTACGCCAGTGTATCCATGCCGAGCATACCCTCGGTCAGGGAGTAAAACAGGCGGCAATAGGAAGAGTCGTGGGAGGCAAACAGATCTATCTGTGCCTTGCCGAACTGTTCCCAAATCAGCTGAACCGACTGGGGAAGGAGTCTCCATTCCCCCAGGAGTGGTTGAGACCATTCAGTTCCCCCAGAAACGGCACGAAGCGACCTCAGACTCCATATGAGGAGATGGCGAGGGAGTTGCGACATATGGCGGGAGCGTAGACCACCTTGTCGGTTGATGTACGCTACTCTGGCCGTGTTGTCTGTCCGGACTAGTTCATGTTGGCCCTTGAGCAACGCCAGGAAGCGGTGCAGAGCGAACTGTACTGCCAGCAACTCGAGGCAAGTGACATGCAGGAGGCGCTGGGGTCCTGTCCAGGAGCCCGCAGCAGCATGTCGCTTGCACATGGCACCCCAGCCCGTGGTGGAGGCATCTGTTGAGACAACTTTCTTGAAGACGCGAGGGGACAGGGCTAGATCTGAAGGATGGCCATAGCATGCAGTGAGGCGGCAGCCAGCCCCGCAGCTCTATAGGTCTCTGCCACCAGAGTAGACAAAAACCTACAGGCTTTGGAGGGGTGCTTAGGGTTGCCACACCAGGTGGAGGCACTGTGGGGAAACAGTTGTGTTGATGTGAATCGCTGTGTTCCCACGGGGGAAAACCCCAGTGTACCCTTTGGCCGCGGCCTCAGCGAGGGCAGAGAAGGCAGAAGAGGCCGCTGAGCAGTCGCGAAAAGTCAAAGGAGACTGCCATGATCTCATGACCTCTTCATGCACTTCCGGGAAGAAAAGAATTGAGGGCGGGTGCAGACGGGTGTCAGCACGCACCGCCCCCAAAAAACAATCATCAAGCCTTGAGCGCTCGGGACATGGCGGAGGGTTCCACACAAGCCCGATGCTCGCAACTGCCTGGGAAAGCATAGCAGTCAGTTCTGGATCAGATAGATTGGGGTGTGGCAGAGGGGACTATCCCTCTAAGGAGGTCATTGAGTCTCGATCGCAACATTGCGATGGTCATGTTCCTGTAATGAAAACATGACACATCCATGAATGCTGCCTGAGCGTGATTTAAGCTCAAACACGCCATGCAGCGTTCGTGCCCATCAGCAGAATTAATCTGTCTACCGAACCCAGAAATACACGAGCGAGACATCTTTAAAAAGACGCGCCACGTGCAGCTCTTTTAGAGAGGATAAAACTCAACAGCAGTGCTGAAGCGCCAAATCACTACACAGACCAGCAGCAGGAATGAGATCTCGCTGGAACACGCCGTCATACCAAAACCGCTGAAGAGTTGCTCGTCTCGTATCTAGAACTCGTAGACAGCTTGCAGTGGAGAGGAGTGAAGAGAACACTCGGTTCCGAAGTAAAAACATAATGCGAGATTGCTTCCTTTATACCCACGCGGTGGGACGGAGTTACACTATGCAAATTCCGCAGACCCATGGCATTGTTTTGCATTGGCTCGTTTTGTAAGAACTCGAAGGTGATAGGCTTCAAAGCGAAACCCCCATTCGTCAGTCACTGACGTAACTAATCAGGGACCATTGCAATTAATGAATAACTAGAACTAAGAGGCTGTTTACACGACACTGTTTTAAACTAAAAACGTAAAACGTGAGTTTTGGCCATTTATTTACATGGCAACAGCGTTTTGGGTGCCTGAAAATGCAAACTTAAGAAAACGGTTTCAAAGTGCAAGTTTTTGAAAACGGTCTCCGTGTAAACAATAAAAAACGTGAATCTCTGAAGTTGATGACGTCATCCACCTGCGTTTTACTTATTCAGTCTATAGTGTTTCATCGCCATCTAATTGTCACGATCCACTCACAGGAAAAGAGGAGAAGATCCAATAGCAGTAAGTAATATTTATTGGGGAAATCCGTACTCACAAACAGTCCAGGCAGGGGTCAAAACCAAAGAAGCAATCCAAAACATAAAACAATACAAAACAGGCAACAAAGCAGAACTCGGAAGTGGTGTGATAATAGACAAGGACTCCGTGACACATACTAAAACAGACAGGGTTATATACACAGGGAAATGACAATGTTAATGGGGAATAGGCTGAGTGCAATGATAGTGACAAGGGACAGCTGAGTGCAATGAAGAAACAAGGATCGTGGGGAATGTAGTTCAGAATGTGACAGACACCCAGGGGAAGGAGGACATCTAGTGGTGACCCAGGGAACTCAAACCATACACTGTGACACTAATGGCCTGGCAGTAGAATAATGTGTTTTTAGTCGTTTTCACGGATCCGTGTGAATGGGGATCGTGTTGACAATGGTGTCATCTATACGTGGAAAACTCAAAGGAAAAACTTCTCAGTTTTAAGCATATCGCTGTTGTGTAAACGTATCCTTATAGGCTGGCCACACACTTGAAGATTTTGCAACCCCCAAAGATCTGGAGGGTATGGTCCGATTCGAGGCTACTTGGCTGCCACAAACATGACACGAAAGTGGAGTATTGAAAAAGAATATCACCCGTATTCTTTTTTCTCCTTTTTTTCCTTCCCATAAAAAAAAAAAAAACTTACACCAGGAGAACCAGCTGACGACATTGATCGTCCTCCATTTGTTTTTCTTCCAAGTCATGTTTGATCTTGCGAGTCTCTGTGAGATCTCGTCTCACTGTGAAAATGTTACAATGGACAGGTGTGTGGTCTCGCGGTCTGGACGAATCTTCTAGTGTGTGCATGCAGAGGATTGTAATGCTAAAAATCGGTTGAAACTTCCCTTATGTCTGTGGTTTTAACAGACCTAAGGCAAAACAGAAATAATGAAAACCATGACCTTAACTAAACAAGACCGAAAAACAAAACATAACTGTGAGACTATTATTACATGTAAGTGTACATGTGTGTAAGTGCATAGTATTTAAAGACTCCTAATATAAAGTTGACCTAACCTGGTCTTGAACCATTGAAGCATTAGTCTCGGGACTAATGCTCGTTACCAATTACTCATTAGGGGTGGTTGTGGCGCAATGGATAAGACACATGCCTTTGGTGTGAGAGACCCGGGTTCGAATCCACTGTGAGACACCAATGTGTCCCTGAGCAAGACACTTAACCCCTAGTTGCTCCAGAGGCGTGCGACCTCTGACATATATAGCAATTGTAAGTCGCTTTGGATAAAAGCGTCAGCTAAATGAATAAATGTAAATGTAGTCAACATTTAAAGTAAATGCACTCTGATCCCGTCCCTGTAACTTCCATTTGTCAGACAAACTCTATTTTAAAGGTTGACTGAATTATTGAATGTAAAAAGGTAACATTACTTAAAAAAATTTAAATAAAAAAAAGTCCAATTTTGTAGGCCATTTTGTATGAGCAACTTAAAATATAAAACAACTTACAACATTAAATTTAGGGCAAAGGTCCAACAAACAGGCTGCTAAGCATCTCTGTTAATGCACTTTAATAATTTGTGTTTTTTTGGTGAAAGCATGGGGATGTACTATGACATATATTTGTTATTCAGGCTTAATTGATGTTTTAGCTCTATGTTCTGTTTTTGGTGAAGTTTCTTCCATTTTATATAGTGCATACAATTTATTTCGGTGTATAGAAGTAATATAACCTTTTCGGTTTGCTAAACTAACTGAAACAGAAGTTAGACAAACTATGAAAGTTCTATATCATTATTATGTAATGTTATTGTTCAGATTAAAGGGATAGTTCAGGTCCATCAACTGTTTGGACAAAACATATTTTTTTTATATATAATGTGTCTTATTTTTCCATACAAAATTACATAGTAGTTGATCAATCTTTTTACACATTACTCTATCAAGGTCTAATGAGATGGCTGCATATGTCAGAAGTGAGATGCCTTCTGCCATGGAGAGAGGAATCCTTCCTTTCAAGATTAAATCTTCTTCTTTTTTTTAGCTTTCTCTATGATGGGCAAAAAGTTAAAATTACACCTAGGTTTTGAGCTTTTGGAGATTACTATTCCAAGGTAGGTTATTGTTTTTTTTTTGACTTGGAAATTACATATACTGGAAACAAAGAATTGATTGATTGGCATTAATTCACATTTGAGCACACTGAGATGAAGCCCAGATGCATTGGAGAACGTTTTAATAGTATAAATAGCCAAGTGAATCTGGTCTGAATTCTTTATGAAAAGGGTGGTATCATCAGCCAATTGACTGATTATGATCTCCTTTCCTATGATACCAACTCCTTGCAAGGCACTATTCTTAATGTAATTAGCTAATAATTGAGTAGTCAATATAAACAAGTATGGTTAAATGGGGCAACCCTGACGTATTCCCCGCTGCAATTCGAATCTTGGAGAGGTACCGTGTTAAAGCTTAATGGAAGAATTCCCGTTGACATATAAAGTTTTAACTGTTCTAATGAAGTTTTGAGTATAAAAGCCATGTTCAATAGAATCTAAGGCTTTTTAAAAGTCCAGAAAAAGCATATAACTATTATCCCTCACTAACTCCGAATAGTCTAACAGGTCAAGAACCAGACGAATATTGTT
This sequence comes from Scardinius erythrophthalmus, assembly GCF_964197995.2. Taxonomy (NCBI): domain Eukaryota; kingdom Metazoa; phylum Chordata; class Actinopteri; order Cypriniformes; family Leuciscidae; genus Scardinius; species Scardinius erythrophthalmus. The sequence goes on from NC_138240.1 coordinate 21,788,505, forward strand.
TGAAATGTGTCTGTTTTTTAGAAAGCCTGATTGCTTTTCATATGTACTCTAAAATAGTTTTTAAATGTTTTGCAAAGATTGTAACGATGAATTTATAATCATAATTTAAAAGACTAATCGGACGACAATTATCAATTAATAATAAGTCTCTTTTAGGCTTGGGGATAAGAGTTATTAAACTTTGTGTTAAGGTAGAGAGAAGAGATCCCACACTAATGTTTCATATATTACTTATAATAAAAAAGGGGCCAAATCTTTTGCAAATCTTTGATAAAATTCTAAAGTGAGGCCATCTACACCTGGCGATTTATTAACCTTTAAGTTTTTTCATAGATTCGAGGACCTCAACTAATGTGATGGGGCGATCACAAAAATCTTTATCAGGAGCACTTATACAATTAATATTACCTACCGAGGCCATAAAGGATACAGTGCTGTCATAACAAAATCGGCTGCTGAAAAGATTCTTATAGAAATCTGAACAATATTTGGCAATTTCTTTTGGGTCTTCAGAGAGAGAGTTACCAATTTTGAGCTGATGAATGTTGTTTTAAGTCAGAGACTTTTCCAATCTAAGAAAGTAAGCTGAATTTTATTCTCCTATGCAATTTAGCAGAAGTCACTGGAAGTAGATCAATGCTGATTTGTATTGCTTTATGATCAGTTAAAGGGGTAGATAAAATATCAGTACTGAAATTGTCTTTAAGCACGTGGGAAACTAACCATAATCTATTCTCGATTGCTTAGACCTTGAATTATTACACCAGGTAAAAGTTGTGTTATGAGGATCTCCAAGCGTCAATCAGATCGAATCTTTGCATTAACATTTTAAGCTTTACATTTGTATTAGAACAAGATCCTAGAGGCCATCTATCAATCACATTATCTAAGAGTATATGTGCATTAGGGAATTTGGCTAACCAATGAACAATTCTCTCTTCTATCCTACCTAAAAGAACATCATTTTCTGCCTTTGAATTGTAACCATAAATGTTTATGACAATGAAATTAAAGTTATGTATTTGAACACAACATGACACACATAATGGGCCCTATTTTAACGAAATGAAACGCAAGTATCAAGCGCGAAACGCAAGTAACTTTGTGGGCGGGTCTTGGGCGCTGTTGCTATTATACCGGCGGGATAAATTACTCTTGCGCCCGACGCAAATCTATAATGGGTTGGTCTGAAGTAGCTTCATTATTCATAGGTGTGGTTTGGGCATAACATGAAATTAACCAATCAGAGCATCATCTCACATTCCCTTTAAGAGCAGGCGCGCTTGTTCCATGGCAGATTGCTATTATAACGGCGGATTTGCCAGGCGCACACCAGGAGCGGTTCACAGCCGAGGAGACCAACGTTCTCGTCAGGGCCGTAAAACACAGAGAAGTGACATTGGGGATGGGAGAAACCCATCCAAATTAGCTTCGGTTAAACAGGCGTATAATAATTTGGGTAAATGTGTAAGCTAGATTTATGCCTATTTTTTCACATCTTCATGGACACAACAATGATTTAACTCGTGTGTTAATATTTTTTCTTGTAATAATGTATGATTTGCAAAAACTGCTGCTTCTGTGTAGATGAGAGAATCAAAATGTATGCGCGTTGTGCTCACGGCTACATTGATTATGGCCAAGCATGCGCCCTTAAAATAGCATTTGAATAACATGCGCAACGCGCCACTGACTTTAGACTAGGTTTTTCCTGGTCAGTGGCGGAATTGTTTTCTAAACCTGCAAAATAGCATCAGGGAACGTTTGCGCCGGAAAAACACCTCCTCTTTTCGCTGCACCGCCCCCGGGAACGCAAGTTCATTCCCTAGTTTACCGGTGTGCGTCTGTGGAGGGAAAAGTCTGCTGTGCGTGGGTCCAAAATAGGAATGATACATGCGTCTGTGTACAAAGTCAATTGTGCTGGGTGCAATGGCCCAATGTCCATTAGTATCACAGTCTGCATACGGAAGGTTTCCAGCGAATAATTTCTTGAATGAGAACAATAAATGTCATTTCCCCAATGGGATTTCCAAAAAGCATGTAAACAGAACACCTTGTCTCAAAGTTGAGAGAATTCAGCCTGGCGCAAAGATCTCTTTTTTTTCTCCACGAAGGCCCGACCAGCTATAAAGTAGGCAACCTTTCCTGCTTTCCGTGCCTCATCGACTAATGGCCACACCTTCATTCTACTATCTCTGCCGACCTAGCAATTTCCTTCGCCTTTTCTTTGTTCTTTTCCTCCACATTCTTGTATCTTATGTAGGCGATGCAGCATAAGCAATGTGCTGTTCTTTTGTGTAATTAAGTCTTTCAGAAAGATGTCTGCTTTTGACTCGGCAGACCCCTCATTGCAACAGGAGAACAAGGAAGGACCAATTAATGAGACCCATTTGATCTGAAGTCACTAACTCCATCTATCACTTACCCATCCCTCCATTAAATATGTTTAGGTAATTAGGCTAAATTAATGAGCAAAGCTGGGGCGCAGCCTACCAGGAGTAATTGCCTGAACTAATTCACTGCCTCTACATCTGCAACAAATGAAACACAGGAAATGCATGGAGTGTCAATGTTTGCTTTACATTCAAACATACATATTTCATTTTCAAACAAAATAGTAAACATGTTATTTCTTGTAATGTTCTTTTATTCTATACAATTTAAAACAAATTCTTCCATGGCCATTCTGACCTCTTTTTTTTTTTTTTTTTTTTTTACAGTCATATATTTTCTATTATTCTAATATTAATAAGCATCTGTTTGTACTCTCACCGCATCAACATGCCCTGCACAGTAGTGACCTCATGAACCATGCAAGAATATAAAACCTACTTTACACTCCAGCACTTCCTCCCTCTGGGTAAGATGGAGCTATTCCTCTGTTTTTTTTTTTTTTTTTTTTTAAAGTAACTTCCCTTCACACCAATGAAGGGAAAAGCCCAGAGGGTCCTCATTAACTCTGGGTTAGAGGTATGCTTCACCCAAATCCACTCCCCCACACTTAGAGTCAAGACCCGCAAGGCTTTTTGTACATGCTCAGCATGCAAGGAATAGCTCTGGGGCAGGCCAGCACTAAAGGCCAAATTCAAAAGAATGTTACTTTGTAGGTAATCTAAGCTCACAGGTAGGGCCGATAATGATGTAAATTAAAAGTGTTAACTGTGGTAAGACACTGCTGAGACACTGGGCTTCCAAGGAGAAAGATATTATCTGTTCTTGGGCTGAAATCATAGCAATCTGCTTGCCTTCAAATCCTCCAGGATTTGAATGTGTAATAGTGTTTATATGTGCCTCATTAAATGTCATTATTATACAAGTCGTTAGGTTAACATCGTATAGCGTACTGGTGTACGGCTAATTGATTTTCAGCTGTTTTCAAATGATCATTTAACTTCTCTAGTAGACTATTTAGTAATTGCTTTTTATTGAGAATTGATTGATTTATTTGGAGGAGTACAAGTGGCACTTAGAAGTTCTCTGTAAATTTGTAAAATGTAAAAGCCTAAAAACACATAATATACATAGGCTGCCCTGCCCCTGACTATAAGATTTTTCTACTATTTGACTAGTAGTCATTCATATAAGCCATTAGTCGACTAATCACACATTTATATTAATTTATTTACTTTAATACTGGGGGAATACTAATATAGGCATAATAAATAACTCATTCTGCACTCAAGCGCACACATAAAGCTTGCTGCAAAGCACTGGCAAAAATAATTATTCATAAATAATTATGAATGTGTCAGAAAAAAATAGAGATTTTTTAATTATGTATTAATAAACTATACTGTTTTCTGAGTTAGTGTCAGCTGAGAAGATGAAGTTGACGATGCTGACTTGCAATATAATAATTTAAGAGAAATTAATCTCACATAGGGATTACATAATCAGAGAGGGTTTTTTTTCTATTTGAATTGGTTTATTTTAAAGTAGGCATTTCAAGTTTTCTATAGATATATTTCTCGTGTCTGTGAGGAAAATGGCCTATGCTGAGTTTTGGTTCATTTTTATGACATGCTCCAGTTCACAGAAACCGAGACGGCAGAAAGTGCATCCTGTTTGTTTTCTTTATTTTACAAAAGCACAGCGTTTTGTTGTTATTGTGAGTTTACACAAATAAAAGTTTCAAAGTTTTGAATGATGTATTAATTTAATCTACATGACCAAAAATTTTGGAGTATAGCCTATTTTAGTCTGTTTCTGCTGTTATCAGGAAAAATGCAAGGGATCGCGCCGGCGCCTCCATATCATTCAGTAAGTATGTTATACTTTAGCTTCCACACTGCGTGCAAACACTTATTATGCACATAATAAAAGAGCACATTTATCTAGGTTGACGTTAGAGCGAGCGGCCAAGTAAAGTTGCTAGTATTTACAGTACATGTTTCACGAGTTCACACTTACATTTTTATTTTATTTGTAATAAAGGTTATGTGTATTTGGCGTGCTCTCATGTTAATTAGGATAATTATCTGAACGTGCCCCTCCCGTTATTAAAACATAATTTCAAGTGCTAAGCCGTGTTTGAGGTCAGCAAACGTTTGGATTTCCTACCCGACATACAGTACTGTAATTACCACAAGGACCTGCCGTTAACGATCTGCCCCTCAAGGACTGCATGACTTCGCCACTTCATGTGGATTTTTTTTTTTTTCTGCGAATAACCGACTAATACAGTTTTGGTCGACTAAGCCTCTTCTACACAGATGAGCCAAAACTTTATGAGTACCTGCCCAATATGCTATTGGTCCTCGGTGTGCAGCCAAAACAGCACTGACCCGCTGAGGCATAGACTCCTGAAGACACCAAGACGTTAGCAGCAGATCCTGTAGTTTGCAAGGAATTTGGAGACCAGGCCAGCACCTTGAACTCTTCATCATGTTCATCATTCCTGAACAATGTGTGCAGTGTGACAGGGAGCATTATCCTGTTGAAAGAGGCCACTTCCACCAGGGAACACCATTGTCATGAAGGGGTGTACCTGGTCTGCAACAATGTTTAGGTAAGTGGCATGTGTCAAATTATGTCCACATTAATGGCCGGACACAGCAGAACATTACACAGAGCATCAAATTTTCGCCACCGGCTTGTCATCGTCCCACAGTGCATTCTGGTGCCATAACCTCACCAGGTAAACGTTGCACATGTACACGGCCGTCCACGTGATGTAAAAGGAAAAGGGGACTCATCGGACCAGGCCGAGTTCCACTTAGCTTAACATATTGGACATGTTCAGGATACACCTACACACCATGCAGCACATTTTCATCCAAATATATTTCTTTTCACCGCAACGAATCTCCAACAGGTCAGCACCCTGAATCTCTCGATATAATTATGCTCACATACATGTGAATATAATCACTAGAAAAGACCCAAGAAGACAGAACACAGAATAAATGGAAGAATTAATGAGAAAGAATTTTTTAATTTTCACTCTCATGCACTTCATTTTCAAAACATTCTGGTGGTCATTATGGAGGGCAGAAAGGAGCTAATTGTTTCGCAGCAAACTTTAATTTTCTTTATATAAAGTTCTGCTTGGAAATGTAAGATGATTCAGCTTTTTCATGGGTACATTTAAGGTAAATTATTTCTGCTGTGAAGTCTACAGCGCCTAGAGCTTTCATTATCAGCTAGTTGACACTGTGACAGTGTTGTGGTGGACTCACGGTTTCTTTGATTAGAAAAAAGTAAGTCCACAAATCAACTTCAAATATTATGTAAAGATATATTACATACATGCAATGCTTTTACGTACATTGGAAAAAGGCATGTTCTCTAAAAAAAAAAAAAAAAAAGTACCATGGAAATACCATAGCATATGAATAAGGTAATCATTCAGTATCATGATACAACTGATACCATCACTCTATCGTGGATGTACCAACATAACACATTTTCTAAAGGTCTGTTGGTTTAGTTGGAGTAATAAATGAGGGGGAAAAAAGATTAATGAACAAGAAAAAATAATATACTGTGATCTTAATTAAATTAATTTACTAATTAAATTCACAGAGCCTCAGGAAGTCTGATAAATGTGTCTTTCCTGTGGGGATATAAAAAAACACACAATCATCAATGGCTCTGAGGAATGAATGACACAAGGGAGGGGAAAGAGGGTGGCATAAAACGTTCTTGTCAGCCCATTTACAGGTGACAGCTAAATACAAGCTAATAACCACCCAAATGTGACACAACATGCACCACCCCATGACAAAGGCTCTACATTTTTACTCTTACAGAACAAGAAAGGCAGGAAAGAGGGAGGAATACATTACTTGTGTTATGTTTGTGCGGTAGATCGGATGAAAGCAGCTAGAAACAAATCAGACATACCATACAAGCCAAATTATACTTTTTGGTGATGAAAAGCTACTTGAGTTGACTAGTAGATTTTAAAATGAATCAGAGTCATAATAGACCAAATCTAATTGAGTGAGAGGTATTCTTCAGAAATTATGATGTAGTGTTTATGATTGTGGGGAAAAAAGAGGATCCTAAACATGTTTTAGTCTTGCTTAAGTGTGGAAGCACAATAGAGTGTGATTGTCACAGACGAGTTCAATATCTAGTAATTAGGGCGTCAATGTTTCTATTCAGATTCGACAGTATTCTGTTAATGATTTTCTGTTTAAAGGACAGATTCCCAATGAAAGACAAATGAAACACGCCCTTGGTGTTTCAGAGGGCCTGGCTTTAAAAATACTGTCATGTTTAAAGATTTGAGCACTTGATGCTTTCAGTTTTAGGGCTCTGCAATAAATTTGGCGCCCATCATGTAGGAGGCTGTCAAAGAATCTCACATATCCAGCAAATCAAAATGTCACATCAGAAAATTACTTAATTTGGTAATTTGGATGTTTTAAAGAGAAAGGGAAGTATAGCAATAGTTCCAATGTGATCTCATTAGAATATGTGTATATTTTTAGTTCTACCATATTGACAGCACTAAAATGTAAAGTATTTACGCTTTGACCACACTAAAACGTAAATTATTTACATATGAACTACTTTACTGAGGTACAAATTTGTACGTATTCCTATTTATGAATATTAAATTCATGGCATTGATGTTTTTACTATTCAATTATCATATCAATAACATGTTTTCAGTCGCATTTATTAAATGCAGTTTACTCATCTACTTAATAAGAAATAATAACATTTCACTCTGTTCATGAATTCTTCTGCAAACTCGTTTCGGAGGATTACATAATGTTAAACAAGACTTACATTTTAAGATTAACAAGATTAACATTTTTTTAATCGTTTAACCATTTTGTAATATCTTGTTTGTTTTTCGTGAGACACAAAAGGCGTTTTCTCCTATACAGCGACTGACAATAAAACCATAAAATACACCAAAACACAACATAAATTCACAAAAGACAATTTTATTTGCTCGATGTAATCCAAATCTTTAGAATACATACGTTTGCAAGGTCCAGATCCAAATTCAGCCCTTTATACAGCGATCTTCATCCCGACCGCAAATGTCAAATCCTGTGCAGACGTCAAATTAACATTCATTCAATGCTGATTATGATTCATTCAAATTCAAAAATTGTGCCCCGAAGAAGCGTTACGACATGTTTTACGGCAGTGATATCAAAAGCTCATTGGCTCTCGCCTGCTTCGTCACAGATTGCGACATGGAGTGAAGCCGGTGTTATGCCAATTTCGACCCCCGCCCCCTAGCATTGGTAGGTTTAGGATTTGTTGTGGGGGAGGGGTTAGGATTAGGATTAGGCAATCAGGCAGTGATTTCAACGAGGGGGGTAATAATTTGGCAAGGGGTCGCAATTCGGCACAACACCGGATTAACATTTTCATGAATTATTAACTTAAATTCTGATCTGTCCCTCATTCAAAACTGTTATATACCGCCAGAGTGCTCTGCGACTCCAACACATCGTCATTTGAAAGACTTTTGGTAGTGCTTTTGTAAATAAATTACTGTGATTATACTTGCCTGTCCGTTATGTTTTCTTCATGGGTTTAGGGGTAGGAGTAGGATTAGCAGCTCAAAATACCTTTAATGCTAAATTGCTACTAAAATTGTCCTTTTCCTACACATCTCTGTCCATTACATTTTATTATTTATATATTCTGTATAAAATTGGGATGTTTAAGTTTGGGAGTAGGGTTAAGGGATCTTACATTTATCTATAATAAAAGGGTAATTATAAAGATATCTGATATATGAAAGATTCGTAAATATTTCATGTTTTGTAGCTGTAAAAACTAACAATGCCACGTTTAAATGTTGCCGATACAACCATATTTTACGTTTCAGCATCTATCTAAACATACAAAAAGTACATTTAGTGTCTTTTAAAGTTACATATTAATAGCTACGTATTAACAATGAGACCATGGGTGCATTTCCCATACAACGATGTAGCTTGCTGCTTAACTACCATAGTACAATGCATCATTGAAAAAATCAACTTGCAAGCCGGGGGCTGTCGTTCCAAACACACAACTTTTGCGAATGTTTGATGGTTTTGGAAACACAGACTCGTTGAACTATGCGGATAACAACAGAACTTGCGAACATAGTTGGCCAACGATGCTTTTGGGAAACGCACCCCAGGCTGATAGTTCACCCAAAAATGGAAATTCTGTCAGCATTTACTCACCCACATGTCGCTCCAAACCTGTGTGACAGTAATCTTTTGAAGCCACAGAACTTTTAGCTCTGTTCCTCACTGATTATCTGGGGTGTGTTTCTCGAAAGCATCATCAGCCAAAATTCAGTTACAAGTTCCATCGTTATCAGCATAGTTCAACGTGTCGAAACCATAGTTCCAATGAACATTCGCAAACAGCATCGCAAAGTTGTGTGGTTGGAACGACAGCTCTCGACCTGTGGTTAAAAGCATAGTTTCTAGTTTGCATGAAATATGGACTTTACAAATCGTTCTCATTCGCATTCATTACAATCTATATATTTTTTTATTTTGAATACATACAAATGTCATTGACGTCTTTTAACTTGCCAAGAGATTTAAAGCATTGTTTTTTTAAGAGTGTGCGTGTGCGTACATGCTCTAGTACGTAAAAACGAGCCTATGATTAAATCTGGAAATAAAATTTTAATTAGAATTAGTCCTCAGATACCATGTCTGTAATTTATAGCAAAACATCTAGCATTAATTCAATTTCAAACAGAATCATTAAAAGAAATTATTACCCACTACCTGCATGACATCATTAACCAACGTGGTTGAACGACAAATTTGCGACAATACAGTTTCGGGGAACAGTCTTGACAAGCTATGTTAAGCAGCGAGTTACATCATAGTGCGGGAAACGCATCCCTGGTCCTTAAAAGAGCTTAGTAAATGAGTTGAACTTGAGAACGGTGTCAGTTCGTATGCAAATGAATCATTCAGACCGATACCAAACGAGCCCTATATAATAAGTTAATCTATCTTGAAAGCTCTCAATAGGCAGCAGTTCTGCCCACCGCACTAATAGCACTATGCAATAGAGACTCAATGGGATTTGATTGTAGTTAAGATTATATTAGTATGTTGCACCACAATAATGCCTTAAAATGCTGTCTCTGGTTACAAAGCACATGACACCATCCCTCGTCTATGTCCTGACACCAGAGTAAGCCTGTTCCTTAACCTCCTGCACAGCATCAGCAACTTCATAGGCTGGAGATTTTATGGATTCCTGCTGTCAGGCCAATCACTGTTGGTCTGCATGACCATAATTACATCCTGTGGCTTAATAATAAACTTTGAGACTCTAGCCATGATTCCAGTTAATATGCCCCCCTGCTGTTAAACTGCACTTTAAATGACTTTGTGTTACACAACGTTGCACTAGCTAAACACATGTCAGTGTGCACAGTGCAATGTTTCATAGCAGCTTCATTTATTCTGCATAGGGGTCCATTCGTGAATGCAGTTGTATTCTTGTGCATTGTGTGTTTCAGTGCTCAGATTGAGCAGATATTTTCTTATGCGTTATATGTGCTATTTATAATAGGTTTATTTTTATTATGTTTAAGATTTGAACAGCCTGTACAGATGTTTACTGTAAAATTATGTCGTACTCGAGTAGACTGATGCATGATGCATGATGTGATACATTTAATGTGGCTTTAGTGTCCTTTAAGGGCATTGAGCTTTGGCATTTTTAAGACTTGGGACAGTCGTAGACACTTCTTGTTGAGTGCACTTACTTCCTGTTGCACACACTTACTTCCTGTTGTGTTCTTGTCAAGTGGCCAAGACCACAAGTCTGGGTATTTGGACAAGTCTGTCTTTATAAGTGAGTCATTGAATCATTCATTGAAACAACTCCTTTAAAAATGCCAATTCATTCAGGAACAAAATAAATTCATGTCTTCATGAGTGAGTCATTGAATCCTTCACTTTTCTGATTGATTTATAAAGGAACAACTACCACAGTGATGTGCTGTCTGCTGTGAATTCTGAACTATCATGGCTGAGATAAACAGATAAAGTAACTGGCAATGTTGTGTCTAAAAAGTAAGTTATTTGGTATTACCTTTTTTGTAAATTGAACTGTGGTTAAACAATCATTGTTACACACTCACAAACATGCTGTTTTTATGAATTTAGCTGTGATTACAGTGGGAGCCTATTAGTGGATGTTGTTAGAGCGACTGATATATATCTAACTGATAAAAGATTGTAGCAGGTTTGGTTTTTATATATGTACTAATAATTATCAGGTACACAAATTATTGTATCCCTTTAAAGGAGAACTCCGGTCAATTGTCGAGTAGTCAATTAGTCCAGTAGTCGATTGTCGAGTTCACGCGCGTGATCATAGGTAGTAAACCTATGCGCATGAACTCGACAATCAACTACTGTGGACTTCGACCGAAAACAGGAAGTAAATACAGGTATGTGCGCTGGCTGAATTAACATCACTTTTATTCATATCTTTCACATCTACTGCAGTCAGATTCACCCGTGTTCACTCTAAAGGAATCACTCATATGGCTGGGCACTTGTAATGACACATCAAGGATGTTAAGAGGCTAAAAGCAGGTTTAAAACTTGCCCCATTGAAGTCAACAGGGTGCAAATTTTAAAAAGAGGATAACACGGTGTAGGCAACACCGATTTTTGTCGTTGTTCTCTGTACTGACAGCACTCCAAATTTACAAAAAAATGAGCTCAATGTTAAAATTGACCGGAGTTCTCCTTTAATATCTTAAAATAGTCTGGATAATTGACAATACATTAGGTATATAATGTCACTGATAACCAGCACTTGTCAAATCAACAGAACAAATCACGCAGCAGGGCAGTGCCATATATCAGATAAACATTCATACATGGAAAACCCCATTCCATCTAACATCTACTCACCTATTTAAAGAGGAACTCCACTCCATCATTATGGCAAATTATATATGGATCTGTCATTTAGTCTCACTTGTTTGGAGATCATTGATTAATCTGCAACCTGGATATCATCGATCTTTTGACTCACTTTGAAAGTTAAATCACAAGCACTTTTGATGATGCATTAAGGTGATTCTGAAAGCTGATTGGCTGGCTACCTCTGGTAATGATTTGTTATATACTGTATGCAGAAGGAGGCAAATCTCCTTGTGCTTTTTTTCCCGACCACATTTTAGATGGAAGCATTGGAAGGTTGCGTCATTTAATTCTAATTAGTCATTTGAATTGATTAAAACAAACAAATGTAATTTTGTTTTTATCCCAGCTAATCTTTAAATGTTTTAAAGATTTTTTTTTTTTTTGTTATGTGAATGTTAGAGAAAACATTAAAGGAATGTTTTCTGTACTTCATCATTTTGCAAGTATTACAAGAACGTCACTTTTGAATTGTTCTCTGAATCATCTGGGAAAAAGTAGTAAATAGTAGCGTTTTAAAAAATATTCGACTAAAGTAAAAAATAAAATGTTTCATGATAATGTTCTATCAATGATAGAAATGACATTGTTGTGCCAATGTTTTGATAACTTCGTTCAATGCCATATAACTTTGAACGAACGTTCTATTAATGTTTCTGGAAGAAAGTTTGTTCATAACTTTAAGAGAACCTTGCCTGAATGTTAGCCAAAACTCTGAGAACATTCCCTGTTAGCTGGGATGTTTCTTTTCAGCCATGCTGATATTTTAAAACACATTACTCTTGCTCATATGATATTGCTTAAATACAATGCGATGACATTCATAAATTTTTAAATATAGCTTAGGTGTCCAAATACCTTTTGGGAACACTGTACAATGCTGTAAAAAAAAACAAGTAATAAAAACTCGGTGAGTGTTTTAGCGCAATTTTATCACCTCATGGGATCACAACACTAAGAGATAGTAAATCTTTTCCTGGATTTTTTTTTTGTGCGTTCCCGAGATTAGACCTTCCTTAACATAATGCCGAAAACCCGAAGTCTCTAGGTGGTCTGGTTGAGGAGTAGATAGAAGTGCAAGATTGGTGCGCACAGACGCACAGAACAGAAATCATGAGTTAACAAGCGCAATTTTGTCAGGTGGAAAATTGCGCTAAAAAGCTTATTTGGAGGCAGTACAAGCAACATGTGCTTTGAATACTTTAACACTTCTCCAGGTCTTAGTTCACTCTCCTGCCCGACCTTCCAGTGGCCTTTTAAGAACGAATTCACAAACTACACGCTCCTCTGGCCTAACCTGGTGACTGTTACCCAGTGTTTCCGTATTCTGGCCTCTTTCCCAGGAAGAAGTTGGCCTCTTGGCAAATTACTGCCCAGGTGGTGAACCAAACACAAGTACACACTGCATTCTCTCTCTCTCTCTCTCTCTCTCTCTCTCTCAGCTAAAGAAAGGTGCTAGATCGTGTCTCACTTTCAAACTAAAGAACTAAGTTAAATGTATTTTTGAATGCAGCCTTTCAATGATTTTGCCACATACTCATACAAACAACTGTAAATGCAAATGACCCCTTTGTTTTTGTCTTGTAGTCAAAATATCACAACATGAAAAATAAAATACACTCTCCTGAGAAGACAAATTGTATAAAATTATAAGACTTGTTTCCAGGGAATATACAATTCATTAAATTATGCTAGATTTATGCTTTAAACAAACAACAAGACTTAATGTTTTATGCAATTTTCAGGTTGTTTATTTATTTATTTTATTTTGTGATAGTTCAGTATGCATGGGCATGCCTTGGATTGTTCCTGAAAATTAGATTTCCACACATACAGTAGGCCTATTTTTTCAAAATATTTAGCATCTGACAATAATGGTGCGTTGAAGTCATGTTGCAACGACTGTATATGAGTTGAAAGCACATGAACGCCACCACAAAGTCGTAAATACGAGAGTTGAGTTTACGAGTTGTGGGTGTGTCAGTGAGAAAAATGATGGACCACAATACTTGTAGCAATGACATTGTCAGGCTTCTTTATTTAAAATAGAATAAGCTGATTGCCTGGACAATATATGATAGCATTGTAATATAACAATATTAACTATAAAGTTTACAGTGGCTTCATAAATGAATTAAAAAAAATAAAACCTGATGCAAATTCTTTGCTCTTCATTTTCTTGAAGTAGAGTTAAAGAGCCTTAACAAGTAAATAAGAGAAGGTAAACCGCCATCTTGCTATGACGAAAGTGACTTGAACACACCTGATGTCATAAACACGACTTCCCAACTCATAAATACAAACTTCCCAGGAGGAACGCACCATAAGTCGCAGTGTTGCATTAGGTCAAAATTGCATTGTTGAGAAAAAAAAAAAAAAAAAAAAAACACAAATAAGTTGCATTAGTGTATAAATCACATTTTATTATTACATTTAGAAATAAATGTAAAATACCTGTAAATATATATATATGTGTGTGTGTGTGTGTGTGTGTGTGTGTGTGTGTGTGTGTGTGTGTGTGTGTGTGTGTGTGTGTGTGTGTGTGTGTATGTTTACAAACATTTTAAACACAACATGTATTTTAGCTCCCATCACTCCACAACAAATCCTTTACATTTATCAGTATTCAGGACAGGAATAAAAAATATAAGTGTAAAGCAGACATAAATTATATGTCATTCATTAAACAACATTTATTATAAACGTCTAGCCTAAAAAAAGTATTTAAAGTAAAATTGTGAGAAATGCACTAAACAAATAAACTTGGGCTTACACACTGCACATATTTCATTCAGCACAAATCCAAATGTGTTGTGTGCGAAAATATTCTGGAAAATCAAGAAATCAAGAATCTGGAAAAAAATTGTTTTTGCATTTTTAAAGCCACCACCACATTTAGTACATGCTACAGTCATTTGACATGTGAGAAACAAAGATGGTGGTGCAGAAGTGTCTGCTTGCACTAATGAGAATGGATGGCCGCAGGCTGAATGTTTTCTGCTCTAGTCCAGAGAGGAGAGTCTTTTTCATCCCAGTCATTAATTGCTGATAAATTGCTGTGGTCTTCCCACTCACTACCTTCTTTCATGCATGTTAAAGTGGTAATCCTCTCTCACCGCCTCTTATTGATTTCGCTGATGGCAAAGTCCATTACAGGTTGTTGTTTTTTATTAAACTTTCTTAACAATGACACAATCAGAAAGCTGCATGCATAACTAGAAACCTCAGGAAACCAAGCACTTTTTTGACTATATACTTATTTAATGACCCTAAGTGCCATAATCACAATTAATGATGTAATGCTGAAGTCAACTGGCCTCGTTTTTAAATTGTACTTTTATTTTAGTTTACATTACTTTTTAACTTTGCAATTTTCACTCTGTAGGCATTTTCAAACCACAGAGGAAAGGAAGATGAAAAAAGAGAAGGACCATGAAGATCGCCTCTAGTTAAAAAGAAAATCTTAAATAAAGGCAGCTCAAAGTTCTTCTCAAATGCCACTGAATAAAAGTAAAGTCCATCACCCTAAAGCAAGTTAATTCGCTCTGAGGAGAATGTTTTAAGACAGCTTCAAAGAAAAGCCAGAGAAGACGGGTTACTGCAAAGAACAAACCTTTTTCTTTTACTTGCTACTGTCTTTTTCTCCATCTTTCAACCGAGGATTACTAGAAATGTTACATAAAGCACTTGCTTCAATGATTTTGCAGATCATTTAATATGCCTGAAAAGGTCAGCATCAAATAAGCATGAAAAAGATGACAGGATAAAGGATCATGCTATTGAGAATTTCCGTGTCACTCATCATTTTCAAAATCCAGAGAAACGCTGTTGGAGAGCCTAAATGAGAGAACCGAGTGATTTCAGGAGATAATACAGATGATTAAAATGTTAGACATAAACTTTCACAGAAAAAAAAGAGAGAAAATTTAAAATACAGTCACTCGAGAGACAAAATTGTGTAATATAATAAAACTAGTTTTCACACAATATATCTTGAAATAAACATAAACATCACTTAACTAGGCTTGATTTATGCTTAAATAAAAAATAAAAAATTAACAGAGTAAGGAAAATAAACCTAATCGAGGTACATTCTATTAAACAATATTTTATGCATTTTTTTAAGAAATTTGTTCCGGGAACCTTTACACCCTCAGGCGAAACTCACGCTTGTATATTTCTATTGAAATGTACCTTAAGAAAAATATTTTTGCATTGTTGTTTTATTCATATAAATCAATCAGTTGTTTAATCATTGTTAAATTGTTTTGTATCAATATCCATATGATTAAATTATGCACATGGCATGTATTAGTTCCTAATTATCAACAATAAAAATAATTGGTAGTCCATATGCTACACCACCATGATTCATTTTTTCTGGTCTACAATTATAAAAAGGCCAAATCTCTGTTCACATAAGCATGTAATTAGATATGTTCTACAAAAGCTGGGTCCAAAGGCTTTTGGGAGGTTGCTAGACAAGTTTCCATTTGGGATCAGAAAGATTAAATGCTGGTATACCCTTCCTGGTGATTTAGATATGGGTGACAATGTAGAGCCTGAAAAAAAATGGATCCCTCTGGGTTTCAATTCACACTTTAATCACTCTTTTAATTAATCACAAATGTACAGAGCGGTGTTGTAGAACATCAGCTATCAAAAGTGCAGTACTGCTTTTCACTTGACACTTATGACACTAAATATTCAGAATGTGATGAAAATGAGACGAAAAAAGAAAGTGTGCTCAAAAATGTATCATACAACGTGCACGAATAAACTGCATACGGAGACAAATAAAATGCGCAATCTCTAGAGCATGAAATCTCCTTAAAAATCCACATAATTAGGAGTGCTGACAAGATGCTCCTTTATCCAGGCAATGAAATTCAATTAAAATAAGTGTGTGTGTGTGTGTGTGTGGGGGGGGGGGGGGGTTAGGAGATGTGCATAGACTTCAAAACCTCAGTCTGGGGATGAAATAGAATGTTTTTTAAAAGTGTCTGTTATCATACGGATGCACATGGCTTGGAGTACTGGCAGCATTTCGCAATTTGTCACAGAAATAGTGGAAAAGCAAAACTCTCAACTTTTATAACCAAAGTGGACAAAATGCTTTCAAAGTGGGAAAAAAAGGGAATAGCCTCTGATTATGTGAACCTGAAAGGACTGGATTTGTTTGTGGCCAGTAGACTACCTCTGTGCCAAACAACAAACAGCTATTCTGTGTCAGCAGATGTACAGTAAGACCAACAGGATATTTTCATTTGAATCCAAAGCAGCCTTTGAGGTGTCAGCTGATACTCAATGGGGTCTGAGTGTGTCGAACACACACCTGTAATATTAAATATTCATGTAGTCTTCATTCCAGAGAGCTTCATTCCAGTGGTGTCTTGTTAGTAATCTGGAATAGCATTGTGCAGTAATAAATAATGTAGTGTATTCGTTGCTGTTGTGATTATCAACAGAAATCAACAGGCTAACGCATTATGTTATCAGAATGCAATTGTTTAAACCTGATGCTAAAATAAAGAATAACAGGTGCTTTATGAAGGTTCATGAATGCAGAACTCATTGATATGCCGCTGCTTCTGTCTTCTCTATAGACTATCTTTAGCATTCATCAGAGGCCTCTGATGACAAACTGTCCAGCTTTCCTCTCCATCAAACAAGTAGATTAATGACTTCAGTTTAAATGCATGACTGTTCTGACCTATTGCTCTTCACCAGACAGCCATCAATAAAATGTGTGTGTCAGTAAGTGAGTAGTTACCAAACCACCGAGAATCCCATCCGTAAAAACACATCATTGTGATCTCAGATTAAGGACATATTTTGTCGTGGCTGGTGGGGTCTGTTTATTATAGTCATAGACTGTGTAGGTTTCCTGCAGAGAACATCAGCGGCTTATGGAGATCTAGTAAAAACACTGAACAGCGGTGGTGTGTACACTTAAGAGCTTAACATTAGAGAATAAAAACAAATTTGCTGCTCATTTAATAAGGCTACAGAAAAAATTCAGTATTCATGTTTGGAAAGGCACATAATTGCATATTTAATTAATTAGAAACATTCTTGATGAAAACAACATAGGCATATTATTTCAATTACAAACATGGAGCAAGAAACTGAAAAGGGCAAGACGCAATTAGTGGTGGCGATTTTTTTTTAAATGCCAGTAGGTGGCGACTGTCTTTATTGAGTCACTAAATCATTCATTCAAACAATTTGTTCAAAACCAGTGATTCATTCAGGAATAAAACAAGACTGCATCTGAAATCATGTACTCACATATATGAGTAAGTACTTCTTTTCCATAAGTTATTGTTTTGCCGAAGATTAAAATAGTGTTCTGTATTGTATGTAAGTGTGTAGTATGAATGAAATTTGAACATATTACATTCGTCATGTTGTTATTGTCATGTGACTGGATTGTGACTAAATTGTCGAACAATTCTGAATTCGCACTTTGGATTTGCCAGAAGTCATCTGGATACTTTTTGCCTATCATTCTAAGAATAGGCTACTGTGAATTCAGACATACTAACCTTTTCGCATACTGTTTTATGCCCACTATATAGTAGGGCAGTATCCATATTCGGATGTATCATTCACGAATACCTGTAGCATGGAGACGCGCTATACGGTTCATTCTTCTGTGGCTTTTTTTGGAACTATTTCTGTTAATGGGGCAAAACCAGTCAAACTAGCCACATTGTATCTAAAATGTAAGTTACTCAAAATTAAAATTTAAATATTATCACAGCTGTGTTTATATTCTGAATAACGGCATTCTTGCTTGTGTAATATGGCTTAAAGGGATACTCCACCGTCTTTTTATATTAAACTATGTTATTCCCTTAACTAAGACGAGTTGATACATACCTCTCTCGTCTCAGTGCGTGCACTCAATCGCTCTGGCGCGCGGCAAAACTTTGTTCACTCAGTTCATTCAATATGGGCCAAGCAGAGAAGCTACCAAACACCTCCACGTTTTCCCTATTTAAATACAGTTACTCGCGTAGTGTAACTCGACCTAGGACGGTGACACAAAACAAAACGTTGCGCTTTTCTAAGCGTGTAAAATGGATAACTATATTGTATGGCGGAATACCATAGCAAGTGCTTGTAAGCACTTCGTCTTGGCGGAGTAATATCTTCACCAGAGGAAGCGGGGGCCGGTGAGAGGATTTTTCACGAGTGAAGATATTACTCCGCCAAGACGAAGTGCTCATAAGCACTTGCTAAGGTATTCCGCCATACAATATAGTTATCCATTTTACACGCTTAGAAAAGCGCAACGTTTTGTTTTGTGTCACCGTCCTAGGTCGAGTTAACCTACGCGAGTAACTGTGTTTAAATAGGGAAAACGTGGAGGTGTTTGGTAGCTTCTCTGCTTGGCCCGTATTGAATGAACTGAGTGAACAAAGTTTCGCCGCGCGCCAGAGCGATTGAGTGCACGCACTGAGACGAGAGAGGTATGTATCAACTCGTCTTAGTTAAGGGAATAACATAGTTTAATATGAAAAGAAGGTGGAGTATCCCTTTAAATATATTGATTTATATGTCACTTGTTTAAAGACAATTCAATGCTTTAATCTGCACACATGAATTTGTGTTATCATAGTCTTAAAAAAAAATTGGTTTGAGAGTTGAACGCGACACAGTAGAACATGAGATCTAGAGCCCTATCTTGCACCCAGCGCAATTGACTGTACACCGACACATATATCATTCCTATTTTGCACCCGACACACAGCAGACTTTTCACTCCACAGACGCACGTCGGTAAATTAGGGAATGAACTTGCGCTCCCAGGG
The DNA here is from genome assembly GCF_964197995.2 of Scardinius erythrophthalmus. NCBI lineage: Eukaryota > Metazoa > Chordata > Actinopteri > Cypriniformes > Leuciscidae > Scardinius > Scardinius erythrophthalmus. The sequence goes on from NC_138240.1 coordinate 21,807,709, forward strand.
CGGTTCAACGAATGTTCCGGCGCAACGTTCCTTGGTGCTATTTTGCAGTTTCAGAAAACAATTCTGCCACAGACCAGGAAAAACCTAGTCTAAAGTCAGTGGCGCGTTATTCAGATGCTATTTTAAGGGTGCATACTTGGACAAAATGTAGTGTGTGCACAATGCGCACATTTGCTTCTCTCATTTATACAGACGCAGCAGTTGCCATTTTTGCAAACCATACATAATTACAAGGAAAAATATTACCACACGAGGGAGATCATTGTGGTGTCCATGAAGATGTGAAAAAATAGGCATAAATCTAGCTTACACATTTACCCAAATTATTCAGGATATTACTATATTATATATATTATTACATTATTATATATAAATATTATTAATTTGGGTGGGTTTCTCCCATCCTCATACAATGTCACTTCTCTGTCTTTTACGGCCCTGACGAGAACGTCGGTCTCCTCGGCTGTGAACCGCTCCTGGAGTGCGCCTGGCAAATATGCCGTTATAATATCCGCCATGGAACAAGCACGCCTGCTTTTAAAGGGAATGTGAGATGACGCTCTGATTGATTTATTGCACGTTACGCCCACACCACACCTATGAGTAATGTAGCTACTTCAGACCAACCCATTTTAGATTTGCGAGATCCACCCACAAAGTTTCACGTTTGATACTTGTGTTTCAGATCATTAAAATAGGGCCCCTATTCTGCCACAATGAACCAGCATGAGTTCACTGTGTTGAGTTTAATTCAGGGTTGAGTATCTAGAACTCTTCCTATCTCTGACCCCAGCCCACCAGAGTTTGTGTAAGTGTTTGTATGTGCTGAGATGACCAGCTCCACCGAGACACATTATAGCTGTGCATTGAGTTAGTGATTTATGTGCTGACTGCAACACTTCCTGCAAAAACACAGGCAGAGAGCAGCTTTAGGAAAGCTTTCTATAGGGGAATCTGTTTATTTCTGTCTGTGTATTTGTGTGCGTGTGCATGTACATGCAAGCAGAAGCGAAAATTTAAGTCTCTTTGGGTGGAATTTTACTTGACTGGAATGTGAACAAGCAAGGAGGAATCTTTGAAATGTTAACAAATTGAATGAAAAAAGTAATATGCAAAGCAAATACAGATGATCTACGGCACTGCGATCTACCTTTTCATAAACAATGTAACCGAAGTTAAAATGCATCATAATATTTTTCTTGTTGTGCTCTCAGTATTCACACGGACAGGCACTTGTAAGCATAGTATTTTGACATTATCATTCCCAAAGTGTCATCGATGCAGCGCAAGTTCCCTCGAAAGTGAACGTCTCAGGCTACAACTGCCTTGCTCAAGGGCACCTCAGTCATGAGTATTGAGGGTGGAAGAGAGCGATGTTCGAGCGCAATGATAAGCCAGAAAGATCACAATATGTCAGGGCTTTATTAGAGTGTGGGCTCAGTTTTCCCTGATCAAACGTGCTTTCCTGGATTAAGTCTACAGCTTTATCTTCTTCACAAAGCAGGTGTCATGAAGTTACGTCATTAACCAAACACATCTGGGTCTACAGCACTAGTAATGAGGTATGTGTGCAGGTTCCCTTTAAAAGTGTGACTTTATGTAACTTTCAAGTCAAGTCAACTTTATTTACATAGCGCTTTTTACAGACAGATTGTTTCAAAGCAGCTTTGCAGTGATAACAGGAAAATAATGCAGCAAAGATTGTTTCGGCTGTACAGCAGATCTAGAAGAAAATAATGTCATAGTCCAGTTTAAGTAAGTTCAGCGATGGTTCATTTTTGTTGTAAAAAAGTTATTAATTTAGTTAATTTATGTATATAGCCAATCTGGAGAAAACAGTGCTGTCATCGTCCAGCTCAGTTCAGTTCTCATATACTGTAATGGTGTCAGTGCATGCAGATCAATAATATTGTTGAACAGTGTTTGGAATAACGCCGTTTAAAAGAACGGTGTTAGGTAACGACGTTATTTTTTCAGAAACGGGGTAATCTAACTAATTACTTTTCCCCTCGTTACAACGCCGTTAACATTACTGGACGTTAAATGCGGTGCGTTACTATGCATTGATTGAATAAACTCTATTAGACATTCTCTGATAAACTGTGTAATCCGAACCCACCCCTGGCTCGCACTCGCACAGCTAGTGAGGAGGAGGGTTAATAACGAGGTAAGCGATAATGATTGGCTAAGGCAGAGTCATGTCTTTCATGGTAGCCAATCAGAGCCAGTATTTTTACACACATGCCAGCACACGCGCCCCCCCTCCCCCCCCCCCCACACACACACACCACACCACACACAAGCTAAACAGAGATTTGATGAAGGTGATCAAGGTGGAGATATACTACTTCAAATTCATTGAGGTCAAACAAAGGCAAGAACTAGGGGTGGAACGGTACATGTATTCGTATTGGACCGAAATGGTACGGGCATCACGGTTCGGTGCATACATTTACACGGAGAATACACGGTATAAAAATAAATAAAACTCGCGTGCAAATTAATTAATGTAATGCGGAACTACTGTTAGATACGCGGGTTCTTTATCTGTAGCCCCGTCTTAGCTCTGAACATGGCTCTGGAGCACAGTAGCACCTCAATGCAGTACACGAGATCCGGGGAGCGGAGTTGGATCCAGATATAAGGGGTGGAGATTGGTAGGTTTAGGGGTGGGTTTAGGGATTAAGGGGTGGAGATGGGTAGGTTTAGGGATCAGGGGGTGGAGATGGGTAGGTTTAGGTATATGTAAGGTGGGAGGAGTCGGATCTGGATCCGACTCCTCCCCGTGGATTTCATGTTCAGCAGTGAGGACCATCTCCTGGAGCAGGCTGCGATTTAAAGATTGGAATGCTGGAATGTGGTGTGTGTGAGAGAGAGAGAGAGGGAGAGGGAGAGAGGCGCGGGCGCGATCGAAAAGTCGCAAAGTGTTTACATTTGTGTGCGCGCGCGCGATTGTGTGTGTGTGAGGCGCGGACGCGATCAAACAGTGAAAACATAAAAACATACTCTGTAATTTTGTTTATACAGGACATTCAAACTGCAAAGTGTTTCCAAATTCTTTGACATATAGCAACTTTTTTTTTTTTTACAGTAACGCAAATAGTTACTTTCCCTGGTAACGAGTTACTTTTATTATCAGTGGTGGACAGTAACGAAGTAAATGTAATTCGTTACTGTACTTAAGTAGTTTTTTTACGTATCTGTACTTTACTTGAGTATTTAAATTTTGGAAGACTTTTACTTTAACTCCACTACATTTCAAAGTCAAATATCTTACTTTTTACTCTACTACATTTTCAAAATCAGTCGTTCCTTTTTATTTATGAGTGGATAAAAACTTAACTGGTCAAACGAGCCACCAATCACTAGCCTACAACGTGCGTGCTTTGTTTTGAACTTGCCTTGGCGCTATCTGCGTGACCAGAGCTGTTAAATATGAGAGTTGCGACCATAGACAGTATAAGGTTGCGACACACTAGGCTTGTTCGACTTGAACCGGAGCTGCACAGACCGATCAGTTTATGACATCGCGAGAGTGATTGAAAAAAGCATACAGAGCCGTCTACACTAGTACACTCTAATCGATCTCGCAGTATTTTAATATCATTCGAATGGTCTGTGCAGTGTGCAGCCGCTGTGATCTCGCCGCCGCGCGGTCACGTGATTCGTGTAGCTCTCAATAGTTCCAAACAAATCGCGTTGCCAATGATTTTAAGCGGGGCAGAGCAATTATTTTAATTATTTTATTATAATTACTATTATTGCAGCAATTATCGGTAAATATTGACGCATAATGAGCAGTGCTTATTACGTTGACACTAAAATTACTTGCATATAATAGCATTTTTTTTTCTGGGGAGTAGCAGAAACACTGCATTAATACGTTTTGGTGTTTAATTTTGGAAGGAAATAGGCTGCTCCCATAACGTAGAAAAAAATAAAATAAAAAAATTATATATATATATATATATATATATATATATATATATATATATATATATATATATATATATATATATACAGTATATGTATAAATGTGTGTGTGTGTGTGTGTGTGTGTGTGTCACAGTGTATTTAATGGCATTGTGCAGGTTTATGTGAATGTATCATAACATTAGGATGTTTATAATAGGCCTATTATAACCATAGATGCTCATGAAAAATATGTACAGTAAATACTGTAAATGTATTATACCTTATGGGAACAGTCCCCTTCCGTCCAAAATTAAACACACAAAAAATGTATTCAATTCAAAAATATATATAATATAAATTTATATAGAGACTAATTAATGTCATTTTATTAATAGATTGATGTGCCAAGAGTGACATTGGAGTCTTCACGTAGACTGAGTTAAGCAAGAGTCTTGTGACAAAAATTATAATAGGACATTATAGCCATAAAAAAATCATAGTACTTGGATACTTAAGTACATTTGAAGGCAAATACTTTTGTACTTTTACTCAAGTGAATGTTTAAAGGCAGCACTTCTACTTTTACTTGAGTAATATTTTACCTTGAGTATCTTTACTTTTACTCAAGTACATGGTATGTGTACTTCGTCCACCACTGTTTATTATAGAGTAATTCAGTTACTAACTCAGTTACTTTTTGGAACAAGTAGTGAGTAACTATAACTAATTACTTTTTTAAAGTAACGTTCCCAACACTGTTGTTGAATATTAAGTGTCCCCAACTAAGCAAGCCAAAAGCCAAAGGCGATAGTGGGAAGGAACGAAAATTCCATCAGGTGACAGAATGGAGAAAAAAAAAAAAAAAAACGAACAAACAGTGTATGATCATGATTCAGGCAGCATTCAAGGTCATAAGTCAGATTTTCTCCACTTTCAGTTGACACATCAGATATGCTGATTATTGTGGATCGACAAAGACATGTAACCTGTGACCAGAAACATTGTGACTGTTCATCTTAAAATTTAGATACTGTAAACTTTCTTGATATAATAATATGCAAAATTGTCAGTAGCATATAAAAATGCATTTGTTTCTTCTTAAATGTTTATCATCACATTAGAATTTTTTTGTTACTTTTCTTTTTGGTTTGTTTTTTTATTAAGAAAGAAAGTTATATACAGGCTTGGAACGACACAAGGGTGAGCAAATGATGTAAGAATTTTCAATTTGGGGGGAACTATTTTTTTAAAGATACATATAAAATACAGATACATTTAAAGATACATATAAAAGATATATTCTCTAAAAACAAGCCTTAAGACCTACTACACCCTTTTTCAGAGTCTTGACATTGTTTCTGTTGTCTACTAGAAATGTTTTCATGCTTAAATGTTTAAAAACCACATTATTTTTCACATATTTTACATTATTGCAGCACCTCTCTTCCCAGTCTGTTAGTAACACGGTTTAGTTCTGATCTCTTTGAAGCCCCTCCTTCCGAAAAGTGCAATGTGCTCTGATTGGTTGACTGAAACAGTGTGCTGTGATTTGTCAACCACTTTGAGCGTCTTTCAGAAATGTCACACCCCTTGCCATAACCGCAAGTTTCAACACACTACTAATGCAACTCAACCAGGCCTTCCCCCTTTAATGCTTTAGGCAGGAATTATTTAAATGAGGGATAATTGTGACATGTACGTTCCTGGAATAAATCTCTTGAGGCATTTCAAGGCGTTCAGAAACAGTGCTTACTGATATAGAGAATAACTCTTGCAGACTTTTTTCATTCTCAAAAAGCAACATTACACACTAAAGACAGTTGAAAACTTAAAAAAAAAAAAATAATAATAATAATAATAATAATAATAATAAATTGGACCCCTTTAATGTCATATGCATTTTTTTCCCATCCAGTTTAAAGTAATTCGATATTTTTATTGGAAAACGCAAGAATACTTAACATACTAATTAAGAAAACTATTCTGAAGTACATTTTACTGACAAATCACTAAAAACATTCATAAAATTACTAAATTTCCCAAAATGTGTTTAAGAACTTCAGCGATATATACCCCAATTAGATCAATCAATAGTTTTAGTTAATTTACTATATTTATTTGTTACCCAATAAGCTCCTTGAAAATCAAGTTGCGTGTTGGTGCTTATCAGTACTCCACCATGGTAAGATCTAACATATCAAGGTTTTTGACAGATGATTTAAGACACCTGACGAGTGTCTGGGCCTTTTTGAGAATCTTGAAAGATCGTGTCCTTCAGTTTGGATTCCTCTTAAAGTTACACCATTTAATTTCCAAAGTAATCTTGTCGATCAGGGGATCACTGGGAACCTCAAACATTTGTGAGATAAGAATGATAGATTAATATTGCTAGTATTTACAGGGGTCATCGGATGCAAAATGTACTTTTATATGGTGTTTGCATATATGTATGGTATTGCATATACCATACAATGAAAAAAATACATTCACTCTTTTTTTTTTTATCCTCAAAAAGCCTAAACACTCTCAATAATCAAGCCGTTTGGATTTTCTGAGCAACATGATATCATATTGCTCATGCTCCGCCCACGACCACTGACAGACTGTCCCGTATTGGCATATTTCTGCCCTCTGCCATTTGTATGCTGTCCACCAAGGCATCAGGGAGGGGTGGGGTGAACAGTTACTCATTATCATTTAAAGCAGGGGTGCCGATCGACTGTCCTGCACGGTTCATCTCCAACCCTAATCAAACACACCTGCCTTTAATTTTCAAGTGATCCTGAAGACCTTAATTGGTTGCTTCAGGTGTGTTTGATTAGGGTTGTTGGAGATGAACTGTGCAGGACAGTCGATCGGCAGGAGCAGGATTGGGCACCCCTGATTTAAAGAGACATGCACTGAAACGGGTCGCTGTGAAGAGCTGTTTTTGAGGAGGTAAAAAGGGTGTTGCTTTACTCAACCATTGAGGAATTTCAACCAAAGTATGTTACAAACTTTACATGAAGACCCTAAAGAATCATACCAACTTGTGGAAAATGGGCATCCGATGACCCCTTTAAGTTAGTTGCGCTGTTTTAGGAATGCCAAAGTCCTTACCATCTGCATGCCAAACTGTCTTGCAGTTTCTCATGGTCACACACAGTGTTGGGGTAGTTACTCAAAAAAAGTAATTAGTTACTAGTTACTTCTGAAAATTGTAATGAGATTACTAGTTACTGCATTTGAAAAGTAACTTCACTACTTATTACTTTACTTTCCCATTTCTTAATTTACCCTGTAGATACGGACAAACATCATAGCCCTATCATCACTTAGCCTGTCCGCATAGTGTTTATAAATGTAGCCTATACAAAATGGCATGTAAAACCATATGAAAGAACAATATCCATGTCTGCACAAAGAAATATGCCTCACTGTAAAATCCACAAACAACTGGATAAAGGACAAATGTCCGCGGTGGTAGACACATAATCAGAGCTGGACTGGGACAAAAAAAAAAATCGCCCCTTGCATTTTGGCCATAATAATAATAGCACACTAGTAGACATATATTGTAAAACAAATGCACTGAAAAATAAAGGAAACTTTCACAATTAGTTTTGTACTAATTTCTATACTTGAAAGAGATATAAGCACATGATCTTTTATTTTGACGGAAACTGCATTGAGCTTTTATTTTGACGGAACACAAACGCGTCTCATTAAATTTATAGTAAATTACGCCAATCAACTATGCAGATGTGGGAATAATGCGTTACTGGGTTATGGGTTCCTACACTAATGACATAGCCTAAGTGTTTTGAAAGTAACTGTTAGTTCTGCTTACCGCAGGCTCTACACTTTTTAACTAATGCATTACACCAGCGCCGCCAATTAAAGGGATACTTCACCTCTGGGAAGATGAATGTGTATTTAAAATAGGTCATTTAAGTAGCAGAAATGTGGAGAAATTTTTGAATTTGGAGCTTTCTAGACAGAGAAAAGCCAGAAAATGTATTTTTGGCTTATGTGGATGAAAGACAACAACTCCCAGAATGCACTTGCTTCGCTGCCTTAGGAGGCCACGCCTACCGGTTAGAGAGCACAGTTGAAAACAACAAGGCTAGCCTAAGTAAGTGATGAGTTTGCCAGGGATTTAGAGACCCAAAATGTCCGGGATCCGGCTTTTGCGTTCTACAGTCGCCATTCATCATGTTTACTGTGGCGAGCAGGACGAGGCTGACGGCCGCGGGAGAATGCCGCGGGAGAGTCTCGCATCTCTCACGGAGGAGCGGGAATTTTCTTAGCAATGTTAAAACGCACATCAACCGATCACTTGTTTAGCGTTCATGTAAACACTACAGTCAGATTCACCGATCGGAATTAATTCAGTTAACGTTAGATTGAAACGAGAGGTGTGCATGTAAACAATGAATGGCGACCGCAGAACGCAAAAGCCGAATCCCGGACAGTCTCGCCCACCGGACAAGTCCGGGAAAAGGAAGATGGTAACCCCTACTTACTCAGCTTTCTCCTATTATTCAGCTTTCTCCACAGAACAAGAGCATGCTAGCTTAGCTTCCAAAGAAAGACGGCTGACACTGTGTGTACATTCTGTGAGTGAGATCCCACCCTCTATTGGCGGGTTGAAAACATGCGGAACAACGCCATCTACTGGCTGTAGTCTTTAGCCTCTGGACAGAAAATCCTCCGATGACGCAAAATGACGATTTTTGCGTCATCGGAGGATTTTTTCCAGACAAAAAATACATAAATCTCTTGTCTCAGGGGGATATGAGGGGGGAAAGCATGGTAATTCAAAAATACTACAGGTTTTCTACTAATACAAAGCTTAATGCTAAATCCTGAAGTAACCCTTTAAGCTAAACGAACGGGCCGCCGAGTTTTATGGTCCGTTAAGACAAAAAAACAGAAAAAGAAAAAAAAGTATGAGATGTCGGCCCAAAAGGCACGTCAGCCCACTGGGAATCTCCCGGTAGTCCTGATGGCCAGTACTTGCTGCCTGGGCATAGAGTGCATTTCACGCGAATATTTTTGTCCTTTCGAGCAATAAACTGAAAGTAATGTGAATATCGCCACTGGCCGAAACCCCCTGTCTCCGTCTCCATCTCCATTTCCCGCTACCCTTCGCACCAGCAGCTACGTCACTCAAATCGATCTCTATGAGAACGGTGCAAGCACACACACACACACACACACACACACACACACACACACACACACACGCACACACACACACACACACACAGAGGCATGCACGCACCACTTAAACAGATCAGAGCTTTACACACAGGCAAACACGGCTTGGGTAACGCAGGAAAGCGCGTTCCTATAGTCTAGTAAAGTAGTGTAGTTACCGATATTTTTAGTGTAATGCGTTACTTTATTTCGTTACCCAAAAAAGTAATATCGTTACTGACTGTAATCCGTTACTTTGTAACTCGTTACCCCCAACACTGGTCACACAGACGGTTTTATGTAGTTGGATGAGAAGCCAGACACATCAACTGAACTATTCACATTATACACAGTGTTTCAAAAGTTTGGGGTCGGTAAGATTGTTTGGTACTATACGGTTATCCGGACTAGAGTCCTGCACAGATTCGGGTACCCGCAAATTTTGCTCAAATGGGTGAAAAATATCCAACTGTGTCGGATACGGGTGCGGGTCGGGTCAGACAAGGGGGAAATACGGGTCTAAACACGGGTTTAAAACAATCACATGCAAACGTAAAAATATATGCATATTTTTAGGAACACAAAAATATTCCTGTATTTCAAGTTGATAAAATAATTTAAAATCCACATCAGTTTATTTGTGCCCATGCGCCACGCCCTCCCAGGATCTATAACGTTACCTAGGTTACTTTCACTTTTAAAAATTCCTCATAACCGCGCATGCGCGATCTGGATGCTGAGGAGTTGAAGAAAAGAATAGCTAGTGGAGATTGTAAAGTTGTTGACAATACGTCATCAAAAATCAAGTCCAGTGTGTGGGAGAAATTTGGAGTTATCTGAAGAAAACAATATTGTGAAAGGCTTTGCTGCATGCATTTTCGTGTTGGACAGCCGCAAATGTGGAACTTCATCGCCCAGGAAGCACGCAGATAACTGGTAACAAACCAAGCAGTTCTATCGAACAGTATTTTTCAAATTTAACACTGTTCAGTAACTTATGTGTGGTGTGCAGGGCTTGTTTGAACCATAGACTGTTAAAAAATAGGTTTGAACCCAAAATTGTCAGATGTAGGCTAGACAAAATTGCGTGGCAGATATAGTGTCACGCAATTTCCGCGTCTGTTACTCAGTTTTGTGGTAACGTTAGCCATGTTCTTCATGTACCGGCCTTTTGACAGCTTCGGCTGAAGTTGTCCTTGTGTTAATTGTCATTATGACTTCTGTATGACCTGGCAATAAACATTTTTGTAATTGTGTCTATAATGTGATTGGCTAAACTGATTTTATTTCGGGTGCGGGTCGGGTGTCGGTTCTATTTTAAGCGGGTCGGGTCGGGTGCGGATTTTAATTAGTGCTGATGACGGATAACGGGTCGGATGCGGTTTGAAGCACTGCGGGTACGGGCGGGTGTGGATTTACAAAATCGGACCCGTGCAGGACTCTGATCCGGACCACACCTGACCACAACCGCTCTTGGTTGGTCGTAACCCCAGTGACGGGTAGGTTTAGGGGCGGGGTTGGGGTAGGTCATCACATGTGGTCCGGATAACCATATAGTACCGATTGTTTAATGTTTTGTCTCTTATGCTCACCAAGGCTGCATAGTTGATAAAAAAGAAGAAGATTTATTTGAAAATAAAGTCTTTTGTAAAATAAATGTCACTTTTTTTGATAATTAAAACATTTATAAATTCAATGCATTATTGCATCTAAGAAGGAATTCATATTTTTATTTATCTTACTGACCCCAAACATCTGAACGGCATAGTATTTGCTGTTGTTCCCTTTTGCTCTCACAATAATAATTTGTGTAAATGAGCAAAATGTACTGCAATGTTTTAAACAGAGGGCCTCTTCAGAATTAGAAGATTAAAACTTGTGCACAACATGTTTAATTGATAAGTGCATAAACACTTTTGTATGAGGTCAAGTGAATTGAGGCTAATGACGGGTAAACTAGGTCATTACTACTTGTCCACAAATACTGCTTTGGCATTTTGGGAACTTGAATTTATAAAACAAATTTTAACTAAATGTTTAATGATGATTTGTGAGAATTTTATATGTTCAGCAGAAGATATGATTAACCAACTACATGCACAAGGAGATTTTAATGAATATTCATATGATTATAAAAGGAAAACATGTCCGTTATGTGTATTCAAAACCTTATGGTGCACTTCACCTTGCAATGACCTTTTGTGATCCAGCATGAGGTGTCTTTCAAAGGAAAAAAACAGTTTGAGTCTGTCAGAGGTGATGGATACCAGCAGTGGAAAGCGGAGAGCTGACTGCATGAAGGACTCAGATTGAAGGTGAATGAATGTCTTTATATAGCTGCTCTTCAATTTGAGCCTCACACTCACAAGAGGAATGAGCGTGAGAAGTTGATGCCATTATGAATTGGGATCATTTTTCTTAGACATCCGCGTGACGTCCTCGAATCCGATGTTTAGTGCTTTCGTGGGTGAAATGTGTTTCATCATATTCAGCTGAGAGTTTTAATCATGGAGGGCAGTGTTTCAGAGGTCAATCTTAAAGGGATGGTTCACCCAAAAATGAAAGTGGTGTCATAATTTACTCACCTTCATGCCATTCCAAACCTGTATGACATTGTTTCTTCTGTGGAACACACACACACAACGATATTTTGAACAGTCTTTCATTGACTTTCAATTCACTTTGGACAAAAGTGTTTGTTTGTTATTTAAATATCTTTCAAAATAAAAGTCATTCAGGTTTGTTAAGACACAATTTCCAGTTTTAGGTAAATTATTCCTTTAACCCTGTAAGGCCTACTGTTATATCTTAGTACTTCTAAAATAAACCTGTATATGTTTTTTTTTCTCTCTCTCTCTCTAAGTTCACATTTACACAACTAATAGGTCCTATTGTTCAGATCTGCAATGCTATTGGATGGAATATTTTGTGAATAGGCCTGTTCACCTGTCCATGAACTCACACAACCTGCGACCTTGCCTTAAAGCACATCATCTTGTTTTACTGGACTGAATAAATCAACATTCAAGTATGTAAAATGTCCAAAATATTATCTTATGTGATTAGTAATATGTATAGATCATGCAGATATTAAGGTACTTGATAAATTCAAGTTGAATTAAGGAATAAATTATTTCTTTGAGAATTTGAAAGTATTTGTGCAGCAATATTTGAAACTATATGTATCTTATAATTTATAAAATATACTTAACTGGTTGTGTTTTCTTTTCTGGGATTTGCTTGTTTGCCCAAATATCTGCTTGCTGCATGTGAGAGAGATGGTAATATTCTGGAATGTGGGGGGTATAAGTGCTATTGTCATGATAAGTAGAGGGCACAAGCTAGCCAGACTGTATTGTGTGAATTCTGTGAAATGTGTGAATTCTTTATAATGTGTAAGTATGACTGGGATATGGAAAACAACCCGTGTTTTTTTTTTTTTTTTTTTTTCAGAATTCCACCAGCCAGAAAAGACAGTATTATCTGATTCTACAAAGTGTATGACGTCATTGATGTGGTCCAAAATGGGAACAGTGATTTTGAAGTCGATTCTGATACAAGTGATGAAGAGGAATGTTGAGATGCCTGTGAACTGGAAAAGGAAAATAAACAACCCAATGACCACCAAACTTATGATTATGTGGACATAATGCCAACAAAATCAAGCCATTCAAGAACACAGACCATGCCCCGTGACAGGCATCACTGGCTGATGAAGGCTTTTATCATACCCAGCACTGATTTTTCAGGTCAGTATATCACTAATGATGCCATCTCCCTTCATACACCACTGGAGTATTTATGAGTGTTTGTGCCAGAAGATATGAACAAAAAAGAGGACGCTGCAGACACTGTGGTAAAGGCTACACCAACACACTTTGCAGCAAGTGCAATGCCCTCCTCTATTTCTTGGATAGCAAGAACTGCCTTCGGGACTATTGAACATGGCTATGAACAGAGCTAAATCACATAAATGGCAAAGTTATCATTCTATTTATCAGGTTTTGTAAATACAATCTGAACATGTTTTTTATAATAAATAATTTTGTATTAAAAAATATGACTTGTCCAATTATTATTATTGTGTGATTATTAGTGTATCTATATAGGCTACTGTTAGGGGGCTAGATGAGCAGTACACCCTGCAAATGAACCCTTAGATGTTCTCTACATTTGTTCAGACAGTGAGTGAAATCACTGAAATTCTACCCAACAATATTACATTTAATGGATTAGGGGTCTCCTACAACAACATGTAAAAGGTGAAAAAGAATATACTGTATATAACAGTTTTTTTTTTCTATGTCTCTTAATTTGAGGGTTAAGAGACAAAAGTTTCTGAGGTGTTCAATTCGTTAAAATCCATCCAAGGCTAAACGGCACATCATCACATGAGATCATCAGTCAGTTTCTCACTTCTCAACACACACACAAACACACACACAATCACTCAGTGCCGGAATCAATCAAGGTCAGTTACAGTATGGCCATCACCTATCCGCCTAATGGGGTCCTAATGGAGAATAGCTCATGAAACATGAGCCTTTTCCACAAAGGAAGTAGATGCATACTTCAAAACATTTTAACCTTGGCAAACTGTGCAATCAATAATGTATATCCCACTGCTCTCATTCATCTATCAACCCATCTATTCTGCAATGATATCCAAGCATCACCGCATAATTAAAACAGACAGATTAAACGGAAACAAACAACCAGTGAATTACTATGCTATTGTGCCGTAGTTAACAACACCTCCTTTTCATAGTAATTTTATTAAGAGCTGCAGAATTTTTAAATAATCACACAGACATTTTCCATTCAACAACAGTCTGTCAAGCTCCAATAAGGACAAAAGTGGTCCAAACTTTTGGACTATATTCCAAGTCTTCTGTATTGAATAGCTATGTGTATAACGTCGTCAGGTTGCAAATAATCCTGTCCTCTGCTGTAGTTCTTAAATCAAATATGGTGCCTCTAGATGTATCGCATTAGATTTGATTATAAGATTCCCTTGTGAAAAAGAGGTGTGAGAATGAGAAAGATCACACCTTTAAGCCTTTAAGATCACACCATGTATGTGATGGTCAGATGATGATGGTACAAGAAAGTGAGGGGGGAAGTTCAATGAGTAGGTTACAATTACAGATCAGATTCTCTCTCTCTCTCTCTCTCTCTCTCTCTCTCTCTCTCTCTCTCTCTCTCTCTCTCTCTCTCTCTCTCTCTCTCTCTCTCTGTCCCTGTCCCTGTCCCTGTCTTTCTCTGTGTGTCTCCTTCTTTTTCTTAACTCCAGAGAATGCTGAGCTGCAGAGATAACGGGAGCTGCAGGAGTAGAAAATCAGCTTCAAAGAGCTCAGCCTCTTTTCATCTCCCACAAACACTACAGATGAGCAGTTGAGAGACGAAGGAATGAAATGTAACCTTGATCAAAATGATGCATTTTCAACCGGTGCCATTTTGTTTGTGTGTGCAGCTTGTGTGTGCACTGCAAAATGATATTTGATATAAGCATTCAGTTACACTTTAATTTGTTTGATGAAAAATGACAGTTCTGATGTTTATTACAATTAGATTTATATGTTGGCATCTTACAGTCAAAAGTGTCATGCCTCCTCAGATTTTTGTTTCAGATGTTTTGTCTCATCATGTGCTTTAAAAGAAAATTCTGTTCAAGTACAAGTTAAGCAAGTTTATTAAAACTGGCCCACTTACAATGGAAATAAATGGTGAATAAAATATAAAAAAAATACTGTAATGACCTGGCAGTCATCGCTAGCAGCTGGGTGCATTATGGGTAATTGTTTGTTGGGAGTTGATTTATGCGTTATTAAAGGAAGATGGTTGGGTTTTTGTGTAAGTAAAGTTATGTGTGTTTATGTCTAAGTTAGTTTGAGTGTTCTTGGTTAATTTACTGCTTTGTTATGTAAAAATATTATGTGGTCATGGAAAGAGATGTGTAAGGGGTTTTGCCTGTGCAGTTCTTATTCTGTGTTCTGAATAAAAGGGGGAGTAAGATGACAGTACTGTCTCCTTCTAGTTTGTGTTACTGATGCTCCACTTGCAGAGACACGCATGGTCAAGCGGTGTATGAGTGCTCTTAGCTCGTGCTAGCAATTAGCCTAGTAAAAGTAATATAGAGTAGTTTAAGCTCCAGTCAGCTCCCACGTTTAATAACTGCTAGTTATTACATTGGTGTCAGAAGTGGGATTTAGGCTGTTTCGAAGACGCCATTATGGAGAAAAGTATAGGCGAATTAGAGCGTGCCATTCAAGAGAACAGCATCATGCTAGAGAGTCTGACGAGCGAGACGACGCAGAGGAGCAGGGCTCCGCACCGGCCTGACGGCGCTAGCGTTCACCGGACTGTGTACCGCTCTCCTAGTCACAGGCAGAATGAATTTCCAGCCATCACACCGACACTCTAAATCAATGGCCGGCCGGGCCCCCTCACACGATCGCCCGCTAAGCTGCCACGATATAGCGGGTTGACGTGCCTGGAGCCCTACCTGGCACAAGTCCACCTGGCCGCCCTCCACGATGGATGGAGCTGTGAGGAGACAGCGATTCACTTGGCCCTCGCCTTGGAGGGTCCCGCGCTCCAGGTCCTCATCGATCTGTCTCCTGAGGAGCGGCGTGATCTCCAGGCCCTCACAGCTGCTCTAAACTGCTGCTTCGGGCAGAGAACCTCCGCAGAACTGAGCAGGGAGGAGCTGAATAACCGACGTCGCCGTGAGGGAGAGGGTGTGGGCACTTTCGCCGCTGACATTTACGCCCGGAAGGGCTACCCTACCTTCCAGGCCGCAGCACGGGAAGAGCTGAGCCTCCGTGCTTTTCTGCGGGGTCTTACACATGAGCGGCTCCGCAAACATGTCCGCCTGTTGTCACCCCGAGATCTAAGTGAGGCGCTGAGAGAGGAAGATGCTACAAGATGGGACGGCGACAGGTCAATCTCCACTCCGGCGTCATCTGACGAGAGACGCCGAATGGGAGGTGGACGGGGTCCGATCTGAGGAGGAGGTCAGCCGTGTTCAACCAGCAGCGACCCCCCGACGGAGGTCAAGGCTAGACCGCTGCTATCGCTGCGGAGAACCGGGGCATTTTGCCAGGGGCTGCCCTGCTCCGAGCCCCCGGCCCAGGGCAATGTCACCCCCGGGAAACGACCTCGGAGTGAGGCAGTGAGGGGACCCTCACCCCGTTCTTCAACACCCCTCCACAACGACTGCCCTACTGTGGGGCGCTGCGGGTTTGCCAGGGGACTGTACCGGGACTATGTTGTTGATGGGCAGTCCTGCAGTGCCCTGGTAGATACGGGGTCCACCATTTGCTTACTACGTAAAGGACTGTTGTCAGAAACTGCCGGTCCTCTTTCGGAGGACTGGACCCCCACAAATACCGAACTGCTCACCGTCACAGGTGAAAGGACAGTAATGCCTGGAAAGAAGCTGTTGTCTGTGGTGGTGGGGAAGAAGCCAGACGAGCCACGAGTTCTGGCTAGCCGATATCAGAGATGATTGTGTTTTGGGGGCTTGGACTTGTGCCATGTCGATGTGCCAGGGGCCGCCCCATTGTCTAGGTAACGAGACCGTGCCGCTCCGGCCCCCAACCGCCAACCGAGAGCTGCAGAGACCCAGGGTTGCAGCTCAGACCAGTGCATCTCAGTCACTACCACCGCACTCTCCATCCACCCCACATCACCCGAAACTGTTGCTGCTGTTGAGGAGTTGGGGCGGCGAAGCAACATGCTCACTCGCCAGATGCTGTTCCTGGGGCATGTGGTCAGTGAGAGCAGGGTGGCTACTGACCCAACAAAGGTAGCCGCGGTGAGGGACTGGCCCCCACCAACCAACATCACTGAGCTGAGGAGCTTCCTGGGTCTGGCCTCGTATTACAGGAGGTTCGTCAGAGTCTTTGCAACCATTGCCAGCCCCTTTCATCAGCTGACAAACAAGGGCCGGCGGTTTGGGTGGTCAGAGGACTGCGCTGTGGCCTTTCAACAGCTAAAAGCCGCTCTCATCGACGCTCCTGTCCTGTCCTACCCTGATCCCACCCAACCGTTCCTTGTGGACACTGATGCCAGTAATGTGGGGGTCGGGGCTGTACTATCTCAGAGGGGGGAGAATGGAGAGCGAGTGGTGGCCTATTATAGTTGCAGCCTCAGTCGCCCAGAAAGAAATTACTGCGTCACCCGGTGGGAGTTGTTAGCAGTGGTCCTGATTGGTCCGTCACTTCAGACCCTACCTCCTGGGCACCAGGTTCACACTGAGGACCGACCACACTAGCCTCACTTGGATGTTGAATTTCCGCCAGCCAGAGGGGGTGGGGGGGTATATAGACCACCTGCAACTCCTGGTTCCTCCTTTGGGTTCATGGGGCAGCTGGAGCCGGCCATTTCGGGAACTCCAAGACAGTTCGGCGACTGCGGCAGCGGTTCTACTGGCCGGGATGTCGGCAGGATACAGAGCTGTACGTTCATTGCTGTGATATTTGCACGGCACAGAAGGGACCCAGCCGACACTCTCATGCGCCGTTGCAGCAGTACCTAGTCAGGGCACCTATGGAGAGGATCGGGGTGGACATATTGGGTCTGTTTCCCATCACAGAGGCTGGCAATCATTTTGTCCTGGTCGCTATGGACTATTTTACGAAGTGGCCAGAGGCATATGCAGTGCCGGATCAGAGTGCCTCCACGACGGCACAGCGACTAGTGGACGAGATGTTCGCCCGGTTTGGGGTTTCGGACGAACATCATAGTGACCAGGGGCGGAATTTTGAGAGCCGAATGTTCAGTGAGGTGTGCCAGCGATTAGGGCACACCTCACTGGGCATAACCGCACCCTGGCCACCCAACTTGCCATCTTGACCAGTCAGCATCAGAGAGACTGAGACCAGCATCTGCCCCTGGTCCTGTGGGCATATAGGACAGCGGTGCAAGAGTCAGTGCACACCAGTGGCACTGATGTTTGGGAGGGAGCTCCGCACACCGGTGGACTTGGTGTTTGGGTCGCCCCCCGAGCCGGAGATTGCTGGTGGGCCAGAATTGGATTACTTCAGAAAATTGAAGGAGCGTCTGAGCACGGTCCATCAACTGGCCAGGGAGGCTCTAGAGGACGCTGGAGCTCGCCAGAGGTGGGCATACGACGCCCTGGCCCACGGGCCTACGATTGGGCCAGGGGACAGAGTGTGGGTGTTCTGCCCCCAGAGGAAGCGGGGGTTGTCACCAAAACTGACTCATCATTGGCAGGGACCCGGGGAGGTTCTGGACAAAATTTCAGAGGTTGTCTTCTGGGTCCGAATGCCGGGACGGGGTAGACGGGTGGTGCTTCATAAGGACCGGTTGGCACCATACCACCCACTGGTTCCAGAGCAAAAGACTGATGGAAGCCAGAGAGGCTCCCCAAAATCCACTCCCAGCGCCGAGACGGACAATAACGGAATCAGGGCTAAGCCTGGCACTGGGGGTAGAACACCGGTAGAACACCATTTCTCATCGTCATGGAAAGAGATGTGTAAGATGGGGTTTTGCCTGTGCAGTTCTTATTCTGTGTTCTGAATAAAAGAGGGCAAAAGATGACAGTACTGCCTCCTGTTGGTTTGTGTTACTGATGCTCCACTTGCAGAGACACTCATGATCGAGCGGTGTATGGGACATGAGTGTTCTTAGCTCGCGCTAGCAATTAGCCTAGTAAAAGTAATATAGAGTAGTTTAAGCTCCAGTCAGCTCCCACGTTTAATAACTGCTAGTTATTACAACACTTTTTTAAATATTTACAGATACTGTCCTCGTGGAATCAAAATTTACCCAAAATGTACCTTGTGTCTTGTGGTGAGCAGGTCATCTGTGTTAATGCTAATAATAATAATAATAATAATAATAATAATAATAAAACAAATAAATCAATTTCTGAAAATGTTCTTCCCCTCTGGAATGGTGTTCCTTCTCTAGTGACGTCAGTTTGATGGCTTGGGCGGATTGTAAACATGTATTGAGATCTACCTCCATTTCTGAGTGTAACGCCTACTTTTCTAGACCCAATCAATTCCCAGCTGAAAAAATAAGCCACACCCTCTATTCTCTGTATAAAATGTTCTGTTTCACTCGGAAATATGTCACAATAATTAAATAAAGTTGGAAAATACTTTTTAATATTTTCTATGTAACAGAATATTAATATATTAATATAATTAGTTATATTAATAAAACTTAAAATCACCATTCCAACCTGAAACAACTGTAGAAAATAAATTTTGATTTAAACAGCTTTACAGCTCAAATAAAACAAGTTTTATCAAAAGAATTGTGAATTATGTGCTTCACATTTCAACTTTTATATCATCTAACAATTTGCCTTAACCGCGTCTTTAATTAAAAAAAAGAGTGTATTTTTATTTATTTTTATTATTTTTTGGGGAAATCAACATTATATGCCATAAATGCTCTTGATTGCACTGAATAAGTTGGCAAATCTCAAAAAATGTAGGTACATTTCAGGTACTAAAGTATTCAATTAAAACTTAGAAATGTTATTGGTTATAGTAAATGACAACCATACAATGCAGGACAAACTCAAATGGATCTTCTACATTTTCAAGATGATCTATGGGCTAAATGCTATTGCTAAAGATATCAAGGGAAGCATCTTTGAACGACAGCTGTAACACAATCAAACACAATGTCCCTCTAGCTTAAAATAAAGGGGGACAAAACTTCTAAGTGATGCAAAAGACCATTGTTCTACAGATCAGCATCAGATGTCCACTCCTGACAGGAATAGATACATCAGCTGTGAAGTAATCAGAGTTGACATTTAATCAAGGTCTTAAAAGCCTACTCTTCTCTATCTGAAACAGGCGTAATTGATTCACCGTTGTAGATTGACTAAGTTAGATGTTGTGAGAATACTTAGCCTGTGACTGACAACTGGACCTGAGAAGCTGAATGACCCTTTGAACCCTTTTACATTTAAATGCAGTACTGTGAACCCTTTCTTTCATATTTTGTTTGCAATTCTTTATAGCAGGTCTTCACAGACTTGAAAGATGCTACAATCTGGGAGTTCTTGAAAGAGAATCTCTTATATCTGCCATGTGCTCTGCTCGATAAATCCTCAACAGCCGTGTAGGCCCTACAAATCCAATCACAGTGTTGAATAAAAGAGATTGGTTCTGACTCCCGTTGTTAGTCCTCAGAAAGCAATTGCTTTATCAATAATCATTTGAGCAGGGAAGCCAACAAAGTAAGACACAGGAGTGGACATATATCCACAGCTGAAGGATGAAAAAAAGAGAAGCCATCTGTATTATTGTTTCAGTGCAGTGAGCTTTCATTCTTCAAATCCAATGTCCAGTCTGTCTTCAGTGGAGCAGAGAATTACACAATGCAGAGCACCAGGCACCCACTTCACATTATTTTGGCTATAGGCCTTACTGCCACAGTGACAGAAACAGAGTCAGGTGCTGCTTGATCTTCTTATGAGTTTCACTATTTAAGTAACCAAAAATATAATCTATATTAAAGATTATTGTTTTATAACATGTTGTTATATTTGGTGAAAATGAAAATTCTGTCACTAATTACTCACCCTCATGTTGTTCCAACCCCGTAAGACTTTCGTTCATCTTCGGAAAACAGAATTAAGATATTTTTGATGAAATCTGAGAGCTGGATCACTCCTCCATAGGCTTCTATGGGATCGAAACTTCCCAGCCCAGAAAAGTTAGTAAATACATCGTTAAAATAGTCCAAGTGACTACAGTGGCTCAACCATAAGTGTATCAAGCGACAAGAATACTTTTTGTGCGCAAAACCCCCCAAAAATAACGACTTTATTCAACCATTATTTTTCTTCTCAACCATTTAATTTGTGTGGGCCTGAGTGAATTTACGTAGTGTAACAGCGCAGCACTTCTGTGGTGTACGTCACACGCATCACACACATGACCAGCATCGGCCAATAGTGAGCCTACGTGGTGACGTACATATTATTTCATTTTATTACATATTTTACTGTATTTTTGAAATAATAGATAAGCATAATAGATACTTCATTCAAAGATTAATTAAATCGATCACCATTGACAGCAACGACATTACATTTCTAATCTTACAAAAGATTTCTGTTTCATATAAATGTGGTTTTGAACTTCCTGTTCATCAAATTGGAATTCTGTATGCAAATATTGCAAGGACTTTGCAGTTGGTTGCATTTAGAATACTGCACACTCCGTAGCGTAAGTCAAATGGAAATTTTTTACTTTTCATTTTAAATGTAGGCCTATTAAAAATATAAAGATTACAACAACAATAAGAAAATCTACAAATCAAAGCCTGATGAAGTCTATATGTTAAATGTCGTTATTTTAGTTTTTTTGTGCACAAAAAATATTCTCATCGCTTCATAACATTAAGGTTGAACCACTGTAATCACATGGAATATTTTAACGATGTCTTCCTTGACCTTGAAAGTGGTAATGGCGTTGCAGTCTATGGAGGTTTCAGAAAGCTCTCGGATTTCAACGAAAATATCTTAATTTATGTTCCAAAGATGAACGAAGATCTTATGGGTTTGGAACGACATGTGGGTAAGTAATTAATGACAGAAATTTCATTTTTGGGTGAACTATCCCTTTCACCAATCCTTTCAGAGGTTTAGAACAAACCCCAAACCTGAATGTTGGAGAAATAACCTATCAATATATCTGCCTCGCAAGCATTGTAAGAAAACAAGCACTCTTCAATTTGATTCCCATTGGTCCATTCTGCAGGCCTTGTTATGGTGAGCACTAAGTGGAGGGAGATGAAAACAGAGGGGGCTGGTTGGATTCAAATGCACTGGCTGATGCAAACAGTACCAGAAGGAATGAAGTGAACAAGAAAAAAAGAGAGGGGGGAAGAGAGCGAGAGAGAGCGTGCACCTTCTTTTGCATTAATTTAGAAACATGTGCAGTGCAGTGATAAGGAACATCATTCCTCTAGCTCATTAATCTAGTGTAAACGCCAACCTGCCATTTCATGTTGTAACCCCCCACCCACTCTTTACTACCATTCTCTGCTCCACCCCACAACAGGCAAATGCAGCACCTGACTTCCTCCATTAGATCAAGAGACATTCATGTTCTCCTGCCTCATTACAAAACTTCTTTTCTAGCAACTTGAAACTGAAGGCATCCAGCGAGAGCAGGATTGTGAGAGCCAATGAGACGGAAGCTGTATTCTACAGTTAAATATGTCCCATAATGATATACCACACTGTGGAGAGGACAGAACTGTATTTCCTCAATAAATATGCCAGACTAGTGTGATTACGGCAGAAAAAGATTAGGTGGGCTACAGACTCTCACATATGTCTTTCTGAAAACGTCAGTGGACACTTTCATTAAAACCCAGCTGTAGGCAACCAGCAAGGAGGCAAACACAAACAAGGTGCAGTCGCACTTGCACCGAGATGGGATTTGAGAAATCATATACATATTTTTATGAGACTAGATAATATCTTTATAAAATGCAGATTATATGATGATGAAAAAAATAATAATACAGAGACAGTAACACCCAACAAAACAAATCAATTATTTGACAGGGAAAAAATATATGTTCAAGTCTGGTTTATATTTAATGACATTAAGATAGATGTGCAGAAATGGTTTGAATTTTGCAGTGACAATTTCACTGCACTGCTTTATAGCTACAAAAATCAATATATGGCAATATGGCATTTTAACAAGACAAACCTTTACTGATATGGGTTGAACTAGTAAGGTGAAAGACTAACATGTTGTTATTTTATTACTAAATGGCATTAACCACTACATACTGGAGTTGACCCTAAGAATGATAGAAAGTCTAGTACATGTTTAATATCACTTAATCTTCCAATATGAAAACCTATTTTGGCCATAAGACAATTTTGCCCTCAAAAACCTAAAGCAATTGTTTTATTACAGACTTCATACGTGTCAAAAGCCATTTCAACACTTTTTCAACTGAGGAAATTCTCAAAAAAGGGCCATGACCGCAAAAAGTGAAACAACTAGGAGAAATATAGAGCAGTTCTTGATTCAGGAATACAATGGAAAAGTGAAAAGTGATTTCACAGCTAAAATAATCCCTAGCTATTTCACAATTGGTTAAAACTATCCGGTTGCACACATGTGCTGAATGACATCAGCCAAAAGGGAAAAATTACAAGGACTTTTTATTTTTGGTCACATTTTAGATAAACACTCAATAAACTCATAATTACTGTTTATTAATAGTTAGTAAGATAGTTTAAGTTTAGGTATTGGGTGGGATTAAGGATGTAGAAAATGGTCATGCAGAATAAGGCATTAGTATGTGCTTTATAAATACTAATAAATATCCAATATCCTAGTAATATGCATGCTAATAAGCAACTAGGTAATAGTGAGAACTGGATCCTAAACTAAAGTGTTACCTTTTTTTTCTTCTTGAAATAACATATGCTAATTCTTATTGTTCAAAATACGACCAGGAATATGCATTCAGCATGACAACCAGACAACAATCAATCAGTAAATAAATACATACACATAATAGTAATTTCATGTTGAATATGACTACACTTGTGCACATAATCCAACAGTTAAAAATAATCATAGGCAGAATACTAGAAATTAATGTATTTGAACTACATTAACTTGTAAATATTGATATATGATATATCATTTTTTAAATGTGGCACTTTTTATGATGACATGTTAGCCTCTCATGTATAACAAATAATACATGACAGCTGTATTTTTTATTGTACTTATAATTATTTCGTATTATTTATAGTAAAGGCACATTTTCTTGATGTGCTATGAAAAACCGCCAGTAAAATGCCACTGAATTATGGTCATTAAAATCGTGTTAATCATTTTAGCACCAAACCTCCCCATTTTCCCTCTCATCGTTTTTCTCCAGAGGGAGGAATGTAATTCAATTAAGGATTTATTAACATCTCTGCTCTTTGTCCTGTGTTAATGAGAGGCTAATGAGGGCACTTTGGACTCTGCGAAGCCTAAATAGGCCAATCATAAATACTGCATTAATATTCTGTTGGACTCCCGTTAAAGGCTTCTCTAAATGGGGATGAATTCAGGCATTGTGAGGGAAAGCTGGGGCTAAATGGGTTCTTATTTCCACCGGGCCTGAGCGATGCATCTCCGAATTCATTCCCACTACAGAGACGGGTAGCCGAGACAGTTATGCCTTTGTGTTTGCGACCGCACTGATGTTGTTTCATATAATCAGATTGAGAGTCTTCTGAGCGAGATGGAAGAGGGGACAATGAATCTTTTCTCGATGTTCGGATGGCTTACTTTTTGACATATGCAACAGCGTCACCCCTCAGAGCTCTCACTTCCTTGGTGGATTCCCGACAGCTTATAAAAATCATCTTTTACATGGCACTAATATCTTTATGAATAATGGAGTATGAGGAAATGAGACACAAGTGGAAAGATGTGTTCGAAAACGGAGAGCAAAATTAGATAATAAATCCCAACCATCCTTTAATGTAGCCTATGCAATAAAAGTTAGCACGGTTAAAAATGAAAAATGACAATTGCATCCAGTCTTAAGGCCCGTTCACACCAAGAATGATAACTATAAAGATAACTATATTCACGTTCACACAGGCAGATGATATCTTTCTGTTTATTCCAAGAATGCTGTTGTTTTGTGGTCTGCCGCATTAAATGCTCGAGCTCTTAAAGCAGACTGGATTTTGATGAGCTGTCAATTTTTTAATCATTCATCAGCTGAAAAAATTGTTCATAAAGTGATTCCAATGGTGTGATTGCCATTATCGTTATAGTTGTGGTGTAGACTCTGCTATTCTTTTATACAGTATTATTAGAACTACATCTTTACCACTGTCGTTAGTTATAATCATGGGTGTTAACGGGCCTTTAGCCATTAGTTTTGAGCATCTACCTGTTAAAAAGCAGCTAGCCTTGTTGCATAGCGATAAGTAGAGCAAATAAATTACACTAACATGAAGTTAAACGAATGAATAGCGAACCTGAAACTTCTCTGCAACCTACGAGCATTCCTGTCAGTATTGTTCATTAAATGCTGTGCAATGGGGTTGAAAGGAAGCTGCAATCAAAGTAACAACATTATGCGGTGTACAATGACGCTGAACACAGTGAAGTGGTTGAGAAGAGCCCTAGAGAGGAATTATTTAATCATAAAAATAAGGATTGATGGAGTCAAGGGGAGCTGTGCTATACAAATGAGAAAAACATATGCGCAGAGAGGTTTTCAGATGTGAGCTACGTGATGTCACAAGAAGACCTTTTCTGATGCCTTAATGGAAATTTATGGCATAAGTGATGAGGAGCAGTAGGCCTTAGGTGTGAGTCAAGCCTCCTCTTGAGGTTTCATGCATCTTTGCTGGATGCCAAGTGGGAGGAACAAAAATGGTCGCCATTTCTACCAACACGTATGCTAGTATGGCACGCTGAGATAAAAAACCATGAAGAAGTAGAGAGGAAAATAAGAGGTTTCCGAGGGCCAAAGCTTCATGGTGATGGGATGGAAACCATTACATGAAAAATGCAGCCCACATCCTCTGGGTGACTAAGAATCCTCTTATTTGTTGAAACATCAGTGCCAAATACCAGATAATTCATTTACATTTACCATCCAAAGCGTCTGGTAAAAAGGTTGTTGTCTTCTAATAAAGGTTGCTTTTGACGAGGGATATCAAAGCTAATTTAAAATTGTAATTTTCTTGGCTCTATCTAGCCCTAACCTCTCGGGTAATTTTCTTTTCACTTCCTTTGACCTTTTTGTTGTGTTGCTAATGAGTAAGCCTACATAATACACAGAGAAATCAGAAGGGAACAAGCTCATGTTGAGACAACTGGAACTTTTATGAATGTGGATTGACATCCAGTTTTATAATCTGCTGATTTTAAGTGAATTGTGTCATTTGTGTAACACTAGTGTCACCAAACAGAATTGCACAAATAATGACTGGTTTGAAACTGTTTTTCTCTTGAACACTCCCTTTTGAATAGACATTGGAAACATTATTTATTTGCCAATACATTACAGGGGGGAAATGACAGAAATCGGTGCTAACTAGAGAAACTTTCCCTTATGCTAAACAAGTAGGAAAACCTCAACACCCATATGGATACGCTTGACCAGACTCAAATAATGCCTTGCTTTAGTAGTAAATTTGGAAACTTTTAGATATAATGGTGTCCACTTGTATCTAGTATGATTCAGCGAGAGTGAGTTTTTGTAACAAAACAAAGCGGGTTGAAAATCAGCGAAGTTACACTTAAAATATGAGTAAAATATAAACCTAAAATATAAGAAGGAATAACTTTAGAGATGTGCAACATTTACAGATTTTTTATTTATATTTTATTCTGTTTATTTATAATGTGTGAATGTTACATAGCATACTAATGAGATCAGGCTGTGCTATGTGTTAAAGGAATTTCCTAATGGAAATTCCTAAGTGGTTGTAAGAGTTTGTGAGTAAAATAAGTTCTGCTGTAAACTTTACTTTAAGAGATTTTCCCAACATAAACTACTCACATTCATACCTCAAACCACACTGTTGATTGCTTTAAAATGGCTAAAAAGTCACTACATAAGGACTATGACTGGTTTGTTAGCATGTAAAATAAAATTATTGTGGCGTTTGCAGTCCTATAAACTTGAGAATCCACAAAAACTACAAAATGAATGGCTAAATTATCAAAA
Source organism: Scardinius erythrophthalmus (assembly GCF_964197995.2). Lineage (NCBI taxonomy): Eukaryota > Metazoa > Chordata > Actinopteri > Cypriniformes > Leuciscidae > Scardinius > Scardinius erythrophthalmus. The sequence goes on from NC_138240.1 coordinate 21,834,532, forward strand.
TACCAGATCACCTGTAGTGTGTGAAAGCACATGCCAAAAAAAAAATAAAAAAATTATATGTTGTTCAGAGCTATAGATATTTTAAGCATACAGGTCAGATGGGTAAACCTGGGAGAACATACTGTTTCTAGCAGATAAGAGTGAGATTAGAAACAAAAGTTATCTGAAATGTCATCCTGGATTAAAATTTCACCATTCCTGTAGACATGTTAGACATAAAGGCTTTCCGAAGTGTGTGTTGGTGAGTATGGGGTTCCCAAGAGAATTAAATGCCTTTTTCATCTTACTTTTGTTGCATCAGAATGAAAAGTAAACTCTAGATTGACCCAAGGCTTCTGCTTCCTCCACCACCGTCGTTTCTGAAATATAGGACAGTAGTAAAAAGTTTAGTAAAGTTGAACACAAAGTTATAGCTCAAGTTCAGTTTTCAGTCATGTTTGTAATGGCAGAATCTTTTTGTTCCCTGTGTGCACAGAAATGGCCAGTTAATTACACATTACACATTAAGAAAAAGGAAATTGACACAGATTGTCTCTAATTTTCACAGAATGTACTTCATTAGTTGCATTCAAAGATATTCAGTTCACCTGACATATACCACAAACAGCACATAGGCTACTGAAACTCAATATTAAATGACATTACTTCCATAATAATTATGTATTTCTGACTGTAACATAAGCCAAAGTTGGCCCATGATAATCTTTGATTTGACCCACAATGTCATATCATAAGAAAGTGTGTGGATTTTTAAAAAATTTAAAAATGTATCTTTGTTTTAAGATTTTTAATTTTTTGCATTGAAATTTTGTGAATGTAATTGAATGTCATTTTGCGAAATATTATTACAATTTTAAAGACCTTGTTTTCTATTTGAATATATTTTAAGATTTATTCCTATGATGACAAAGCTGAATTGTCAGCATCAGTACTCCAGTCTTCAGTGTCACATGATCCTTCAGAAATCATTCTAATATGCTGATTTGCTGCTCAATAAACATTTATTAATATTATCAATGATGAAAGTTTTTGCTGCTTAATGTATGTGTGGAAACAGTGATATACTATAATTCAAAAGGTTTTATAAAAAGAAATTAATACTAAATAATGACCACATTTAGACATGAACGTCATAATATTTGCTATGATGTTTAACTGTTTAAAGGGGTGGTTGATTGCTATTTCACTTTTTTCATTTTAAATACTGTGTAATGTTGCTGTTGGTGCATGAACAGTATCTGCAAAGTTGCTGCGCTGAAAGTTCAACGTAAGCGGAGATATTGTCTTTTAAAAATCAGGAAGTTTAATGCCTACAAAAACGACTCGAATGGGACTACAACGAGATACTTCCCGGGTTTTATACGTAACTAACCCATACATTTACATCAACCCTCCCTCCGGAACATGTTCTGCTGTCGAAGAGGAGGAGTTATAGTGGAGAGCTGTAGCTGTCAGGTCTTCTGTGTTCAAGCTTCCTACAGACGCTGTAGTTCGTCAACGATGGTTAAAATTTAAGTTTGATTATGTTCCTGACAATTACAATCGTAGTTTAGCTCTCTGTGCTGCGCATTTTACGGAAGACAGCTTCCAGAATCAACACGAGTTCAATGCCGGATTCAACAAGAAACTATTACTCCAACATGAAGCAGTTACAGCTTTAAAACCAGAGGCCACAACCTGCAAGTAAGATTTAATCATTTTAAATGTATTTGCCTGTATATTTTAAGACGTACTGTTTTAGTTTTATCAAGGATGTAAAAAATGCCAGCGCTGGCTTTAGTATATGACAGATGCGTATAAACATTTTGGACCCGAATTTGTAATATGTACAAATTTTGTAAATGTATTTTCCATGTATACTTTATGACGTAATTTTTTTATTTGATCAAGAACGCAAACCAATGCCAAAGCTGTTTGGTTATAAGAGCTAGTTAGTTCGCAGTTATTTACTGCGGTCACGCCATCTGTGGTTCTGAGAAGCACGGTCGCGCCATCTACGCTTAAAAACAGATTGCGCGTCTACACTAGGTTGCGTGGTAGGCTCAATGTGTATGCGGTTGGTGTCGGCAGACTTTTTAAAAAATATTCATAATAAAATCAAATTGTTTTCTGCAAATTCCACCAGATTCTTGTTCTACATCTCACAGACTACCACTGTGGTGATTTTCATGTTGTTTTACTGTTTTATTATTTAATAATGAACTGACAAAGTCCTATACTGTATGCCTGGCTATATAGCAATATTTAATAAATTCATAAAAAATGCAAATCAAATTGTTTTCTGCAAACTCCACCAGATTCTAGTTCTACATCTCTCAGACTACCACTGTGGTGATTTTCATGTTGTTTTACTGTTTTATTATTTAATAATTAACTGCCAAAGTCATATACTGTAGACCTGGCTATATAGGCAATATTTAATAAATTCATAAAAAATGCAAATCAAATTGTTTTCTACAAAATCCACCAGAGTCTGGTTCTACATCTCTCAGACTACCACTGTGCTGATTTTCATGTTGTTTTACTGTTTTATTATTTAATAATTAACTGTCAAAGTCATATACTGTATACCTGGCATATAGCAATATTTAATAAATTCATAAAAAATGCAAATCAAATTGTTTTCTGCTAAATCCACAAGATTCTTGTTCTACTTCTCTCAGACTACCACTGGTGATTTTCATGTTGTTTTACTGTTTTATTATTTAATAATTAACTGCCAAAGTCATATACTGTATACCTGGCATATAGCAATATTCAATAAATTCATAAAAAATGCAAATCAAATTGTTTTCTGCAATATCCACCAGATTCTTGTTCTACATCTCACAGACTACCACTGTGGTGATTTTCATGTTGTTTTACTGTTTTATTATTTAATAATTAACTGACAAAGTCATATACTGTATGCCTGGCTATTTAGCAATATTTAATAAATTCATAAAAAATGCAAATCAAATTGTTTTCTGCAAACTCCACCAGATTCTTGTTCTACATCTCACAGACTACCACTGTGGTGATTTTCATGTTGTTTTACTGTTTTATTATTTAATAATTAACTGTCAAAGTCATATACTGTATACCTGGCATATAGCAATATTCAATAAATTCATAAAAAATGCAAATCAAATTGTTTTCTGCAAAATCCACCAGATTCTTGTTCTACATCTCACAGACTACAACTGTGGTGATTTTCAGGTTATTTTACTGTTTTATTATTTAATAATTAACTGTCAAAGTCATATACTGTATACCTGACTATATAGGCATATTTAATAAATTCATAAAAAATGCAAATCAAATTGTTTTCTGCTAAATCCACCAGATTCTTGTTCTACATCTCACAGACTACCACTGTGGTGATTTTCATGTTGTTTTACTGTTTTATTATTTAATAATTAACTGACAAAGTCCTATACTGTATACCTGACTATATAGGCATATTTAATAAATTCATAAAAAATGCAAATCAAATTGTTTTCTGCAAACTCCACCAGATTCTTGTTCTACATCTCTCAGACTACCACTGTGGTGATTTTCAGGTTATTTTACTGTTTTATTATTTAATAATTAACTGTCAAACTCATATACTGTATACCTGTATATATAGCAATATTTAATAAATTCATAAAAAATGCAAATCAAATTGTTTTCTGCTAAATCCACCAGATTCTTGTTCTACATCCCACAGACTACCACTGTGGTGATTTTCATGTTGTTTTACTGTTTTATTATTTAATAATTAACTGTCAAAGTCATATACTGTATACCTGGCTATATAGCAATATTTAATAAATTCATAAAAAATGCAAATCAAATTGTTTTCTGCTAAATCCACAAGATTCTTGTTCTACTTCTCTCAGACTACCACTGTGGTGATTTTCATGTTATTTTACAGTTTTATTATTTAATAATTAACTGTCAAAGTCATATACTGTATACCTGGCTATATAGCAATGTTTAATAAATTCATAAAAAATGCAAATCAAATTGTTTTCTGCAAAATCCACCAGATTCTGGTTCTACATCTCTCAGACTACCACTGTGGCGATTTTCATGTTGTTTTACTGTTTTATTATTTAATAATTAACTGCCAAAGTCATATACTGTATACCTGGCATATAGCAATATTCAATAAATTCATAAAAAATGCAAATCAAATTGTTTTCTGCAAAATCCACCAGATTCTGGTTCTACGTCTCTCAGACTACCACTGTGCTGATTTTCATGTTATTTTACTGTTTTGTTATTTAATAATTAACTGCCAAAGTCATATACTGTATACCTGACTATATAGCAATATTTAATAAATTCATAAAAAATGCAAATCAAATTGTTTTCTGCAAAATCCACCAGATTCTTGTTCTACATCTCACAGACTACCACTGTGGTGATTTTCATGTTATTTTACTGTTTTATTATTTAATAATTAACTGTCAAACTCATATACTGTATACCTGTATATATAGCAATATTTAATAAATTCATAAAAAATGCAAATCAAATTGTTTTCTGCTAAATCCACCAGATTCTTGTTCTACATCTCACAGACTACCACTGTGGTGATTTTCATGTTGTTTTACTGTTTTATTATTTAATAATTAACTGACAAAGTCCTATACTGTATACCTGACTATATAGGCATATTTAATAAATTCATAAAAAATGCAAATCAAATTGTTTTCTGCAAACTCCACCAGATTCTTGTTCTACATCTCTCAGACTACCACTGTGGTGATTTTCAGGTTATTTTACTGTTTTATTATTTAATAATTAACTGTCAAACTCATATACTGTATACCTGTATATATAGCAATATTTAATAAATTCATAAAAAATGCAAATCAAATTGTTTTCTGCTAAATCCACCAGATTCTTGTTCTACATCCCACAGACTACCACTGTGGTGATTTTCATGTTGTTTTACTGTTTTATTATTTAATAATTAACTGTCAAAGTCATATACTGTATACCTGGCTATATAGCAATATTTAATAAATTCATAAAAAATGCAAATCAAATTGTTTTCTGCTAAATCCACAAGATTCTTGTTCTACTTCTCTCAGACTACCACTGTGGTGATTTTCATGTTATTTTACTGTTTTATTATTTAATAATTAACTGTCAAAGTCATATACTGTATACCTGGCTATATAGCAATATTTAATAAATTCATAAAAAATGCAAATCAAATTGTTTTCTGCAAAATCCACCAGATTCTGGTTCTACATCTCTCAGACTACCACTGTGGCGATTTTCATGTTGTTTTACTGTTTTATTATTTAATAATTAACTGCCAAAGTCATATAATGTATACCTGGCATATAGCAATATTCAATAAATTCATAAAAAATGCAAATCAAATTGTTTTCTGCAAAATCCACCAGATTCTGGTTCTATATCTCTCAGACTACCACTGTGCTGATTTTCATGTTATTTTACTGTTTTGTTATTTAATAATTAACTGCCAAAGTCATATACTGTATACCTGACTATATAGCAATATTTAATAAATTCATAAAAAATGCAAATCAAATTGTTTTCTGCAAAATCCACCAGATTCTGGTTCTACATCTCTCAGACTACCACTGTGCTGATTTTCATGTTATTTTACTGTTTTATTATTTAATAATTAACTGCCAAAGTCATATACTGTATGCCTGGCTATATAGCAATATTTAATAAATTCATAAAAAATGCAAATCAAATTGTTTTCTGCTAAATCCACAAGATTCTTGTTCTACTTCTCTCAGACTACCACTGTGGTGATTTTCATGTTATTTTACTGTTTTATTATTTAATAATTAACTGTCAAAGTCATATACTGTATACCTGGCTATATAGCAATATTTAATAAATTCATAAAAAATGCAAATCAAATTGTTTTCTGCTAAATCCACAAGATTATTGTTCTACATCTCTCAGACTACCACTGTGGTGATTTTCAGGTTATTTTACTGTTTTATTATTTAATAATTAACTGTCAAACTCATATACTGTATACCTGTATATATAGCAATATTTAATAAATTCATAAAAAATGCAAATCAAATTGTTTTCTGCTAAATCCACCAGATTCTTGTTCTACATCCCACAGACTACCACTGTGGTGATTTTCATGTTGTTTTACTGTTTTATTATTTAATAATTAACTGTCAAAGTCATATACTGTAGACCTGGCTATATAGGCAATATTTAATAAATTCATAAAAAATGCAAATCAAATTGTTTTCTACAAAATCCACCAGAGTCTGGTTCTACATCTCTCAGACTACCACTGTGCTGATTTTCATGTTGTTTTACTGTTTTATTATTTAATAATTAACTGTCAAAGTCATATACTGTATACCTGGCATATAGCAATATTTAATAAATTCATAAAAAATGCAAATCAAATTGTTTTCTGCTAAATCCACAAGATTCTTGTTCTACTTCTCTCAGACTACCACTGGTGATTTTCATGTTGTTTTACTGTTTTATTATTTAATAATTAACTGCCAAAGTCATATACTGTATACCTGGCATATAGCAATATTCAATAAATTCATAAAAAATGCAAATCAAATTGTTTTCTGCAATATCCACCAGATTCTTGTTCTACATCTCACAGACTACCACTGTGGTGATTTTCATGTTGTTTTACTGTTTTATTATTTAATAATTAACTGACAAAGTCATATACTGTATGCCTGGCTATTTAGCAATATTTAATAAATTCATAAAAAATGCAAATCAAATTGTTTTCTGCAAACTCCACCAGATTCTTGTTCTACATCTCACAGACTACCACTGTGGTGATTTTCATGTTGTTTTACTGTTTTATTATTTAATAATTAACTGTCAAAGTCATATACTGTATACCTGGCATATAGCAATATTCAATAAATTCGTAAAAAATGCAAATCAAATTGTTTTCTGCAAAATCCACCAGATTCTTGTTCTACATCTCACAGACTACCACTGTGGTGATTTTCAGGTTATTTTACTGTTTTATTATTTAATAATTAACTGTCAAACTCATATACTGTATACCTGTATATATAGCAATATTTAATAAATTCATAAAAAATGCAAATCAAATTGTTTTCTGCTAAATCCACCAGATTCTTGTTCTACATCTCACAGACTACCACTGTGGTGATTTTCATGTTGTTTTACTGTTTTATTATTTAATAATTAACTGACAAAGTCCTATACTGTATACCTGACTATATAGGCATATTTAATAAATTCATAAAAAATGCAAATCAAATTGTTTTCTGCAAACTCCACCAGATTCTTGTTCTACATCTCTCAGACTACCACTGTGGTGATTTTCAGGTTATTTTACTGTTTTATTATTTAATAATTAACTGTCAAACTCATATACTGTATACCTGTATATATAGCAATATTTAATAAATTCATAAAAAATGCAAATCAAATTGTTTTCTGCTAAATCCACCAGATTCTTGTTCTACATCCCACAGACTACCACTGTGGTGATTTTCATGTTGTTTTACTGTTTTATTATTTAATAATTAACTGTCAAAGTCATATACTGTATACCTGGCTATATAGCAATATTTAATAAATTCATAAAAAATGCAAATCAAATTGTTTTCTGCTAAATCCACAAGATTCTTGTTCTACTTCTCTCAGACTACCACTGTGGTGATTTTCATGTTATTTTACAGTTTTATTATTTAATAATTAACTGTCAAAGTCATATACTGTATACCTGGCTATATAGCAATATTTAATAAATTCATAAAAAATGCAAATCAAATTGTTTTCTGAAAAATCCACCAGATTCTGGTTCTACATCTCTCAGACTACCACTGTGGCGATTTTCATGTTGTTTTACTGTTTTATTATTTAATAATTAACTGCCAAAGTCATATACTGTATACCTGGCATATAGCAATATTCAATAAATTCATAAAAAATGCAAATCAAATTGTTTTCTGCAAAATCCACCAGATTCTGGTTCTACATCTCTCAGACTACCACTGTGCTGATTTTCATGTTATTTTACTGTTTTGTTATTTAATAATTAACTGCCAAAGTCATATACTGTATACCTGACTATATAGCAATATTTAATAAATTCATAAAAAATGCAAATCAAATTGTTTTCTGCAAAATCCACCAGATTCTTGTTCTACATCTCACAGACTACCACTGTGGTGATTTTCATGTTATTTTACTGTTTTATTATTTAATAATTAACTGTCAAACTCATATACTGTATACCTGTATATATAGCAATATTTAATAAATTCATAAAAAATGCAAATCAAATTGTTTTCTGCTAAATCCACCAGATTCTTGTTCTACATCTCACAGACTACCACTGTGGTGATTTTCATGTTGTTTTACTGTTTTATTATTTAATAATTAACTGACAAAGTCCTATACTGTATACCTGACTATATAGGCATATTTAATAAATTCATAAAAAATGCAAATCAAATTGTTTTCTGCAAACTCCACCAGATTCTTGTTCTACATCTCTCAGACTACCACTGTGGTGATTTTCAGGTTATTTTACTGTTTTATTATTTAATAATTAACTGTCAAACTCATATACTGTATACCTGTATATATAGCAATATTTAATAAATTCATAAAAAATGCAAATCAAATTGTTTTCTGCTAAATCCACCAGATTCTTGTTCTACATCCCACAGACTACCACTGTGGTGATTTTCATGTTGTTTTACTGTTTTATTATTTAATAATTAACTGTCAAAGTCATATACTGTATACCTGGCTATATAGCAATATTTAATAAATTCATAAAAAATGCAAATCAAATTGTTTTCTGCTAAATCCACAAGATTCTTGTTCTACTTCTCTCAGACTACCACTGTGGTGATTTTCATGTTATTTTACTGTTTTATTATTTAATAATTAACTGTCAAAGTCATATACTGTATACCTGGCTATATAGCAATATTTAATAAATTCATAAAAAATGCAAATCAAATTGTTTTCTGCAAAATCCACCAGATTCTGGTTCTACATCTCTCAGACTACCACTGTGGCGATTTTCATGTTGTTTTACTGTTTTATTATTTAATAATTAACTGCCAAAGTCATATACTGTATACCTGGCATATAGCAATATTCAATAAATTCATAAAAAATGCAAATCAAATTGTTTTCTGCAAAATCCACCAGATTCTGGTTCTATATCTCTCAGACTACCACTGTGCTGATTTTCATGTTATTTTACTGTTTTGTTATTTAATAATTAACTGCCAAAGTCATATACTGTATACCTGACTATATAGCAATATTTAATAAATTCATAAAAAATGCAAATCAAATTGTTTTCTGCAAAATCCACCAGATTCTGGTTCTACATCTCTCAGACTACCACTGTGCTGATTTTCATGTTATTTTACTGTTTTATTATTTAATAATTAACTGCCAAAGTCATATACTGTATGCCTGGCTATATAGCAATATTTAATAAATTCATAAAAAATGCAAATCAAATTGTTTTCTGCTAAATCCACAAGATTCTTGTTCTACTTCTCTCAGACTACCACTGTGGTGATTTTCATGTTATTTTACTGTTTTATTATTTAATAATTAACTGTCAAAGTCATATACTGTATACCTGGCTATATAGCAATATTTAATAAATTCATAAAAAATGCAAATCAAATTGTTTTCTGCTAAATCCACAAGATTATTGTTCTACATCTCTCAGACTACCACTGTGGTGATTTTCAGGTTATTTTACTGTTTTATTATTTAATAATTAACTGTCAAACTCATATACTGTATACCTGTATATATAGCAATATTTAATAAATTCATAAAAAATGCAAATCAAATTGTTTTCTGCTAAATCCACCAGATTCTTGTTCTACATCCCACAGACTACCACTGTGGTGATTTTCATGTTGTTTTACTGTTTTATTATTTAATAATTAACTGTCAAAGTCATATACTGTAGACCTGGCTATATAGGAAATATTTAATAAATTCATAAAAAATGCAAATCAAATTGTTTTCTACAAAATCCACCAGAGTCTGGTTCTACATCTCTCAGACTACCACTGTGCTGATTTTCATGTTGTTTTACTGTTTTATTATTTAATAATTAACTGTCAAAGTCATATACTGTATACCTGGCATATAGCAATATTTAATAAATTCATAAAAAATGCAAATCAAATTGTTTTCTGCTAAATCCACAAGATTCTTGTTCTACTTCTCTCAGACTACCACTGGTGATTTTCATGTTGTTTTACTGTTTTATTATTTAATAATTAACTGCCAAAGTCATATACTGTATACCTGGCATATAGCAATATTCAATAAATTCATAAAAAATGCAAATCAAATTGTTTTCTGCAATATCCACCAGATTCTTGTTCTACATCTCACAGACTACCACTGTGGTGATTTTCATGTTGTTTTACTGTTTTATTATTTAATAATTAACTGACAAAGTCATATACTGTATGCCTGGCTATTTAGCAATATTTAATAAATTCATAAAAAATGCAAATCAAATTGTTTTCTGCAAACTCCACCAGATTCTTGTTCTACATCTCACAGACTACCACTGTGGTGATTTTCATGTTGTTTTACTGTTTTATTATTTAATAATTAACTGTCAAAGTCATATACTGTATACCTGGCATATAGCAATATTCAATAAATTCGTAAAAAATGCAAATCAAATTGTTTTCTGCAAAATCCACCAGATTCTTGTTCTACATCTCACAGACTACCACTGTGGTGATTTTCAGGTTATTTTACTGTTTTATTATTTAATAATTAACTGTCAAACTCATATACTGTATACCTGTATATATAGCAATATTTAATAAATTCATAAAAAATGCAAATCAAATTGTTTTCTGCTAAATCCACCAGATTCTTGTTCTACATCTCACAGACTACCACTGTGGTGATTTTCATGTTGTTTTACTGTTTTATTATTTAATAATTAACTGACAAAGTCCTATACTGTATACCTGACTATATAGGCATATTTAATAAATTCATAAAAAATGCAAATCAAATTGTTTTCTGCAAACTCCACCAGATTCTTGTTCTACATCTCTCAGACTACCACTGTGGTGATTTTCAGGTTATTTTACTGTTTTATTATTTAATAATTAACTGTCAAACTCATATACTGTATACCTGTATATATAGCAATATTTAATAAATTCATAAAAAATGCAAATCAAATTGTTTTCTGCTAAATCCACCAGATTCTTGTTCTACATCCCACAGACTACCACTGTGGTGATTTTCATGTTGTTTTACTGTTTTATTATTTAATAATTAACTGTCAAAGTCATATACTGTATACCTGGCTATATAGCAATATTTAATAAATTCATAAAAAATGCAAATCAAATTGTTTTCTGCTAAATCCACAAGATTCTTGTTCTACTTCTCTCAGACTACCACTGTGGTGATTTTCATGTTATTTTACAGTTTTATTATTTAATAATTAACTGTCAAAGTCATATACTGTATACCTGGCTATATAGCAATATTTAATAAATTCATAAAAAATGCAAATCAAATTGTTTTCTGAAAAATCCACCAGATTCTGGTTCTACATCTCTCAGACTACCACTGTGGCGATTTTCATGTTGTTTTACTGTTTTATTATTTAATAATTAACTGCCAAAGTCATATACTGTATACCTGGCATATAGCAATATTCAATAAATTCATAAAAAATGCAAATCAAATTGTTTTCTGCAAAATCCACCAGATTCTGGTTCTACATCTCTCAGACTACCACTGTGCTGATTTTCATGTTATTTTACTGTTTTGTTATTTAATAATTAACTGCCAAAGTCATATACTGTATACCTGACTATATAGCAATATTTAATAAATTCATAAAAAATGCAAATCAAATTGTTTTCTGCAAAATCCACCAGATTCTTGTTCTACATCTCACAGACTACCACTGTGGTGATTTTCAGGTTATTTTACTGTTTTATTATTTAATAATTAACTGTCAAACTCATATACTGTATACCTGTATATATAGCAATATTTAATAAATTCATAAAAAATGCAAATCAAATTGTTTTCTGCTAAATCCACCAGATTCTTGTTCTACATCTCACAGACTACCACTGTGGTGATTTTCATGTTGTTTTACTGTTTTATTATTTAATAATTAACTGACAAAGTCCTATACTGTATACCTGACTATATAGGCATATTTAATAAATTCATAAAAAATGCAAATCAAATTGTTTTCTGCAAACTCCACCAGATTCTTGTTCTACATCTCTCAGACTACCACTGTGGTGATTTTCAGGTTATTTTACTGTTTTATTATTTAATAATTAACTGTCAAACTCATATACTGTATACCTGTATATATAGCAATATTTAATAAATTCATAAAAAATGCAAATCAAATTGTTTTCTGCTAAATCCACCAGATTCTTGTTCTACATCCCACAGACTACCACTGTGGTGATTTTCATGTTGTTTTACTGTTTTATTATTTAATAATTAACTGTCAAAGTCATATACTGTATACCTGGCTATATAGCAATATTTAATAAATTCATAAAAAATGCAAATCAAATTGTTTTCTGCTAAATCCACAAGATTCTTGTTCTACTTCTCTCAGACTACCACTGTGGTGATTTTCATGTTATTTTACTGTTTTATTATTTAATAATTAACTGTCAAAGTCATATACTGTATACCTGGCTATATAGCAATATTTAATAAATTCATAAAAAATGCAAATCAAATTGTTTTCTGCAAAATCCACCAGATTCTGGTTCTACATCTCTCAGACTACCACTGTGGCGATTTTCATGTTGTTTTACTGTTTTATTATTTAATAATTAACTGCCAAAGTCATATACTGTATACCTGGCATATAGCAATATTCAATAAATTCATAAAAAATGCAAATCAAATTGTTTTCTGCAAAATCCACCAGATTCTGGTTCTATATCTCTCAGACTACCACTGTGCTGATTTTCATGTTATTTTACTGTTTTGTTATTTAATAATTAACTGCCAAAGTCATATACTGTATACCTGACTATATAGCAATATTTAATAAATTCATAAAAAATGCAAATCAAATTGTTTTCTGCAAAATCCACCAGATTCTGGTTCTACATCTCTCAGACTACCACTGTGCTGATTTTCATGTTATTTTACTGTTTTATTATTTAATAATTAACTGCCAAAGTCATATACTGTATGCCTGGCTATATAGCAATATTTAATAAATTCATAAAAAATGCAAATCAAATTGTTTTCTGCTAAATCCACAAGATTCTTGTTCTACTTCTCTCAGACTACCACTGTGGTGATTTTCATGTTATTTTACTGTTTTATTATTTAATAATTAACTGTCAAAGTCATATACTGTATACCTGGCTATATAGCAATATTTAATAAATTCATAAAAAATGCAAATCAAATTGTTTTCTGCTAAATCCACAAGATTATTGTTCTACATCTCTCAGACTACCACTGTGGTGATTTTCAGGTTATTTTACTGTTTTATTATTTAAAGGTATAGCGGAGGATCTTTCCGAATTTTAGATAAGAACCGCCCTCTCCACTTTTTGAAAAAATGCACATGCGCAACACTCTACTTGCTCCCGAGAGGGAACGCCTATTAAACGTGTGCGAGGTTCTCCTCGTGCACGCTCTGTTTACAAGTTGCTGTCGGCATCACTCATACAAGATTACTTTCCAAAAGAAGATTTGCACTTTTTCACCAAATAGCATGCCAAACTTTACCTGTCGAGTAGAAACTTCGCGACTGAGGCATCAGTGGGAAGCCCAACCTGTGTTTTCAGCGCACGCCATCGTGTGAAACAATCTCCCAAAAACACTCTGATCTTGTTTCTCTCTTCTGAGGCCTTTCTCTTCTTCTCATACAGTTCGTACAAACTTTTTCTCTTGCGACCCTCAGACATTTTCAAAGGACCCGGTGAAACGGCGAGCTTCAATGAATTGCTTAAACCGTAACTCTAGCTCACCACCACACATAAACACCTGAAAGTGCGCATGCGCAGAAAGCGAAAACTAAGGGACGAGCACGTACGACGGCCTTACGTAAACATATCACCAGAATGATTGACACTTAGGTGGACCAATAGTTTACACTACCCACCCGGAAAAAGAAAATCCTCCGCTATACCTTTAATAATTAACTGTCAAACTCATATACTGTATACCTGTATATATAACAATATTTAATAAATTCATAAAAAATGCAAATCAAATTGTTTTCTGCTAAATCCACCAGATTCTTGTTCTACATCCCACAGACTACCACTGTGGTGATTTTCATGTTGTTTTACTGTTTTATTATTTAATAATTAACTGTCAAAGTCATATACTGTATACCTGGCTATATAGCAATATTTAATAAATTCATAAAAAATGCAAATCAACTTGTTTTCTGCTAAATCCACAAGATTCTTGTTCTACTTCTCTCAGACTACCACTGTGGTGATTTTCATGTTATTTTACTGTTTTATTATTTAATAATTAACTGTCAAAGTCATATACTGTATACCTGGCTATATAGCAATATTTAATAAATTCATAAAAAATGCAAATCAAATTGTTTTCTGCAAAATCCACCAGATTCTGGTTCTACATCTCTCAGACTACCACTGTGGTGATTTTCAGGTTATTTTACTGTTTTATTATTTAATAATTAACTGTCAAAGTCATATACTGTATACCTGGCTATATAGCAATATTTAATAAATTCATAAAAAATGCAAATCAAATTGTTTTCTGCAAAATCCACCAGATTCTGGTTCTACATCTCTCAGACTACCACTGTGGTGATTTTCATGTTATTTTACTGTTTTATTATTTAATAATTAACTGCCAAAGTCCTATACTGTATGCCTGGCTATATAGCAATATTTAATAAATTCATAAAAAATGCAAATCAAATTGTTTTCTGCTAAATCCACAAGATTCTTGTTCTACTTCTCTCAGACTACCACTGTGGTGATTTTCATGTTATTTTACTGTTTTATTATTTAATAATTAACTGTCAAAGTCATATACTGTATACCTGGCTATATAGCAATATTTAATAAATTCATAAAAAATGCAAATCAAATTGTTTTCTGCTAAATCCACAAGATTCTTGTTCTACATCTCTCAGACTACCACTGTGGTGATTTTCAGGTTATTTTACTGTTTTATTATTTAATAATTAACTGTCAAACTCATATACTGTATACCTGTATATATAGCAATATTTAATAAATTCATAAAAAATGCAAATCAAATTGTTTTCTGCTAAATCCACCAGATTCTTGTTCTACATCCCACAGACTACCACTGTGGTGATTTTCATGTTGTTTTACTGTTTTATTATTTAATAATTAACTGTCAAAGTCATATACTGTATACCTGGCTATATAGCAATATTTAATAAATTCATAAAAAATGCAAATCAAATTGTTTTCTGCTAAATCCACAAGATTCTTGTTCTACTTCTCTCAGACTACCACTGTGGTGATTTTCATGTTATTTTACTGTTTTATTATTTAATAATTAACTGTCAAAGTCATATACTGTATACCTGGCTATATAGCAATATTTAATAAATTCATAAAAAATGCAAATCAAATTGTTTTCTGCAAAATCCACCAGATTCTGGTTCTACATCTCTCAGACTACCACTGTGGTGATTTTCATGTTATTTTACTGTTTTATTATTTAATAATTAACTGCCAAAGTCATATACTGTATACCTGGCATATAGCAATATCAAAATCAGCACAGTGGTAGTCTGAGAGATGTAGAACCAGAATCTAGTGGATTTTGCAGAAAACAATTTGATTTGCATTTTTTATGAATTTATTAAATATTGCTATATAGCCAAGTATACAGTATATGACTTTGACAGTTAATTATTAAATAATAAAACAGTAAAATAACATGAAAATCAGCACAGTGGTAGTCTGAGAGATGTAGAACCAGAATCTAGTGGATTTAGCAGAAAACAATTTGATTTGCATTTTTTATGAATTTATTAAATATTGCTATATATCCAGGTATACAGTATATGAGTTTGACAGTTAATTATTAAATAATAAAACAGTAAAACAACATGAAAATCAACACAGTGGTAGTCTGAGAGATGTAGAACAAGAATCTGGTGGATTTTGTAGAAAACAATTTGATTTGCATTTTTATGAATTTATTAAATATTGCTATATAGCCAGGTATACAGTATATGACTTTGACAGTTAATTATTAAATAATAAAACAGTAAAATAACATGAAAATCAGCACAGTGGTAGTCTGAGAGATGTAGAACAAGAATCTGGTGGATTTAGCAGAAAACAATTTGATTTGCATTTTTTATGAATTTATTAAATATTGCCTATATAGCCAGGTATACAGTATATGACTTTGACAGTTAATTGTTAAATATTAAAACAGTAAAATAACATGAAAATCACCACAGTGGTAGTCTGGGAGATGTAGAACAAGAATCTGGTGGATTTTGCAGAAAACAATTTGATTTGCATTTTTTATGAATTTATTAAATATTGCTATATATACAGGTATACAGTATATGAGTTTGACAGTTAATTATTAAATAATAAAACAGTAAAATAACATGAAAATCACCACAGTGGTAGTCTGATAGATGTAGAACAAGAATCTGGTGGATTTAGCAGAAAACAATTTGATTTGCATTTTTTATGAATTTATTAAATATTGCTATATATACAGGTATACAGTATATGACTTTGGCAGTTAATTATTAAATAACAAAACAGTAAAACAACATGAAAATCAGCACAGTGGTAGTCTGAGAGATGTAGAACCAGAATCTAGTGGATTTAGGAGAAAACAATTTGATTTGCATTTTTTATGAATTTATTAAATATTGCTATATATCCAGGTATACAGTATATGAGTTTGACAGTTAATTATTAAATAATAAAACAGTAAAACAACATGAAAATCAACACAGTGGTAGTCTGAGAGATGTAGAACAAGAATCTGGTGGATTTTGTAGAAAACAATTTGATTTGCATTTTTTATGAATTTATTAAATATTGCTATATAGCCAGGTATACAGTATATGACTTTGACAGTTAATTATTAAATAATAAAACAGTAAAATAACATGAAAATCACCACAGTGGTAGTCTGGGAGATGTAGAACCAGAATCTGGCGGATTTTGTAGAAAACAATTTGATTTGCATTTTTTATGAATTTATTAAATATTGCCTATATAGCCAGGTATACAGTATATGACTTTGACAGTTAATTGTTAAATATTAAAACAGTAAAATAACATGAAAATCGCCACAGTGGTAGTCTGAGAGATGTAGAACCAGAATCTGGCGGATTTTGTAGAAAACAATTTGATTTGCATTTTTTATGAATTTATTAAATATTGCCTATATAGCCAGGTATACAGTATATGACTTTGACAGTTAATTGTTAAATATTAAAACAGTAAAATAACATGAAAATCGCCACAGTGGTAGTCTGGGAGATGTAGAACAAGAATCTGGTGGATTTTGCAGAAAACAATTTGATTTGCATTTTTTATGAATTTATTAAATATTGCTATATATACAGGTATACAGTATATGAGTTTGACAGTTAATTATTAAATAATAAAACAGTAAAATAACATGAAAATCACCACAGTGGTAGTCTGATAGATGTAGAACAAGAATCTGGTGGATTTAGCAGAAAACAATTTGATTTGCATTTTTTATGAATTTATTAAATAGTGCTATATGCCAGGTATACAGTATATGACTTTGGCAGTTAATTATTAAATAACAAAACAGTAAAACAACATGAAAATCAGCACAGTGGTAGTCTGAGAGATGTAGAACAAGAATCTGGTGGATTTTGTAGAAAACAATTTGATTTGCATTTTTTATGAATTTATTAAATATTGCTATATAGCCAGGTATACAGTATATGACTTTGGCAGTTAATTATTAAATAACAAAACAGTAAAACAACATGAAAATCAGCACAGTGGTAGTCTGAGAGATGTAGAACAAGAATCTGGTGGATTTTGTAGAAAACAATTTGATTTGCATTTTTTATGAATTTATTAAATATTGCTATATAGCCAGGTATACAGTATTTGACTTTGGCAGTTAATTATTAAATAACAAAACAGTAAAACAACATGAAAATCAGCACAGTGGTAGTCTGAGAGATGTAGAACAAGAATCTGGTGGATTTTGTAGAAAACAATTTGATTTGCATTTTTTATGAACTTATTAAATATGGCCTATATAGCCAGGTATACAGTATATGACTTTGACAGTTAATTATTAAATAATAAAACAGTAAAATAACATGAAAATCACCACAGTGGTAGTCTGAGAGATGTAGAACAAGAATCTGGTGGATTTTGCAGAAAACAATTTGATTAGCATTTTTTATGAATTTATTAAATATTGCTATATAGCCAGGTATACAGTATATGACTTTGACAGTTAATTATTAAATAATAAAACAGTAAAATAACCTGAAAATCACCACAGTGGTAGTCTGTGAGATGTAGAACAAGAATCTGGTGGATTTAACAGAAAACAATTTGATTTGCATTTTTTATGAATTTATTAAATATTGCTATATATCCAGGTATACAGTATATGAGTTTGACAGTTAATTATTAAATAATAAAACAGTAAAATAACATGAAAATCAGCACAGTGGTAGTCTGAGAGATGTAGAACAAGAATCTGGTGGATTTAGCAGAAAACAATTTGATTTGCATTTTTTATGAATTTATTAAATATTGCTATATGCCAGGTATACAGTATATGACTTTGGCAGTTAATTATTAAATAACAAAACAGTAAAACAACATGAAAATCAACACAGTGGTAGTCTGAGAGATGTAGAACAAGAATCTGATGGATTTTGTAGAAAACAATTTGATTTGTATTTTTTATGAATTTACTAAATATGGCCTATATAGCCAGGTATACAGTATATGACTTTGGCAGTTAATTATTAAATAATAAAACAGTAAAACAACATGAAAATCGCCACAGTGGTAGTCTGAGAGATGTAGAACAAGAATCTGGTGGATTTAGCAGAAAACAATTTGATTTGCATTTTTTATGAATTTATTAAATATTGCTATATAGCCAGGTATACAGTATATGACTTTGTCAGTTAATTATTAAATAATAAAACAGTAAAACAACATGAAAATCACCACAGTGGTAGTCTGTGAGATGTAGAACAAGAATCTGGTGGAGTTTGCAGAAAACAATTTGATTTGCATTTTTTATGAATTTATTAAATAGTGCCTATATAGCCAGGTATACAGTATATGACTTTGACAGTTAATTATTAAATAATAAAACAGTAAAACAACATGAAAATCAGCACAGTGGTAGTTTGAGAGATGTTGAACAAGAATCTGGTGGAATTTGCAGAAAACAATTTGATTTTTTTTATGAATATTTTTTAAAAAGTCTGCCGACACCAACCGCATACACATTGAGCCTACCACGCAACCTCGTGTAGATGCGCAATATGTTTTTAAGCGTAGATGGCGCGACCGCGCTCCTCAAAAGCACAGATGGCGTGACCGCAGTATGTTACTGCGTGTGTATAAGAAACGTGTACAAACTTCAAAAAATTATCGCAACAGCGAACTTCAGCTGCTGTTATCACATGTACACCTAAAGAAAACGACAAACTGAGTAAACTACTAAGTTTTGTGAATAGTTAAACGGTTGTTCATTCTATCAATAAAACAATATCTTTAAAAAACGGTATTACTAAGTCATGTATTCAGTTATATCAAATGTTTAACCAGGGGGAAAGCGCATCTCAAAAGCTAACAAACAGCAGTAGCATTTTCAAGTAACAGCGTATGAAAATTCTTTGAGAAAATAATAATAATTAAAAAAAATTACCATTCAGAAACGTTTAGTAAGAGCCGTGTTTGCGGAGGTTCTGCTTGACTCTCTTCATCACCGCTCTCTGGGTCTGATTCTGGCTCAAACTGATGAGGCAATATTAACACCATTACATTTGACCGGGTCCGGAGCACATGCTACTGTCGCCCGTAAAGGTAATGGGCGTGAAGATTCCGGACGCAGTTTAGCCAATTACAACACACCGGCCGAACTAACCAATCTGAGCTCATTGCCACTTTCTGAGGGAGTGGTTTCATAGACTCAGGAAGTCAACCGGTCGTTCAAATGACAGAGGAGGAAGCGGCTTACAATAAAGGTGAAATTTTGGAAAAATAAGGCGTTTTTTAACAAACGAAACACGAAGACATGTTATATTGCAGCCCATAAACACAATCAAGCAAAGAAAAAAGGCAGTAAACCACCCCTTTAAAAATACAATAAATTAATAAATTACAAATATTTAAAATACATATAAAAATACACATTTTTAAAAAATCTATTCAGAGCAACAACCATACATGAAGATTGTTAATACGATCAATTTGGATTTAATGTTGTTTTTAAGACCCCGGGTTTGCAGACAGCACCATATCTTCTCTCTCCATCATTGATTATTCCCTCCTGAAGCAAATGTCACATGGAAAGGAATTTATTCCACTGCAAAATTTCTCAGGCTGGCCAACCATACTAAAGGGAAATAGAGCATCCAGAACATCAGGTTGTTTGGTTAGGAGAGAGAGAGAGAGAGAGAGAGAGAGAGAGAGAGAGAGAGAGAGAGAGAGAGAGAGAGAGAGAGAGAGAGAGAGAGAGAGAGAGAGAGAGAGAGAGAGAGAGAGAGAGAGAGAGAGAGAGAGAGAGAGAGAGAGAGAGAGAGAGAGAGAGAGAGAGAGTTAAATATGGACTGTTCTGGGCTCTCTTCTGTGAAAGTGACAGGTAGAATGAGACGTGTCCTCACCATCTCAGGCATTTTAACAATGATAAATACCCACCACAATGGAGCAATCTGACACTTCAATAAATGGCAAAGAGCTTTACCAGCAGCTGTGAAATCGTGAACCCAGCTGAAAGCCAGGGACGCTATATGGGCAATTTGTGCCAGACTACTGACAGCTATGCTACTCAAATACTGACACCGCTAGTTTTATTTCATTTGTTTGATCCCAGCAAACAATACTGCCCCTTTCAACTGTCCATCTCTATCCTCAGCATAAACTAGAAATGAAAGGATGAAGCTTTATATGGAACAGTTTTGTGGAACAGAAGAGCAAAATGATGTCAGATTTGCCAAAAAAAAAAAAGACTGATTATTCCAGTGCGTGATCTTGTATAAATCTGTCAACAAACTTTCAACAGTAAACTGTCAACAAACCCATAACTGAACTCAGACTACCATGAAATAAGCGTGTGGAGAGCAAAACTCTCTGGGTCTCCATAACTTAGCAATGTACGTAATTCAAAAGCACCTTAATAGACTTTTTGTTAGAAAAAAAAAAGTCAATCCAATAATATGCTGGCAGGGACAACGAGATTACATAATGACAAAAAATAGACATCTATTATCCACACATCATTTGGTAAAGTAAAAGTACATTTTCTAGAATAATTTAATAAACTTAATGCTTCAACCTTCATTAGGACCTTAACAGCTTTCTGTTCATCTTACATTTTAGCCACAAAAAAAATTAACTGTCACAGTTATGAAAAGTTTCACTGTCTTTTTTAGTTACTTAGTCCTAGTTTTCATTGTCTAGGTTTTTCTAAGTTCTAGGCTGTGTCTGAAATCGCCCCCTACACCCTTAAATAGGGCACTATTTGAGGGGACAGCCATTTGTAGTGGTGTCCAAAATCGAGTGCACTCATTCACTCCCACAATATACCACAATAACGAGAGTACAACCTATGTACGCTCAACGGCTAGAGAATACCCATAATGCACTGTGAAAGTCGCGCGCCAAATGAATTACCGAGTCTGACCAGAAGGTAGCGCCTGCAGCTGAATCGTCCATCCATCCATTTTCCAAACCACTGGTCCAATGTGGCTACAGTGTAATATTATACAGGTATAAATTCATTGTTAATTGATTATTAAATTGTTTAATTAATGTTCTTACATAGTTTCTATGACAGAGTTAATAAGAGATAAATCTTTTCATCTTAGCTGCCAGTTTGCTAAGTTGGTACACTCAATGTCCAAATTTGCTCTCTTTCATTCACTCCCTCAAGTAAACTATATTAGTGGACTAATGTAGGGAATAGTGAATGAGGGTATAAGGGGCGATTTCTGACACAGCCTAGTCTTTCATTCGTTGTCATGGTTTCGAATTAGTTCACACTGTTCCCTGTATTGTTAATGATCTTCTTTGTGTTTTAAGCCTTCAGTCTTCCTAGGTTCGTTGACTTGCGTTAATGTTACATTAAATGTGTAGTTTTCTTGTTTTCTTAAATATTTTTATTATATATTGTCTTATCGTTCATCCGACAGTATAAGACGAATAAAAGCCACCAATGTATGAGACTTTTTACAGCAGTTAACATTCTCCAGCAAGGCAGCAACGTTTCTAGGCATTATGAATATTAAGCGCAGTCATTCACATGTGCATGTTGAGAAGGAATGTGTTCATAAAGCTAAACCTTAAAATCCAATTTTATTTTCATCACCTTCCATCTTAGAGAGGTCTTATTACTTGCATCAGTAATATCCCAGTACGTTTTTCACTCATTGCAAGCCATCAGAGCACACAGTATAAAAACATCTACCGTGTCATGTGTTTCTGCTAATGAGGAAACATAAGTAAATCTATTAGAAACAGCATGAGTGAACTATGTTGATTTCACTCTGACAGAAGGGGAAATATATTTTGAATGGCTCATTTGAATATTACTGATGGGAAATGCCAGAATCATGGACTGGCTTCAAATGAATGGATTAAAAAGAATGTGTTCCGGGGAAATCAAACAAATCTGGAACAAACAAAGCTGAAGTTAAGCCATACGGCCCAAATGGAAAATATTTTCTTTTAATCTGTATGACAGAGGAGTGCACAGCAACCTAAAGTTAAAAATCTGGGGTGTGTTTCCCATTCAACGATGTACAGACGTGCTCAAATTTGTTGGTACCCTTACAGCTCATTGAAATAATGCTTCATTCCTCCTGAAAAGTAATGAAAATAAAAGCTATGTTATCATGTATACTTCCATGCCTTTGGTATGTCATAGAATAAAGCAAAGAAGCTGTGAACAGACATCAATTATTGCTTATTCTACAAAGATATTCTAAAATGGCCTGGACACATTTGTTGGTACCCCTTAGAAAAGATAACAAATAATTGGATTATTGTGATATTTCAAACTAATTTGTTTCTTTAATTAGTATCAAGCATGTCTCCAATCTTGTAATCAGTCATTCAGCCTATTTAAATGGAGAAAAGTAGTCACTGTGCTGTTTGGTATACACCACACTGAACATGGACCAGAGAAAACAAAGGAAAGAGTTGTCTGAGGAGATCAGAAAGAAAATAATGGACAAGCATGGTAAAGGTAAAGGCTACAAGACCATCTCCAAGCAGCTTGATGTTCCTGTGACAACAGTTGCAAATATTATCAAGAAGTTTAATGTCCATGGAACTGTAGCCAACCTCCCTGGGCGCGGCCGCAAGAGGAAAATCGACCCAAGATTGAAAAGAAGGATAGTGTGAATGGTAGAAAAAGAACCAAGGATAACTGCCAAAGAGATCCAAGCTGAACTCCAAGGTGAAGGTACGTCAGTTTCTGATCGCACCATCCGTCGCTTTTTGAGTGAAAGTGGGCTCCATGGAAGAAGACCCAGGAGGACTCCACATAAAAAAGCCAGACTGGAATTTGCTAAAATGCATATTGACAAGCCACAATTCTTCTGGGACAATGTCCTTTGGAACGATGAGTCAAAACTGGAGCTTTTTGGCAAGCTTTTTGGGGCTGCTTTGCTGCACCTGGCACAGGGTACCTTGAATTTGTGAAATTGAATACCTTGAAATTCTGGAGCGAAACGTATTGCCCAGTGTCAGAAAGCTCTATCTCCGTCGCAGGTCATGGGTCCTCCAACAGAATAATGACCCAAAACACACAGCTAAAAGCACCCAAGAATGGATAAGAACAAAACATTGGACTATTCTGAAGTGGCCTATGAGTCCTGATCTGAATCCTATCGAACATCTATGGAAAGAGCAGAAACTTGGAGTCTGGAGAAGGCACCCATCAAATCTGAGACAGCTGGAGCAGTTTGCTCAGGAAGAGTGGGCCAAACTACCTGTGAACAGGTGCAGAAGTCTCATTGAGAGCTACAGAAAACGTTTGATTGCAGTGATTGCCTCTAAAGATTGTGCAACAAAATATTAGGTTAGCGGTCCCATCATTTTTGTCCATGCCATTTTCATTTGTTTTATTATTTACAATATTATGATGAATATCAAAAACAAAGTCTGATTTCTATTAAATATGGAATAAATAATGGCAATTACTTTTGTCAGTTTCAAATTATTTCAAAGAAAATTGTGCATTCTTCGTTTTTTGTGGAGAGGTACCAACAAATTTGAGCACGTCTCTAACTCGCTGATTAACTACCATAGTACAATGCAGCATTGGAGAAACTAACCAACTAGTCATGGCTGTTTTCCCGAAACCTTAGTAACATGGTCGCACTTCTGTCGTTTGAACCACATTGGTTCAACAATTTAGGACTGTCGTTAATGCCACCATGCACTCACAGGTGGAAAAGTAATAACTTCTGCTGATTATCTATGCAAGATCTCCGAGATCCTGCTGTAACGAACATGGCATCTAATGACTACATCACTGTTTTTGTTCCATTTAATTTTGCTTTATTTGATGCTTAATTCATCGCAGGTTCCCTCCCATGTCATACTCCGGTTATCGTGATTTCACCAAGTAGAACATGTTCCTGGATCAACATCCTTGATGATCCTGGAACAACATTCCAATCAACCAATCAAGGACTGACAGCTTTGAAATGGGCCGGTAATTTGAGTGTGTGGGATCTCCGTCTTTAAACAGGGGAAGAACAAAGGTGGATTTCCATGTAAGTGGAATTTCATTAAGACAAGAGAATGGTTAAAAACATGAGTCAGAGGCTGGGCGCATAAAATTGGCTGCTAGCTTTAAAAAGTAAGGTTCGAATTAATCAGGACCTGCTGATTTTGAAACATCAAAAGATTTAAGGGCTCGGTACACCTCAGAGACTGCAAATGGTGAAAAGTTGACTGACTGACTCAACACAAAAATCTCTGACTGAACAATAGAAGGGTTTGCATGAGAACTATTAATGGAATCAAACAAAAAGCCAGAAACTGTGAAGTGTTCATTGAAACTATTAAGCATTTTTACTTTATCAATGATTGTATGAGAGCCCTTCTTAATACGTGATGGAAGTTCTATACCTTATTATTTTCAGTTAAAGATTTAACAGTTTTTCAAAAAATTTATGAATTGTTTAGATTGTTTGATGTTTGTATAAAGAAATGCTCTTTATTCTTTACTGACTGCAACAGTGAATATAAATCTGTTTTCCTGGCTTTTGCCCATGCCAGGTTGCATTCATGAAGCATATTTGATAAGAGAGGAATAATCCATGTATTATTCCGACCCTTCACCTTGTGCTTTTTAAGGGTTTGGGGGTAGGGATAGGGTTAGGACTATGTTTTTGGAAAGGAATGTTGATCCAGGAACATGTCGAACTTGCACGTATTAAACCCATACCCTATTAAAAAACAGCACTAATTGTTGACATGCTAAAATATATAGATTCAAATATATGTATTAAAATAGAATGAAAGATACTGGATGTACTGAATGTTAACTTGATTATTGTGCCCAAGAGCATGATCTTTTTAAGTCCACATGTCATTTTAACAATAAACTATGCTTCTAACCACACCTCGGCAAGTTCCAACCATGTATGTTTGCAATGCTGTTTGCAAATTTTTGTTGGAACTACGGTCTCGAGAAACACCAAATCATTGAACTATGTTGGTAATGACAGAACTCAAATTCAAAAGCTTCTCTGGAACATGTTTTCAAATCCACATTGAAATGGTGTGAAATCTTGAAGGAGGTTTATACTGTATAACAAGGTGTAGCACCAAATCAAATTTACAGTACAGCACAATTTAACAGCAAATTAACTTCAGCTGCTGTGTTGTATGGAAAAGCAGAGAAAATTGTAATGCTTTATAAATGTATCATAAATAAAAACTTTTTTATCCGTTTAAAAACATGGGACCCACGTGTATATTAAAACCTCTAGGGTTGAAAAACGCGCCGACGCGTTTTGCTGTATTTTCTTCACATTGCAGCTAAATCGACTTAAAATATGCTGTCATTTATGGTCATACAGATAAAAGTAATACATCATTTGAAATGGTGTACTTATTTATGTGTCCACTTGCAATCAAAACCAAACTTTGTGCTTTTGTAAAATAAAGAAAACAAACAGGTTGTGCTTTCTGCCATGTCGGTCTCCGTGAATTTTCTGGAGCACGTCTCTAAAATTAAACAAAACTCAACGAATACTTGTCACACAGACATGAGCAATATATCTTTATAAACATTTAAGTGTCCAGTTTTAAATGATCTAATTCAAAACGAAAACAAATATTCTCTGTGTACAGTATGTAATTAGTTTGAAAAGAGATGATCTGAGGCGATCCATGCAAACAGTGTCAACGCCCACATCAACTTGGTAAAGCGCATCAAGTTTAATCTGATTCATGTGCTTTATATTTAACTACTATGTACTAACATTTAAATTAATCATTTGAGAATGTACTTACTGTGTACACGTTTTAAATTGTGCTTATATTTTTTTAAAATACGGCTTTAAATAAATAAAAAAGGCTTTCTGCAGTAGTCGGTTACATCAGATTTCACTTATGATGTAAATATCCCCTTCCTCATCACCCCCAATTTTGGCAAGTGCTGCATATATGAAATGCCCAAAATAAAAAGGTTACTGCTCATAAGTAATTCTGAATAGAAACATAACACACATACATTTAGAAAGCCAACCCTTGAGAGTTTATAGTTCAAGACTCAAAATTAACCAGACTGTTATTAATATTGAGATATATAAGCTCAAACATATTTTGAACTAAAATAATCTGGGATCACCAGTGATCCCTGCCAGGTAAGGGGATATATTAAGGAGAGATGACTGACAGAATAATGTTAGAGGATTTGGTACGCAAAAGATCCTGAGTATCATTGATAAATTGTAACTCATAGCGAACTCAAGTGCAGTTTTGTTACAGTATAAATACAATTCAAAACATGAAACTACCAAGAAGTTGTTATTGGTATTCGTGGTATTCGGCTTTGGGCACATTTATTAAAATATGTAAATTCTATATCAACTTGTTTGTGTTGCTTGCTGTGTTTACATATAGTCTGATGTGATTAGTACTGTGTGATGATTTGAATTTTGACTACTGTTATTATATGCACAGAATATATACATTTGCCTAATGATCTTATTTTCTGTCATATTTATTACGTCACAGCTACTGCATGGATATTATGAATGTAAATTGTGTTAACACAGATATAATGGCTGCTAATAAACGTTTATGCTAAACATTTTCTGAATAAATAAGCAATAAAATAAAAAAGTGTCAGTAATCCCTGCTCTCCTCTATGCTGTAATGGTGTTCATCTTCTGCAGCAACACTTGCAGTTACATATTAGCATCGGTCATAGTTTCTACTCATTTACTTGAAGAGTCAACACAAACAGAATAATTCATCCCATGACAGACCAGACGTCATCCTTCGTAGTCATCCTCTTGTTTGTTTGCCATTTGTATGTTGAAACAACTGCTCCCAGCCACGTTGCATTACCCCACAAGAGACCCAGCCCTGTCTAAGACAACAAGCAACTTAGTCTTGAGAATGAATAATCTGACATGCAAATGTGGGTAGGCTACTAGCTGACAGTTGTTTGCAAGCACTTTGTAGTCAAGGGAGGAAGTTAAAGAAGTGTAAGAAAAGAAGTTACTTAGACCACAACAACATATATGGATTACAATGCTGCATATATTAAGTAACTGCATTTTAAGAAGTATTTATGCTATTTAAGAACAGAAACCATGCTTGCAGAGATGAATAACCTTTTTTAAGGTGCAGTGAGCAATTTCTGAGGAAGACCCCTTTTCTATTTGCTGCTCATTGTGGATCTCACAGTAGAACACATAGTCCTGAAAGTTTTTTTTTTTTAAATATATTTTTTATACAATGTTGACGTGACTCTGCAGTCACAGCTTTAACATGTCAGCTCCGCCATCCCGGTGTAATGGTTTCTGCAAATAGTTGTGGGATAAATCTTGGCATTTTTTATATGTTTTATTAAGGCAGCTACAACTGAGGAAGAAACAAAAAATTAAGTTGGAAAAATATTCATATTCATAAATATTTCATCAACTCCGTCAGACGGCAACATCAGCTTTTATGACAGAGTTGACTTGTAAGCTTGTTAATTAATATTACTCAGAACTTACACATATCATCTTTACATCTACTATCACCATGACTTCAAAATTGATGATTCTTTTTTTTTTTTTTTTTTTTTTGCTGTTGCTGTTGCTGATACAGGGCGGCACATAATAATGCTTACCATTTCACTCAACCTAACTAAAACACAGGGTGAACTCAAGAAACAAAGGGAGATCTGGATGCAAATGCAAAACAATTTAATAACAAGATAAATAAAAACATAACAGAGGCATATATATATATATATATATATATATATATATATATATATATATATATATATATATATATATATATATATATATATATGCTGTAAATAGTCTTTAGAATATTAAGCACAAGTAGTTGCCGTACAGATTTTTTTTTTATTTCTTTTTTTGAAGAAAGGTTAATCAAGTGTATAACAACTTTAATTTAAACCTGCCTCTGCTGAGTTGTTTGGTGGTAAAGCACATTACCTCGAGTTACCCCCCATTACCCTGGCATATTTATTTGAAGATGCGCATTTAAAGGTGTGTGCTTACCTGGTATGACTCTCACACAGACTGAGGGAAGATTTCCTTAGAGGTGTACCTTAGAGAAAAATCTAATTACACTGTTCAAAGGGTCGTCTTTGATTCCCAAGCGCTGAAAATCCTTAGAGGGCTTTCTAAGCCTTTCTTATGTAAAGTTGTGATGAAATAATGAAGGGTGGTAAACTGGTTGATTTGTCTATGTGGGTATTGCAGTGTTTTAATCCAGCCAAGGAATTGGAGCTTTTTTTTTTTACCGTTTTATCACGTATCCACACAATAGAGTTGATTTCAAAGGAGACTTTCAAGCATCATATTATTGGCACAAGGTTGCATAAGCATTGCCCTTTATTCAACCAAAGCCAATTCAAGCATTTATTTCCCAAAAATGTGTACAATCTGAATGTGTTCTTCCTGCATGTAGCAGTGAATATATGCAGAACTGTAACAAAACAAAAAAAGCACAATTAATGACTCATTCTTGCAGTCTGAAATGAAGATAAATTATAAGTTCTTCAAAGGAACCAACTGCAAAACTTCACTGTTTCATACACAGCAACCAAGTACTCGCAAACTAAACATAAACTTAGATGGCTTGAGATAAACAGGCACAAAAATATGTTTTTTGTATTGCAGTACACATTTACAGTATGAGTTGCTTTACTAGTAATTAATACTTCTTAGAAAAAATAACATATCTACCTAGTGGTACAACTTTGCTTTTATATGTGATCCTACAGTTTCCTTGCAATTAGCATCAATTAACCATCACCATAAAGTCTATTATTATTTGAATAATATTCAAAGTCAAAATAAAAGTCCAGAATATTTTAGAATAGACACAGACTTGCTGGAGAAAGGGTCATTTCTTAAAAAAAATAAAATAATAAATTAATAATAATAAATTATACCAATTTCTTATTTCAAAATGTACTTAGCATAAATACATTTAAGTAATTGATTTATTATTAAAATAATAAAATACAACATCCTTCATGTGTCAAGTCCTTCATGTGTGTTTTGTGACATTAATGTCAAGCCAAATTTATTTATAGGGCTTTTCACAATATTGTTTCAAAGCAGCTACAGAAAATCACGATTTTAATGTTCATAATATCTTACTATATTCTTGCCTTATAGTCGCATTTAGCCGAATAGAGCTGGGCGATAACATTTACATTTTGCGATGATAAAAGCAATTCAAGCAGTTGAGATATGATATATCGCCCTATGCGAGTATACTGTATGTAGGTGGATAAAGCTGGACATATTTATATATTCAACATTATCTATAAAACTGGGTAATAGTATAGTTACATTTAGCAAATAAATAAAAAAATCAGGCAGTTGAGATCTGCTACAGTATAGTATATATTGTTCCATCTAAATTAAATTGTTAAATGTTAACAATTAAATTACAATGTCATTAATTTTAAAGACAATCACCTATGAAAATTCTGGAAAAGGCATTCCAGGATTTTTGAACTGCAAACTGCCTCAACTACATTTGTACTGTAAATATTGTAAGGAAGCTCTCCTAAAGAGTTAAGGTCATCACAGTTAGCAATTTATTTATTTTATTGTATATTTTTCCCCTACTGGCAAACATTTACATTTCTCAATTTAGCACATCACAGTTTTGAGGCCTAACATCAGTAGATTAACCTTTAAGGCATTTTCACACCTTAAGTACTGGACATTTGAACCCTCCCTCAAATATGCTTGCTCACGCTCTGAACACATTGTGCTTGTAAACCAACCTATTACTCTGACATTTCAGCCCTGGCATGCTTGGCATTTACCAAAGTAGGTTCAGAAGTAATGCAGTGAGAGTGTGCGGTATCTAACAGATGAAAGACAGAGAGATTTTGGCTCAAAGGAGACAGTGAGTCAAAGGCTGCTGACATACAGACTTCATTTGGCCTCAGTGTGTTTATCAAATGAATGCCATCTGTATTTGTGAGAAATTATTAGGCCGCAGCACACCAGCAGTCAATACGGGTCAGCTGAAGCAGTGAAGGGTGAGCGTTGTGACAAGCCACCCGAGAAGGTAACGCTTTAGATTACAGCCCGGAAAAGTATTGCGTAATTAAGACGGATTTACAGCGTAACTTTCGGTAATTATAGTGTAAGTATTTGCATGTAAGTATAAGGGAACAATATGTAAAGTTTGGGGAATAAAGGGGTAACAACCAGGAGAATTAAAAATCATTTATACTGTAAGTATTATAGAACTAAGAGGTACTTATAATACAATATAATATAATATTATATATAATATAATATCAGCAGTGGCGGAACTAGAGTTTTATACATGGGGTGGCCAGGGGGTGGCCACTGCTACTTTCGGGGGTACACAGTACACACACACATACAGTGGAAAAGCTTATGGAAGAAATTGGGTCACTCTGTTTGTGTCTATAAGTGTTGAACATCCAAAATATTTGCAGAAAACAAAGCTTTAGCACCAAGGAGATAAGATACCATAGCATGTGTCTGTTATGTACTGCTGCGTTTATTTACAAAAAAACTCACATTTACAAAAAAAAAACTTTTTTTAATTGTACTTGAAAAATGTAAACAATTGTATTGCCCATCAATATAAAATCTTATCCTAGGAAGATTTAATACAACATAATTCTTTCTTTATAATAATTTATAATTATTCTTTCAAAATATAATTATTTTTTTGTGTTCATTTTTGGGTGAACTATCCTTTTAATCTGGCAGAATCATCTCAACTTAAATTCCTGAATTGGGTATGTGATTGACTGCCTGTGTCTGGTAGATGCTCTGACCTGTTGCTGGTCCTGAAGTCTGACCACACTGACTCTGACTAGCCAGTGGTGATGCAAGGGCTGGGGTCTGTTTGCACCTGATCTGCCTGTTAATCATTTTAAGCCAAAATGGGTGTCAACCTTGAACAAATTGCAACAGAAGCAAACTCAACAGAAGCAAGAGATTGGTTTTGGGACTGGGTCTGAGGGACTGTTTCTGGGGGACGAGTCTGAGGGAAGAACAGGAGACAATGGTAAGGACAAAAAATAAAATAAAAAGTGAATCCCCAGAAACAGTTTTCGAAACTTTCCCCTAATGGGATTCTTCTAGACTTTTTTTCCTTACTCAGGACATATTGAGGATACAAAATTATTTGAGTTTGCTTCCGTTGCAATTTGTTCAACCTTTTTTCATAAAATGACTGGACTATGTTTGTGCTTATTTAAAAAGTACTCTGATATCTCTCCCTTTCTTTTCATGTTTAATTGACCCTGTTCAAAAATATGACAAATTTAAAATATGATTCCAATCATATTTATATTCTAATCATCATCCAATTACCAACATGTTTATCTTAACTCTTTCTCGCAGTAGCCTATAAAAAAAAAAGGTGTTTTTGGTAATTTTCACAATTTCATGGCACCCCAGAATATTTTGTTGTATGAATATCTGAACATACCAAAAGAATGAACAGACAAAAACTTTGTGCATCTTTTTTTATCAACACTTGAATGTTGGCAAGTTTCATAAAAAGCAACATGAGCAAAAAGCTGAGAAAATCGCATTTTTATCAAAGACTACATCTAGATCAGATTCATAATGATGATCAAAACACAGTAGATCGAGTCCATCAACACCCTACACCAATAAAGCTTCGATCGCATTATGATATCACTTGTTTCTGCTCTTCTTTTCCTGCGTTTTGATCTCCTATCCTCATTAGCTAGAACATTTGTATACTGTAACGGCAAGGTAGCCTACTGCATATGCGTGTATTAGGCCTAATGTAGGCTATTCGGAGCAAACCACCCTGATGCTAAACCTTAAAAACTTACTTCAAATATGATGTTTTCTTATTCGGTGAAGTTCGGTGTCTTGCAACTATCTCTCGTCCTCTGCTCGTCCGTTTGAAAACTGCGCGCGCGCCGCACTGCCGGCAAACGTAATTTTTTTTTTTTTTAAATCAGCATCAGCAACTGCCAGTAGCAAATAAAATTTTGGGGTGGCACCCGGGGTGGCCAATCGCATGTCAGGGGTGTCCAGTGCCACCCCGGACCCCCCTCTGGCTCCGCCACTGAATATCAGTAATATAATATTATGATACATGAACAATCTTACATGGGAGCAATTTAGGTACCTTTTTGAAATAATGGTGTACCAATACATACTGTATAGGCTCTTTAAATTTGACATTTATACAGTTTTTTGTTTTGTTTAGTTTTGTATAGCAAAAGTGCAGATGTTTAAGTTTGGGCTTACATGTTTCAAGGCAAATTAAGCTAAAGCTATTGATTTTTTTTTAAATACTGGGAAAAATACTCTTGTTCCATGTAGTTACAGGGTAAGTGTGACATTGCGGGCTTGTAAATTAGTGGTGCTTGTTACCCTCTTGTTCCATGTAATTACAGGGTAAGTAATTGCCATACACTTACCCTGTAACTACATGGAACAAGAGGGTAACAAGCACCACTACATGAAACAAGAGTATCTTTCCCCAATATGTAAATATTTCAGTGCACTTTTGTTTAAAAGATCACTATATAAACGCATAGATATGTACCCTGTATAAAAAAAAAAAAAACCTTTATTACAAAAAGGTACACAGTGTATGTTTTTGCTAAATTGCTCCCAAATGTAAGATTGTTGTAGGCCCTAACATAATAGTAGAATAAATCAAGCGTAGGCAGGTCACGTTAGTCAAGCTCGCATCAGCTCACTCTCAGCTGATCCACATCTACCTATTGGAATAGGACGCCTATCACTGTATACATACATAAGCTCCTTCAATATTATCAGCAGCTATCGCGTTTCTCAGGAGCGAATAACCCTCCTCCATCCCCAGCTCCTCCTCTCTCCAGTATGCTAATTGTATGCTACAATTAATTGTATGCCTGTATGCTAATTGTCGGCCGTATTTGATGATAGTTGTCCTAACAGAAGTACCCCTTAGTTCTATAATACTTACAGTAAAAATATTTTTTTAATTCTCCTGGTTGTTGCCCATTTATTCTCCAAACTATTTCATTGTTCCTGTATACTTAAGCCTGGTAAGCCTGCAGCAGTGACATGGTGTGTAGGCATGCTGCAGCCTGACCAGCAGCTGAATAAGCCTTACCCACCAATGCTGATGTTGTTCTGACTGGCTTGGTGGGTATTAACAGGGGCCTTCAGGGAAGATGCTGATTCAGGGGAGAGATAGATCGTGAGCATCTCTTCCAACTTTGGCATCTCCCCATCACTGTGCTCTTTATAGTTTGTGATAGAGGAATAGTGAGATGTTTGTGGACTCTAAACTCTATATGAAACTGGTTTATTCCACGATTTCGACACCTCGGTGTGGAGATTGGGGAAAAACGGAGGGCCCCGGCGTTGAGGTTGTGAACGAGAGGGCAGGAAGCGTTTGTCTAGTTTGCTTCTAGAATGTCCTGCTTATCTGCCGGCCAATCGATGCTTAATCTTGCAACCGCTCTCGTTACAACCTCAACAAGCTCTTCAAAAGCATGAGACTGAGGTGGCAAGTCCTCAGTGTCTCCTGTTTCGACACTAACAACATCTAGTTCCTCAGAACAATCTGTCAGGTGAAGACAGAGATAAGGCTTGGCCCATCTCTAACCCCGCTGACAAATCCATTTTGCGAACCCCAAGTCTGAAGCCGCCGCAGCGGGACCCGAGCCTTGGGGAACGTGAGCTTGAGCGTCCTCGCGAAAGAACGCCAGGCGGGATCGGAGTGTCCGCATGGAAAGCGCCCGCGAGTGCTGACTGTGCATGCTCCTCACCCAAACATGCAACACACAGAACATGTGTGTCCCCACCCATTAAATAGCGCGGGCAGAGGTGCACACACAGTCTGAACTGCTGCTGCTTACTCACCATCTTTTTTATATATATATAGTGACAATACAACACCAAATAGACAATAACAGTTTCACACAGAGCGCTTGTGAAGACACAGAAGCTAGTGCTGCTTTGTTTGGGCAGGCTTTATAGTTTACTTTATCAACGTTTTTGTTAATGAGGGATTCATGGACAGATATATTTTGTTAGATTTTGGAGTAAATTACAGTTTTTATTTTGAAGTGAAAAGAAAATTAGACCTTTGGGCTAACATAGCTGTGCGTGGTTAATAAATTATTTAACTAAATTGTCAAAACACAATTTAAATGAAAAAGTTGATTTAGTATTTTACATTAATGACAATTAAAAATAAAATACATAAGAATGATATCAGTGTTGTGGAAAGTTACTTCTAAAAGTAATGCGTTACAATATTCTGTTACTCCCTAAAAAGTAACTAATTGTGTTAGTTACTTTTTTGTGGAGAGTAATGAGTTATGTTAGTTTTGCGTTACTTTTTCTGACCTGGGCTGGGGCTTGCTTGTTTTTTTGTCAAATGTAAAGCCCCTTTCACACCAAAAGTGAAATGAATGAGCCTCAGGCTTAAGGAAATGCAAATGCATGCCTTTCAGTTGTGCTGGCATTCTGGATTGCACTCTTCAGCAATAAAAAAATATATATATTTAAAAAAAAAACACAAATGTGATGTTTATCTAAAGTAGTTTTTACTAATTGGTATGGTTGAATTGGATCATCGAAGGTCAGCGGCAAAGAAAAAAAATGTCACTCATTTAATTGTTGTAGGTTTGCATAATACTCTGAGTTTACGTTTTACTGTATTTATTTATTTTGAGGAATGCTGAATATGTTTTTGTGCAAATGAGATGAATAAATGCATGCTTGCATGTAGTCTAGAACTAAAGTAACCATCATGTTTACACATCACACACAATGCCTCTGCACATACTCCTGATTTCTCTCAGCATGGGGACAGGAGAGATGTCAGTCAATAAATGTAAAAACAATTTGAAAAAGTAAATCAGATATTTTGTTGCAAATTTAAAAGTAATGTGCTACTTTACTTCTTCTAATGCGTTTAGACAGTGTGGTAAGATTGCTTCTTCAAATAATAATTTAACACTTTGTGCTATAACAACTAAATTAGCAAATGTTTCTGTTAATGTTCCCTTAACACAATGACTTATGCATCACCATCTTGCGCATGCTTATCATAAAATGCACATTGTTCTTAAGGGGGGTGTCTTACCCCCTCCCTGTACTCACTAAATTACGATTAAATACTTACTGTCTGGAAACTATATCCACAAGCCATATTTTGAGGCAGGATTTGGCCCTGTGTGGGAGAATGTAGTCCCTCTCCCACTTTGACACAATTGATTGCAGCACTGCTTGGTTGTCCTTTGGGACCGAAATAGGGAAGGGGTATCAAGGCCACTTGAATACTAATGAAATTCTGAGAAATGCATTGCTGACTGTTGTGTCCTAATTAAAGGGAGCTCCAAGAGTGTGGCGAGGAGCTCGGTGGTCCACAAGGACTCTGTTAATCAGAAATCTCCTTCGATGTGAATTAACAATAGATTGCATTGAATTACCTGGGCATGGGAATTGATGATGAGCCCGGGGAGGGGTGTTCCTCTCTTTGTGCACTTTCTCTGGTGTGAAAATAATGATCTTTCTCCCTCCCCGACTTCCTCAACTCAGACACGGCTCTACAAAAACAAGCCAAAAATAAGTCATCTCTGTCTGTGAAGAGAAATCATACATACAAGATGCATTTCTGAGTTGTTAGCAGTATATGAAGAGATAAATAATAATTATGTCAAAACATCAGAGATTTGTGCAAACAGACTGGCAGGTGCATCATGAGAATTTCCCAGTCACAGCATGAGTAGTGCTACTCACAATGCACTGCGGCGGCGGCGGCGGCATGCAGCCAGCCCCAATTCTCTGGGTTTTTGATACCTGATGTGGTAGCATTGTGCTAACTCCGTTGCACAGTAATTGGGAACATCCTCCACTGCATTACCCCATCAATGCACTGCTACCTTCACATGCAAATTAGACCAATTTAACTCACTAATAAAAGAGATGGCGTGGAGGTTTATGTGAAATGATCTGCACTCATTGATCTTACAAAGATTAGTACACCAATTAATACACCAAAAGTGGGCGGGGAAAGGTTCTGATAAAATTCTCAGTCTTCAAGACAGGTATAAAAGTGCTTTATATATATGGAAGTTCTGCCTCAGAATTATGAAATAAAAAAAGGTAATTGCGACTTTTTATCTAAAAATTCTGCTTTTATTTCATGCAATTCCAATTTTATAACTTGCAATTGTGTGGAAAAAAAATATGAATTGTAAGATAAAACGTTGAAATTACCTTTTTATTTTTTATTCTGTGGCAGAACACGCTTGCTTAGTCAGAAGCATCATGAAGGAGTTTCCTTTGCCATGTGGTTGCACACAAGCCTAAAATCACCATGTGAAAATGCAAGTGTCTAGTGGAGTGGTTTGAAGCTCACTGCCGCTGCTTCGGTCCAAGAAAAA
The DNA here is from genome assembly GCF_964197995.2 of Scardinius erythrophthalmus. Classification (NCBI taxonomy): domain Eukaryota; kingdom Metazoa; phylum Chordata; class Actinopteri; order Cypriniformes; family Leuciscidae; genus Scardinius; species Scardinius erythrophthalmus. Next base: position 21,871,912 of record NC_138240.1, read on the forward strand.
TACTCTCTCTGGAGTGATGATTTATGTTTTACCATATGGCAGTCTGATGGACAAATCGGGGTTTGGCAGATATCAGATAAACACTACATGCCTGAGTGACTAAAACCAACTGGAAATAATTATAATAATAGATTGAGCCTGTTCAGGTCTCTTAATTCTGCAGGGAAATATTTTCTTAATGCATTTTTCAAATCGGCGAAAACATTTTGGGTGTGCTGCTTTGATTTAATGGATAAATTGGATTTTTTATATTTTTTTTAATTGGGAGTTCCACTTGCAATATAAAGGAATTAATGATCAATTAATTAATTAAAGCATTCCTTCACCCAAGACCAGGCTAAATTCCCAAGGTCCCCACTAATGTGGCTAGATCAATAGTACTGCAGGCCTTTTGTCCTCCTCCATTTCAAGATTCGGACGAGGAAAAGAACAATCTGCTCTGCCCAGTTAGGGCACTGGATGCCTATGTCCACAGAACTGCCCTAAAGCTGAACAACTGTTTGTATGTTTTGGGCCCCCTAACAAAGGGTCCCCAGCATCTAAATGAGCAAGTGGGTGGTCGAGGCTATCTCACTTGCTTATGAGTCGACCGGACAGCCTTCACTTATGGCTGTCCGGTCCCACTCTACTAGGAGTATGGCATCCTCTAAGGCTCTATTGTCAGGAGTGCCCCTCCAGGATGTTTGTGATGTGGCAGGGTGGTCCTCACCGCATTCATTTGTCAGGTTTTACTCTTTGGACTTGGACTCTACACCGGGGTCTCGGGTGCTTTCGTCCTAGTGCTGCTCTTATGATTTCACACAGAACAGACACTTCTTGCTATGGTGGCGTTGGTATAGACGTTCCCTTTGCGTCAATCGACGCAGCGTAAGTTCCCTTGAAAGGGAACGCCTCGGTTACGACCAAAGCCCTGTTTCTACGCCACACCACTGGACTGATTTCACATGTGTTTCAAGACATCATCACTCAAAGCGTTCCATTAGCGTCACTCGACGTAGCGTCTCGTTCCCTCTTCAGGGAACCAAGGTTACAGTCGTAACCGAGGCAATATTTATAGACGTTTAGATATTTTAATAAATAACACACTTAAAATAGCATATAGCATTCATCAAGTGATGAGATGAGATTTTGTGCCATCTATGATCAATAGAAAAATCAAGGTGGGACGGTCATCTTAGCCTAGATGTGCATGTGTTGTTTGAACCACTGACAATATTTAGTCAACAGCACTTCATATATTTTTTTCTTTGCATACAAGCTGTCACTATTAGAGTGAGAGACTATTAGAGTGCAGTGAGGGGATTCTCATATGTATGCATATGTGTATTTCACAGACTTTTATACCACTGTCATAAAATACTGCTTTGAGAACCACAGATTTGTAAGACTTTGTGTAGACACATAGCACACACATCCTGACAACATCGCCAGCAAACAAAGGCCAAGCTGGTAAAATTGTCTGTCACACAAAAACCATGTGGTGAGTAGTTTTATTTTAAGCCCTATTGCTTGTCCCTGGGATTGACAGGAATGCACATATCACAGTTTTTGGTCACGGCAGTAGTTCAGGGACTGTCTCTGCAGGTAAAAGTTCACAGAATGTGTCAGAGTCATGTGACCACTAACAGAATACTGTCAGAGACAATAAATCATGTTTGCTATAAGGGGAAGCTAGAAACATCACTGACATGTATGACCTCTGCAGCCCTCAATGTAATCATGTTGAAGAATACAGGCTGCGCTGTGTGAGCAAATGTAACACCTCTATTTGTCTCGATTGTCTCGATTTTCTGACAATATTGGGGCGAAATTCATAATCAAAGTATTGGCTTCTTTTCAATTAAAGATTTTTAATTTTAGTTCAATTGGACACACCCAACAGGATGTTGATAAGGAATGGCAAGAGGAATTTAATGAACTGCTAAGTACATTAGTTTACAAGCAACAAAAAATAAATATATGAATTTTAATTAACTATTTTTTCTTTTTTGGGTGGAATATTTTCTCTCAGTTGATTAGTCAGCAATGAAACTAAGTTTAATACCGTCGCAGCAATTAACATTAACAACTTTTAATGTTGTTATTATTATTATTATTATTATTATTTAAAAAAATTATATTGAAATAAAACATTGCACGGGGTCGGTGCTAATTGTAGAGTAGGCAATTGCCTAGGGCCTCGGGTTTTGAGGCAATTCTTGAAAAGGAAGTGCTATTCCATCATGGTTCACAAAAAAGTTACTACCATTCAAAGGTTTGTGGTCGATAAGATTTTTTTATGTTTTGAAAATAATTATATTCTGCTCACCAAGGCTGCATTTATATGGTTGAATATACACAAAAACATTTTTAATTTAAGTTTGTCTGTGGAGGGGTCATCTCTCTTGGCACTTAGTTGCCTGGTGATGGTGGCTCAGGCTCTCCATCCCTGGGCACCAAATTCAGGGAGCAGACATCTTAATGAGGCAGGGGCTGAGGCCTGGGGAATGTAGACTCCCCTCTGAGATGGTGGAGCTTATATGGAGGGAAGTCGGTCAGGCGGAAGTGAATCTATTTGAGTCTCAGTACACAACACACTGGTTCTCAATCTCGTATCCAGCCCCTTTGGGTTGGTTGTCACGGTGCAGACTTGGCCCGCTTGGTACAGTGCTGGAATTCCTGCAGGATCGATTTTTTGCAGGGTTATACCCTCCACTCTAAAGGTTTTCGAGGTGACCTAGCTGCTTACCTCGCACCTTTGGGTGGTGTCTTTGGGGAGAAACCCGTTGGTACCTTGTTTCCTCCATGGGGCGTCAGGTCAGGAGGAGAATGGCAGCTTTGAAAGCCTAATAAGGGGTATCTCTACTCATGCGGCAGGCTGGTCCTTTCCGCACACATTCTTCAGGTTTTACAACCTAGATTTGGGCTTCAGCCCTGGGTCCCAGGCGCTTCTGTCTTCGTTGTGCTCGCCTGATTTCACACAAGACAGGCACTGGTCTAAATGTTCCCACAGCATCATTCTCAACGCAGCACAAGTTCCCTTGAAAGGGAACCTCTCTGTAGGATCTAACATTGTTTGGTCGGGGTGCGCTTTATAGCTTCCTGGTTATGACGTTCTGTCATGTCATTGGACTGATTTCACACGTGCTTCATGACGCTGTAAGTCACAAGCCTGTTATAGGGCCTGTTCTCTTCCTCACCACTAGGGGCAAGTAAGTATAGTTTGGAAGTGTTTCAACTATATTATTTGGTTGGTATTATTTAGTATGGCTTCTTTTGATTTTTGTAGAGGGACTTTGTGTTTTCTGGTGGATTATGGTCCTTGAGGTAAAAATTTTGTGGGGAAGTTTCATGATTTCCTTTGTGCCAAAAAGTTCTTCAACGCCTCATTTGACTCACCTTTATATGTATCTTCCATGAACTTTGATATTGAGTACATAGGCAAATGGATTAACACTGACAGTTATGCTGGAGGATACACTGGGCATTTGAGACCTCGAATGGAATTCAGATAAGACTTTATTCAATTCATTCCACTTAATTCATCACCCACGGACATTGGTCTTTCTTGAACTATCTACCCATTTTTTTTTTTTTTTTGGTGTGAATAATTTGGATGAAAGGTTGAAATGTCGGACCCTCGGGTGTCCAGGGCGGTGGTGACCCTTCGGGTGGCCATGGTGGTGAGGACCCTTCGGGTGGCCATGGCGGTGATGACCTTTCGGGTGGCCATGGCGGAGATGACCCTTCGGGTGGCCATGGCGGAGATGACCCTTCGGGTGGCCACTGGGACCCACGTCAGAGAGACCTCCACGGTTCCCCTAGCAGGTATACTGTGCCCCCCCCCCAAAATTTTAATGGGGAACTTACAAAGATTGGATCCCGGCGCTCGGGACTGGACTCCTTGTACACAGGGCTGGACAGGACTGGCGTAGGATCAGCGGGCTCTGGCGCAGGATCAACGGGCTCTGGGCTGGGCAGGACCAGCGGATTGGAAAACTCGGGGCTGGACAGGACCAGGCTTGGGAGGGTTACTTTAAAAATGTATTTCGTTACAGTTACAAATTACTTCCTAAAAAAAGTATTCAGTAACGTAATCCAAGTACTATAATATGAAAGTAATGTAACTGATTACTTTTGGATTACTTCAAGGTCACGTATATAAAAAAAGTCAAGCAAGAAGAAATATAAAAAAAAAAACTAAAAAAAACAACAACTTTTATTTATTAAGAATTTGGTCCAATGTACAATATTTGCAAAATATACACACAGACCTGAATATATATATTTATGTAAAGGGCTATACAGATATCTAGTGGCTAATGTATGGTATTACAGATTATTTTGTTTTATTTAACTAATTTTTAACTAAAAAATAAAAACAACATTTAGTTGTGTAAAATAGTTTATTTTAAAATAGGCTTACATGTTGACTAAAGCCGTGATCTTTCTTAATTTGCCTGACTGAACTTGGGGCGTTGGCAGTGGGAGTTCCCCTACGTTACCTAGACAGCGAACATCCCGTTACGTGAGAAAAGATTAAGAAAGGACATTTTGGGTACTAAAAAAAGCTACTCTCCTAATTTCTACAAAATAGCAGCGGAATTTCCATGAATTAAAAGCGATTTTACCCGCAGGCAGCATCGTTTCTACTAGCAGCAGTGATTCAATCTGCGTCTGAGGAGATTGTAGAAGGCTGTTATTTGCGCATGCACCAGCGCGTGGCACACGTGAGTCATTACTGGCAACAGAACCAGGAACTACTGTATAATCAAGCAGCGCTTAATATAGTGTTATTATGCCAAAATACTTATTTAGTTTCAAATGAAACCATTGTAATCCTGAAAGTATTCCCCCTTTTTTCAAAATGTAACTATAATCTGATTACAACATTTTTTTGACGTAACTGTAACGGATTACAGTTATTGGATTTTTGTATCCTGATTACATAACGCCGTTACATGTATTTCGTTACTCCCCAACCCTGGACGGGACCAGCATATCAGGAAACTCGGGGCTGGACGGGACCAGCATATCAGGAAACTCGGGGCTGGACGGGACCAGCATATCAGGAAACTCGGGGCTGGACGGAACCAGCAGGGAAAACGCTTTCGAGGAGACTGGCTCTGGCTCTTGCTCGAAGACTGGCTCTGGCTCTTGCTCGAAGACTGGCTCTGGCTCTTGCTCGAAGACTGGCTCTGGCTCTTGCTCGAAGACTGGCTCTGGCTCTTGCTCGAAGACTGGCTCTGGCTCTTGCTCGAAGACTGGCTCTGGCTCTTGCTCGAAGACTGGCTCTGGCTCTTGCTCGAAGACTGGCTCTGGCTCTTGCTCGAAGACTGGCTCTGGCTCTTGCTCTTGCTCGAAGACTGGCTCTGGCTCTTGCTCGAAGACTGGCTCTGGCTCTTGCTCGAAGACTGGCTCTGGCTCTTGCTCGAAGACTGGCTCTGGCTCTTGCTCGACAGGGCAGACGTCTTCTGGACTCGGAACTGGACTCAGAACTGGACTTGGCTCATCTGGGTCGACGACTGGCTCTGGCTCGGCGGGCATGACGCTCTCAGTCTCAGGCTCGGCTGGACTGGCGTGAAGTGCAGACTCGGCTAGACTGGCGTGAAGTGCAGGCTCGGCTGGACTGGCGTGAAGTGCAGGCTCGGCTGGAGGGGTATCAGGCTTGGTGTGGCGTGACTCGGACATGGCGTGGCACCGAGGCAGGGCCGGTAGTGCGAGGCGCAGAGGCGGGGTTGACAGGGTGAGGACTCCAGGTACGTCCTCCGGAGTCAGGCGAGCCTGACGGGTCCTCTTCCTCTTACATCGGCGAAGGGGCGTTGTAGGGAGTGGTGGCTCAGCTGGGCAGTCGTGAAGAGCAGGCTCGGCTGGGCAGACGACAGACTCTGGATCAGTGGATCTGGTGGGACGTGGAACAAACTTGAGTGCTCCCCGGACGGACATCCAAGGTGGGTCAAACACTTTAGACGCCAGATCAGCACTGTTTGAAATAAGTTTTCGTGCTCTGGGCCATGTGATCTCAGTCACTGGTCCAGAACGGATACGGTGCTCAGCGGGGAGTGGTACTGTGGGTTTGCCTGGGCTGACGAGGTGGGGATCAGGCTGAACATGAAGATCTGGCTGTACGCGAAGATCTGGCTGTACGCGAAGATCTGGCTGTACGCAAAGATCTGGCTGTACGCGAAGATCTGGCTGGACGCGAAGATCTGGCTGGACGCGAAGATCTGGCTGGACGCGAAGATCTGGCTGGACGCGAAGATCTGGCTGGACATGGAGATATGGCTGGATGTTTCCCACAGTGAGTGAGGAACCACACACCCACAACGTGCAGTCAATGAATTTGAAAAGAGGTAGGTCAGGAAGCACAGGGGATACAGGATCACTGGTAACATGGAGTCAAACAGGATTTCTGGAGACAGCGGAACAATGATACAGAGTAGAGGGCTGCATTGGGATTGAGTCCCGCCGGGTCCCGCGGGACCCAACGCAAATCTCGCGGGAGCGGGCGGTTTGAACTTTGCTGCGGGCGGGAATGGGCGGCAAAAAAAAACACTGCAGGATCGGGAGGTAGCCTTGCAACATGATGGAGATGTCAATAATGGCGCTTTTCCACTACACAGTACCAGCTCGCCTCGGCTCGACTCGACTCGCCTTTGTTTGGTTTTCCACTGTGTAAAAGTTGTAACTGTGCTTCCAGGTACTTTTTTTCGTACCACCTCTGGCGGGGTTCTGGGCAAGCTGAGGCGATACTAAAATGTGACGTGAAAACACGGCAGACTGCTGATTGTTCAGAGAGAAGCATCACTATTCACTGCGTCATCATTGCACGCGCAAGACAGAGTATCCTGAATAAAAAAACAGCAAAAACGAAAACAAAACCATCCAAAAACAGCACACTCGATTTCCTTCTTTATCCTGTATGTGTCCAGTAGGCTATGCCGCCCAGGGAAACGAAACAAACAACCCCATGAATCTCTTTAATAATAGCAATACAAATATGTGTTTTTTCCTGCGGGACGGGAGAAGACACAAAATCAATGCATCTCTATTATTGTGCGGGAATAAATTCTCAGAGTTTTGCGGGTGCGGGCGGGAGTGGACATACATATTGCGGGAGCGGGCGGGAGTGAAACACATACGTTGCGGGAGCGGGCGGTAATGGTCAGAAATTCGGCGGGCGCAGGCGGGAGCGGGATGAAGAAAACAGTCCCGCGCAGGGCTCTAATACAGAGGTTAGTGTTTCACAGGTGAGCATACGTTACTTTGCGGAATCGTGATGCATCAGAGACTTCAGGAGACAATGGATAATGGTCTGTTCCTGTTGGAGGCTTGACCAAGACTGAAATCACAGTGAGAGTTTTATGAGTTGGCTGATGACTGTGTTAATTGGGAACAGGTGCGGATGATTAGTAATCCGGAGAGAGTGAGTGCAGGTGCGCCAAAGAGGATCCTGGGTAATGTAGTGCAGAAACAGACGGTGAACGTGACAGTTATTGCAGTAGGTTTCCTTTTATAAGTTGTATGACTGGTTTTGGGTTTAGTTAAATCCGAAGCGGTTACAATGCAATCACGCAGAGGCGTTCACACAATGTAATTCTCGATGCAGCATCTCATTCCCTTTTCAGGGAACCAAGGTTACATTGTTAACTGAGATGTTTTCTACTTGAATATATTTTCTTGTGATGGCAAAGCTTAATTTTCAGCATCATTACTAAAGTCTTCAGTGTCACATGATTCTTCAGAAATCATTCGAATATGCTTATTTGCTGCTCAATAAACATTTCTTATGTGATGTAGAAAACAGTTTTTATTGCTTAATATTTTTGTGAAACCAGTGTTCTTTGATGAATTCAAAAGAACAGCATTTATTCAAAATTGAAATCTTTTGTAACATTATAAATGCCTACTGTCACTTTTGATACATTTAATGTTGTCCTTATAATAAATACTAAAACATATTAATTTCTTTCTAAAGAAAAAAAAAGATATTACTGACCCCTAACTACCGAATAGTAGTGAGTATAAAATATACTTTGGAATTCTAATGACAAAATTACAAATGTGTCTCCTGTTTGTTTTTCCAAATTAATTCAATATGCGGAACTGAATTTAAAGACTTTTATTGGAATTAGATTGGCACATAAGCCTGTCTCATGTATATTTACATCCATCCAAACACATCTTTCCCATCCAGTCACTGCTTTATATATATTCAGCACATTCATAATGTAAATAGATTTAGGTGTCAGAGGAACAGATTACTTGTGGCAGGAGTGCTTAACTCAGCTCGTGGTCATTTACATTGTGACTGTGATCAAACATACCTGAACCACTTAATCAAAGTCTTCTAAGATTTTATACAGGAAAGAATGTTAGAACAGACTTGTAACTAAACTCTACATCTTTAGGAAAGGTGTATTGTGTGATGTGGTCAGTGATGAACTGAAGCTGCCATTCATACCAGTGATTAAGTATAATCAATTCTATGCAACATAGGTTCATTGGAAAAATGTGTTTTGCAAAACTCTAAAAACATAACTATACACGAGGCAGTAAAACGACAACAGCTTGTACTATTCCCTTTCACACAAATTGATTAATAAAGACTTACTTCTGCACAGTTATGACCTCAAAAGGCTTTTACCAAAGCTAACTTTTACCAAAACTAATACATTTTGGTGCTTGCATTAAATATCCAGCTGCATGAATATGGCTTTCCTCACAGTAAACTTGCTCTGTTACTCACCTGGTACAGCACTACACTTGAGATGCTACACTACGAGTTCTGTGAAACACAAGTCACGATAAAAAAGCTGAAAGTCTTGAAGAAGCAAGCTAAAATGGCATGTTGCTTCAGCAAAGGCCTTTTTATCTCACATTTACTTTAGCTAAGACTATCAATTAGCTTTATTGTAGGGATACCTTTTAGCGGCACTTGCGATACAACTTATGATACGTACAATAACCAAAGTAATAAAATATTACCAGACTGACATTCATCTGCTTCGGATAAAACTGCACATGATTTTAGAGCCAATCACTGGACATTTCACTCTAAAAGTGTTGTGAAATGTGCAAGAAGCAACGTAATATCATTTTGCAGATATATCACCACAGGCATGTACATTTCCAGTTCTGGGATACAAAAACTCTACTTTCATGTTTTCAAAAGAACTGTCAGATGTGTCAAAGTAAATGTAATTAAGAATGTTTGCACATTTAAATTTTAAAAGGAAACATTTACAGCTTTTCTAATGGCTCCTATTTACAGCATCAGTACCCCTGCTGATGTAATGATGTGTAAAATCGAGAGAATTAGGTGATTTAACCCAGTTTAAGAGATGAGTGAAAACCTAATGCAGTCTGGCTTGCCCGTCTTTGAGTTTTCCTCAAGGTTATGGATGTCACGTGAGACCTGTTAATGAGTCAACAAACATTGGCAAGACAAAAGTAACATTTGACATGGAATTGTCTCGGTGATAAAAATGGTACAGTATTTTCTTTTGATGGTGCAGTGCTGGCCTAATGCATCAATCTGACCCACTAGCCAGTAAAATTATCTGGATTTTTGCCCATGTGTTTAATTCCATGGCGTCAATACATACGTAACATCCTCAGGCGAGAATCTCTCTCATTTAGTGCCGTGTGTTCACGCTGTGAATGTAGGCTATCTATTACTGACTTGCGGTGGAAGCTCTCCACCTCCTGTGAGGAGCTGCACTTGGTCGAACGCACCACTGAAACATCCTGTGGCTCAGCTGACTGGGAAAAACCACATGAGATTTAGCTATAACAAGGTTTAGAGAGGATTGCAAAGGGAAAAAGTGGAAAATATGTGAAAAAGCAAACATCTCAAAAGTATTAATAAATCACATGTGAGCACATTTCAACTTTAAAAGGCTTAATAGGTCGATTTTATGTGATGCCATAAAAACATGCTGCCTATGATGTATTAGTAAGTACTTGTGGTTAAATTTGTATATTTACATGGTCGAGATGTCTTGGGAGTTCACTGGCATCAGTTATAACCAACCACATTAATTATGAATATCATGAATTTATAATGTAATGAAGTGTTTTAAACCACTCCAGATATTCAGTTTGTATTTAATTAAATTATAATCTGTGCTGGGTCCAAAGGAATTCTCTTCATTGCTACAAAAGAGGGGCAAAGGTTTAATTTAACTTATTACACGGCTCTCTGAAATGCTTGATTCTGATTGGTCAGTCGCAAGATTCCAAGGTCAGTTATTCCTCGATAAGGACCGTTGCCAATAGCATGACCGCTCAATCTGGGTGTCTGAGGGCGCAGCTTCTTTCATGTCTCTCATATCACACAAACAATCGTTCTAGCAACAAGATGAAGTGTCCATCTTGTTGCTAGAACGATTGTTTTGTAAACTATTATGGATTATAAGATATAAGATTTTAAAGCGAAATTCAATATTCAAATCAATATTTCATGTCCCTGTCATTATTTATGTAGAGAAAAACTGTGTAGTAAGTGATATGACTGATATGACTCCATCTCACTTGAACTTTTGTTCGTCTAGGCTCAAAGCTGCTTGCTAGGAACTGTTTTTCTTTGAGGAAACTATCATTTAACAAGCTAATAAATTATTTCAACTCGAATCAATATTTTATGTCAAATTATTTTCTTTTGTGCCAAGTAACCATTTAATAAGCAGAATAGTGAACATCCAGTCAGTTGTTATTGCAAAATAAACCCTGAATGTTCATTATTCGTTACATATAAAATAGCATAAAGTCTATAAAGGCTATTTGATGAGAACAAAAAAGTATCTTTCTTAGTTTGCAGGGTAAAAGTTGCACAGAGACATACCCAGCCGTGACAGCTAAGTGCAATGTGTAATTTGAATAATTAAACATTACTTGAGGCTAGCATGCTGAGCACATCTCCTGCCTTGATGTGATCTCTCTGTGAGAGGGCCCCCCCTGGAGGAAGGAGTAGTATCAGGAGAGTTTTACAGTCCCTAAAGCCAAGAGAAAACCAGATAATGTCCTTTTGTGGTGAGCATACAGCCTCATGATATGAAGAAACAAAAAGCCACATGAAACTATAATCTCAGTGGCTGAAAATATCTCTCTGCATGGATCCAGCAATGAAACTATTTGAGTATAAAGAGGTTTTTAATTCCATACAACGCTTCATGTTGTTGCGCTCTCTTTTTAAGGAAAGTGTCTCTTGTAACAGGTCACCAGCAGAAGGTTTGTGATGTTTTCAAATGTTCTCCATTGGTACAAATCTCCTTAGAGACTAAGATGGATTCCCCATGGAGCCGGGCCTGATGTCCAGCATGCTTAAACACATGAAATATAATACTATTATAATATGTAATATTAATATTCACTAGTGTTGCAAGATTTGCATATCAAGCACTGCATATTTCATGTGTCTACTGTATGTTCAGTTTTGAACAGGTTTATTAAATAAGACTAAAATTAAAAGTAGTTTTTACATTATAGTTATTGCATGAGTAATTATCATGACCAAATAAGTATTTAATGTAGAATTATTTCCTTCCTATATTATTAGTATTTAAAAAAAAATAAAAAATCCAGCATCCCATAAATTTTCAACTTGAAAGTGTTGTATAACTGTTGTGCATAGCCAATTCTTTTTTTTTCTTTTTTTTCATATTTCATAACACTAGCAATTTATAATAAGAAATATACAATGCACAAAGATAAATTACCATTCAAAAGTTTGGAGTAAGATTTTTTAAATGTTTGTTTAATGTTCTTTTACTCACCAAGGCTTTTTTAATACAGTAAAAACAGGAATATTGTGAGATATTATTCCAATTTAAAATGTTTTGTATTCAATATATTTTCAAATGTAATTAATTCCTGTAATTCCCTTTTAAGCAAACTCATGCTTTGTCAAGGAAGCTTTGGAACGCCTCTGCATGATTGCGTCTGGAGCACGTGTGTAAACTAGTCCAATGGCGAGACGGAACGTCACGGGTGGGTGATGTCACGACCAGGGAAGCACATCCAGAATGACCTGCGTTAGCTTCTTTGCCTCAGCAAGTGCTATGTGTTCATACTGTTTGTCTTATTTAGTGTTGTCTGTCTCGATAAAGTGCAGTACACATATATGAGAGAAAAATAGCAAATAAGCAGGCATTCAAATCATGTGATCCTCCCTGCCCTCATTTCCTTAAGGGTGGGGATACACACGATTTGTGTGTTATATGTTTAGGAGCGGAGCATGCTCTGTCAGCCTTTGAGGGGGCTGACTGTGAGCATTGTGAGAGGCTGCCGCTTCGCACGCTCCGCTCCTGTTAGAGCTTAGATCGGGCCCAAAAAATCAAGCCCAACCCTACCCGAGCCCGTGCACGTTGTGTCCGAGCCCGGACCGGCCCGACACATTAACTATAATTATGAGCCCGAGCCCGATTTAAACCCGACCATTTTTTAATACGTGGGCCGTTATAACCAGGGGCGGTGCCAGATAATTTTTTAACGCAGATGGGGTGCTAGATATATTATATATAAATACTATTAATAAATGAGCAAACAAAGGCCACTTAATATTTAATATTCAATTATTTTAATTATCACAATTTAAGTATTAATTTTATTAAATTGAACAAGCACAACATTCAGCATTCAATTAAATATTCTTAAAGATTTATTAGGCTATTATTAATAATGTTATTTCAACATAATATCTCGTTATTTCGTAATATGTACATAATATGTGTGCGTGCAACAAGCAAGATGTGCATTTGTAAATCAGGTGACAGGCGTGTACTGATTTTTATAAATAAACAGTGTCGGCAAAGATGAAGTTGACGATTGCCATCTCCGTAGTGAACGCGCAGACAGAAATGCACATCATGGATTACATAATCAGAGAGTTGCCTATTTCTTTTTGTTTTGAATTGTTTCATTTAAAGACATTTCAAGCTTTCTTTAGATATATTTCTCATGTAGGCATACACTGAGTTTCGGTTAATTTATGATGAGATGCACTCTAGTTCACGTGCAAAGCAAGTGACCGCGGCGCGCCGGCGCCTCCATGATTATATTGTCTGCTATATTTGCTTCTTATTTATTAAATACAGGCAATTCATTGATGAAAAATTGATTAAAATTAAGATACAATTTATACAAAACGAAATTCACTTTAAAGAAAGACTTTCTACAAAACAAAATTTAATGAAGTGGTCAAAATCATGTCTGACCCACTCCATGTCTCCCGATATATTGCACATCCTATCTTACTCATGCTGTTCACTTTTCATAATCAACATAGATGGAAAAAAAATAACATAATATTTTAACAAATATAAAACTAATTGAGCTTATTTAATGGCTACAACACATATAGTAGGCCTACAGACACTCTATTTGTACAAATTGCTGCACATTCATTTACTTCTGAATTTTGCACACATAAGTTGAAAGGCATTTGTTTGTACATAGTAAAACATATCTGCAACATTTATCAAGTTCACGGATAATTGTGCGTGCATTTATTAATTATTATCTTAATGAATAATGCAACAAGGACGAAGCATGTAAACTGCGTTGTTTGTTTATTCAGAATGGAATGGATCGCAAATGGATCCGAATGAAGAAACGTAAAAATAATTTTTTTTTTTTTTTTTTTTTACGTGACCAATGATGAACACAGAAAGAGAACAACAATTAACTTTGGATGGCCTAGGAGGAGTAGGCCTAGGCTACTACTCTAATATAATTCAACAAGGTTTTAGAATATAGAATATTTTTTAAACAAAATAAATATTTTTAAAGCCTATTATTATCCCGGGCCAGGTATGATGCGTTCGAGCGGAGGAGATTCTGCATATGACACGTGACGTGTTGCATTTTGTAATACAAGTGCTTGATCAAAGGCCCGGCCTGACCCGGCCCGAGGATAGTGGTGGACTCGGGCTCGGGCTCGGGCAGAGCATCTAAGCTCTAGCTCCTGTCTGTCACTCTTTGAGGAGAGTGTTCAGGTTCACGTTCCCTGCAGTTCTGGCCCTGCTGCTGCCGAGGCAGCACGGGAGCTGAGATCATGGGGTTTGCAAATAGATCTCTCAGAGGAGTTAGAGATGGGCACCGTTCTTTTTCTGCCTTTACCCGGGGGATCCAGCGCTCTCTCTCTGGGATCGGAAGCCCACGATGCGGCTTCTTCTGCCCAGGGGGATAGCCTGGTGCTTCAGCTATCCAGTTCTGAGAAGGGGGATGTGTTGAGCACCGAGGCTGGGGATGTAGAAGATTTGCCACCCATATCCCCAGCGTATGAGGAGCTGGTTATGGTCATACTCGTGCTCTGTCAAGTTAAACATCGATTGGCCAGCCAAGAAACAGGGTGCTCATCCAGTGTGGACAGGCGCTTTATGTCACCAAACAAGACACCTCCACCACGGGGACTTTCTTTCCATTCTTTCCCGACCTTCACAAAGAATTATCGAGGTCATGGAACAAGCCATACTCATACCATCTTTTCAGCCCCCAAGTGCATGTTAATTCTGATATTAGGGTGCTGAAAGAAGCGTACACGGTGGCAGGTCAGGCTGTGTGGTAGAGTTTTCCCTAAACCTAACTATCTGGGTCTCGTCTACAAATCGGTGTCCCCGAACGTCTACTGTCGACGTTTAGTCTATCTGGATCTCGTCTACAAATTGACGTCCCCATCCATAATAGTCACCTAACTACAGTAACTTGTTCCCCTAAACTAGCTTACTTACTGAACTAGCTTCCTTCCTAAACTAGCTTCATGCGCAGGAACAATCGACAAACAGACTCAAGCAAATGTCCTTTATATGCTTTAATCACGGCCAGGAGATCTTCCCGAGCAGTTCTCAGGGAATCTCTCCCAAGAAGCAAGGCCGGAGGATCTCAGACAAATTCCATTGAGAATTCCACAGAAAACACGGATACAACCGTTTTTATAGAATCGAGAATACAAATTAGACTAACATGTCACCTTTAGTAAGATTGGTTCAATTGGTTCAAAAGCCCCAACCTTTTTCCTCTGTCACTGGCACAAGCAAACTCTGATTTTGTGATTACTTATCACAAGGTTTTGAGAACTAGTCATCTGTCAAGTTTCACTCCCACAAGTTTTCAAGTCACAAGGTTTCCCCAAAGAGTTTGGAAACATTTAAAAGCATATGAATGTTGTTCCCGCAAGAAAAACAAATGTTAGTTGATTAATTAAAGTTGATTAATTAAAATCCACAGCTGGCACATGTCTGCACACAATGTCCATTCTGCAGGCATAACCAGGCTGATCTGCTGCTGAGGGACCTGGATGATGATGAGGCCTTAATTTCGGGTGTCTCCCTTCCATCAAGATGTTTGTGATGCGGTGGGCTGGTCCTCTTCACTCACATTCGTGAGGTTCTTCAACCTGGACCTGGGCGCTAACCAAGGTTAACAGGTGCTCATATCTTAGTTGTGCTCTCAGTATTCACACGGACAGGCACTTGTAAGCATGGCATTTGGGCATTGTCATTCTCAAAGCATCCTTGAAGCAGCGCAAGTTCCCTTGAAAGGAAACGCCTCAGGTTACAACTGTAACCCTTGTTCCCTAAGAAGTGAACAAGATCCTTCCTTCATCCATGTGATTGACTTGCTTCGGCTAATTGAAGCTAATGCCGGTCATTCAGCATCATTACTCCAGTCTTCAGTGTCACATGATCCTTTATAAATCATTCATATATGCTGCTTTGCTGCTCAAGAATATTTCTTATTGTTATCAGTGTTGAAAACAGTCATGCTGTTAATATTTTTGTGAAAACCGTGATTTCTTTTACAGGATTCTTTGATGAGTAGAAAGTTCAGAAAGAACAGCATTTATTTGAAATACAAATATGTTGAAACGTTATAAATGTCTTTCTTGCTGACACGAAATTTTTGAACAGTAATGTGTTTCAGGCAAATCATGAGATGAATATAAAATACTTATCACCTGGTATAAGAGAAGCATCATTCTCACAGGATGTCTATCTAGTCAATTATAGCATAGCCATAGAAATATGACTTCTCAAAATAATTGTTTATAATGTTTTCTATACCATAAATATAGTCATGTCTTGAGAAAGAGTAAAGATTCAGATAATCTTTTGTTATCAACGTGTGTAGTATGAGGTACACATATCCTGAGGGAAGTACAAATACCTGAACAAACTCACAAGCTCAAGCAGAGCTTACATAAGAAAATAAAAAGAAAGGAGCAAAGAATTGGTCTGGAAAAAAAAGCCCAGTGCAAGTGTGAAGAGAACAAATAAAAGTTTCATCCCACATTTGCAGGAGATGAAAACATTGATCTGGAGATTGATGATGAACCTGAGTGCAATCCTCTCACCATCATCTGTGTTTCATAATGATTTCTATATTTTCTTTATCCCAGTAATTCCACTGTGTATGAATCTGAGATGCGGTTTGCTCTTCTGGATTCCTGCTTCCATTTGTCACTGCCTGTCTTGCATTAAGATAAGCACAATGTTCCAAATGGAATAGCTGCATGCTGCACAGTATGTAATGAATCTTTTAAAAAAAAAAAAAAAAAAAAAAAAAATATATATATATATATATATATATATATATATATATATATATATATATATATATATATATATATATATATATATATATATATATATATATATATATATTTGTGGGTTACATTTTATTTCGATTGTCCATTCGACATTCTACTACCTATAAGTAACATTGCAACTACAGTACATGTCAACTAACACTCAGAGGATTGTAATTAGGCAATCATAAATCAAAAAAGCATTTCTGAGCCACAGTAAACTGCCTCTTCACAAGATGGGTAAAGTACTGAGACCAATGCTTTATATCTCTCAGGACTTGTTTCTATCATCCAGAGAGGATATAAATGACTCTGTGCATCGTTTCATCAGATTTCACAGGAGAAACAAAAAGGCTTATTGTCATTTATCACTCTCCACATCGCCTGGCTTTCAGTCACCACTCTTCTCACCTTTAATAATACCACACCAGTGAAAATAATCCACACTCTACACATGCAGTCCGTTCACATTTCATAGCATCTAAAGTAAGAATCTATTTTTGTACTGTATATAGAGCACTAAGTGTTCTTGTCCTTAGTTACTTTGGAAAATTGATGTTAAAATGGTTGTTCACTCAAAAAAAAAAAAAATATTCCTTTAAAATGTCAATAGTTATTTATTTCACGATACCAAACCGATGGTTCCTTTGTGATTAAAGCTGTAATGTTTTAATATGTTTGATAAAGTATAAAATTCACAGTGTTTAAAGACGCAAGTCATATTTGTCAGTATTGCAATTAAGTGAACTAATTTAATTTAACTGCTTCAGTTTGAGTGGATTTTTTATTTATTTTTTGTCATGTCCCCAGGCATCAAAACTGGCAATTTATTAGGAAATTATGTTTCATAAAAATTTAAATGTAATGCAGACATACAATGACTTAAATACATATTTTCTATGATTTTTTAATTTCTGTATTAAATTAAATTTAGAATTATTTTTCAAATAAATGGTATATACCAGGCTCTGCCCAGGAAGACCTTGGCTTCTCCCTCCATTGGCATTTACCTCTACCGCCTAATCCAGTTTCCCGTCCATTGCCAGCTCCTTGTCCACCTCCCTCCCTCCACTTTTGGACTTTAGTTTACAGCGGGGGGATACGCCTTGTGGGAGGGGGGCTAATGTCAGGGATATGTTAGATTTCATTGTGTATGTACTCATGTGCCAATGTCCGTCTGTTTCCTTGCAGTTTAGTCTTGTTAACCTGTGAAGCTGCAACGCCACTTTTGAAAAATCCCCAGAAATGACATACCCAAACTTAAACAGATACAGTTCATGAACCCTTTGCACTAAAAGCACAAGTATGATCTCATTTGAAAGCTGACACCTGGCAGTTTATTGTAAATGTAGAATTAATTATTGTCATAATGAAAAAAAATTGTTATAAATAGCTTCAAAGTTTTGTAAAGTTATTAGAAATTAATTTTTATGAAACATCCTCATGAAAATAAAATTGAAGTTGGCACTGGAGCAATCTAGAAATGCACTACAGCTAAAGCCACATGTCTAAACATTTTATGTTTAAAATCTGAAGATAATAAGTCCAAAACTCTGTATTTAGTGAAATGTTTTTCAAGACCATGTCAGTTGACTTTATTTTGATTTGACGTTAAAGATGCTTCTGATGTTTATTGCCATCTTCTAACCATCTATCCAGTATATTGTCTCTATTGTTTTGTGGTGCAAACGAGCCCCATTCAGTCTCAGTCTCCCCCTGCACACATTAACACCTCTCCAGACTGGTTATAGCTCGAAATATGCATTTCTTTTGTCTGCATTATAGTTACTAACGACTGGCTATTCATAGGGTTTCAATCCCTAATTTATTTTATCAAAGTTCTTACTTAACATTTAAAAACTGGATCAAATGCCCTGCTTGAATAATGAAACATTTTAGTAAGCATATTTAGAAAAAAATTATAAAAGGATAACTGCAATATGTGGCAGGTGCACCTAGAGCTAGCTAGCATGTTAGCTTAGCACACCATCAATACACGACAATTTATGAGATTAAAACCATTTTTGTGCTTCAAACTTAATTTATAATGCAAGTAGAGTGTTTTAAATAATCTTCTGTGATATAATTTCGCTTCAGATTAAAAAATCAGACATAAAATATATATTTTTTATTATTCTGCACAATGATAAAGTCTATATCGATTAGCAATACATTATAAATATAATCTATTATTATGGAAATACCTGACATTATTTGAAGAACACAGGTAAACCAAATATCATTTCAATCATGTTTATTGTCTTCAAAAAGTCTTTTTTCTGCATGTAACAACGATCTCTGATAGCTGTGTGTGTGTTCGAGACTTCCTGGATTGTCACATGATCATGGTTCTTCTTCATGTTACATAAATGGACTATTATTGTGAATGTAGCGCCCTCAGGCTGTTGGTATGGATTGAAAACACAATACATCACAGCGTCCAGCGCTCATAATGATTACATCGACGCATTTGGGCATAAATTCAATAAATATTATTCCTGTCTATAGAAATCTGATGAAAACTTATGAAAATATATCAATATTTCTCCAAATCTGCACATTTTTGAGCTAAAGCCCTGAGGGACGTTGTTTTGTGTATCGCTGTCATGACGACAGCACGGGAGTTTTTTTATGAATGAAAGCGGCTGACGCGCATAATTCATATCAAAGGTATCGACCATAGACTGTAAAAAATATGGACAAAGCGTCTGTGACGTCACCCATAGACTTTCTGAAGAACGGGTTTGAAGCCGTTTATGGGGGGTATGGGCGGCGCCATCTTGGAAAATCTTGGGAGACCCTAACCCCGCCCACCTTCTGACGCAGCGCACGTCACTCAGCTCGCTCTGCTACTCCGGTTATCTCTGTGTATATTTTAGGCAACGAAATATGTTATAAAACACCATACTAACTCTTTTCGTTTTCATTTAAAGAAATCTTAAACATTATAGCCACACAAATGTGGTTCAGGCAACGCGTATTGATTATATTCACTGCACATAACGTTTGCCTATTTATGAAAAAACAAAATATAAAACACAAACCTGCCTCTTTTTATTTTAAATATAATATAAAAATATTAAACATTTTAATATGGTCCAGGCAATATGTACATTTGTACTAAACAACAGATGTTGCAGTAAACAACATTACAGATCATCTTCGTTGTATTAAAATTTAAAATGACAAAACTCAACACAGTCTCTTTTTGTTAAATTTCAGTTTTATCAATATTAGACATTATAAAAGTATACGTAAAAGGTATAAGAAGCTATACAAATAAAGCAAACAATTCAGTCAAACATACAAAGTCAGCGCTCTATAGTCTATACATCGGTAAAGTTAAATACTTATAAAGTTATGAAACTTCCCCTCAGCCAAAACGATTGCCCAGGGAAAAAAAATTAGAATCACGAGACCAAAAATCGCCCATTAGATATACACAAGATGATATAGATATACACAATATCTCATGTTTGACCACTAAAGAGACGCCAGAGTCCGCGGCATTGGCGGCAAACCTCATAACGTCAAGCCGATGAAAGACTGCTCCAGGCGGGGTACATGAACGCCGAGCGCCCGGTCATCGCTGGATCAACTGGATAAAAAAAAATGGCGCTTCTTGTTGTCATTCTCCTTGGCGCTGCCCTGTCAGCTGTCAATCAAGCTGTCAATCAAAGTTAACCACGCCCTTATTGTCATATATTTTATATCTAAATACGATCTAAACTAACGAGTTAGAAAAAAAATTCACCCCCCTCACAGTTGTCAGGCACTCGGAAGCTATCGAAAAATACAATAAAAGTCCATGGGACCAACTTGTAAAAACATGAATTTATGCTGTGAAAACGGACATTTTAACATGGGGGCTATGGACATTTGCTCCCTTTTGGGACCTCCCTCTAGCGGATTTTTGATGTATTGCAGTTTTTCGCACTTCCGGGTAGGCTTCATTTTTCAGATCAGAATGTTGCCGCTTGGTATCGACTCATTTTTTCATTTCATAACTCCTGACACAAATTAAGACATAACTGTCACTATAAGTTTTTCAGAATACAATAGTGGTCAAATACTGAAACTTGAGTCTTATATCTTTTTAATGATGTATAGTTTGTCAATGTATAACATTAAATCTGATAGTAATTTTTAACTAAATAAAAAAAAAAACGCTTCAGTGCGCCGACGCACTGGTGAAGCTTAACAGGTTAATCCCGAATTTCCTTGGTTTATGATTAATTACACCTGTCTATCATTAAGTTTCCCAGGCAGCATCCGAAATCGCAAACTTTCCTACTATAGTATGCAAAAAACAGTATGTGTCAAAATAAATATGTCTGAATTCACAGTACTCATAAAAGAGTCAGCAAAAAGTACCCAGATTACCTACTTCTTCCGGTGAAATTCTGAAGTGTGCATTCGATAGACACTTTAATATCCCATGAGGCCACGGGAGAGGATATGTGAATAGCAGTGAAGTGAACTGACGCTGGTAGGTCACGTGATAATGATAACATGGCGAATGTAGTCCGTCCTGATTACATTCATACTACACACATTCATACTATATAGAACATACTTTTTTAGCGGTTGTGAAGTAATTACTTATTCAGAATAAATACCTACTCAAGAGATTACGCGATTTCAGATGCAGGCCTTGTTTGCGTCTGTGTATACTACTTGTTTTGTTCAGTTGTATCATCAGTTGTATGCCTTCCTGTAGCTCATACAGTAGAGCGTTGGTGCTTGTAACGTCAAGGTCATGGGTTTGATTCCCAGGGAAAGCAAGAACTGATGAGAATGTAAATGTGTACCTTGAAATGCAATGTAAGTCGCTTTGGATAAAAGCGTCTGCCAAATGTAAATGTATCATCTTTATTTGACTATATGATTTTGGCATGATTTTAGCTGATTGTTTTACATACTGTATATGTAAAAATATTAAAATCAGCTAAAATCATGCCAAAATCATATAGTCATAACTAAAGTTGTTTAACGTATATTTCTTCACTATATAGCATTGGTATCATTTTTATAATAAATTCCATTAACAAACATTATGTACACTCTCAGAAAATAAAGTACATAATTGTACCTTTAGGGGTACAATGGCCTGTCACTAGGGATGTACCCTCAAGGGTACAATATTGTACCTTAACCTTTAAAAGAAACGGTACAAAAAGACCCTAAGGTCTACATATATGTACCTTGAGGTTCAATAATAAGCCCTACAGTATGGGGTACATTAGTGTAGATTGTACCTTGGGGGACAGAAATGGACTCCTACTGTACCGCTATTTCTGACAGTGTAGTGTTTAACATTCCCACAACATTAAAAGCTGTTTGTGTATAAAGAACCCAGAAGTGTGGTTTCCTTTTCTGTAACCTTTCCCTAATTTCATCTACAGCATTGCAGGGGTGACCTATAATTATTTTCTTTAGCTCCTCTTCTTTCTGTTTTCCATCTAACAAGAAATGAAAGAGGGGAAAGAGCCAAGTGGCCAAGTGCTGCAGGTGTCTGACTCATGGTTGATGGGAAGTTTGCTCATGACTCACTCACGAAAATGCTCACGATTTTCCTCGAAGGCTTCACGAAGTTCATCTTCCTCGAACTTCATCAGATGGCCAGTGGGATTATCAGCGACAGCTGGTACAAAGCTGCTCTGCAGGACAGGTCACTGTTATTTAAACAGACATTAAAACTCATGTCTACTCCCGCTCCATTCCTGAATCTCCTCAATTTATTCTGGAATTACTACTGGGGGAAGTTGAGTGATTTTCTCTCTCTCGCTCTCTCTCTCTCTCTCTCTCTCCCTCTCTCTCTCTCTCCCTCTCTCTCTCTCTCTCTCTCTCTCTCTCTCTCTCTCTCTCTCTCTCTCTCTCAAACCATGACAGGTCACAGAGTGCTCTGTTGGGATCAGGAGAACAGCTCCCCCAAAGGAACTATGAGATAAGTGCCTTGCTTAAAGCTACATCAGCAGTGGAAACGCAGAGTTGCATGGTTCAGCATAACTCATAAATTTAAACACCATTTGCTACTGTAGAGTCCTTCTGTACTCCATACGCTTCTTAAAGAGCTACCCAGAAGCCAGAATTTAAACATTCACTTTTGATACCGATTCACCAAGTAGTTATTAGGGGTGTAACGGTTCTCAGTAAAAAAAAATCTAACCGTACCGTTCAGCACGCACTTGCATCACGATTGATCTCACATCTGATGACATATTTATAATATAGTTGGTTGAAAATACTGCGCAAAACAGACAGTTCCGCTAATGTACAGTATGTTTCTGTCGATGGATGCACATGCTGGCTCTCCAATAATACATTACAACAGCTATAATAAATCAAATAAAACGGTTACTCCTTGTAAACTTTGTTCAATGCGAGTGCCATTTGCATTTACGCAGTCATCACCCAGGTGTTCATAGCGCGTGAGCGCAGGCGAGACATGAAAAGCACACGTTGCTCTGTGTTTAAACTAAACTCATTTAAGCTTTGCCAATTGAAACAGTCAAATGAAAGAGAACTTGCGCAGTGACATATATATGGATGTGTTCGATTTCATTGTGTATTTACTCATGTGCCAATGTCCGTCTGTTTCCTTGCAGTTTAGTCTTGTTAATCAAGTTTTTCAAAACCACATGAAACCACCTGTGAGAAATAAAGTTATTCCAACACGAAGTGCCTTTTCTTTCCGTCCTTTATTTGGGTAGTGAATGAATAAAACAAAAAGAAAGAAACCAGCGCTGGGAAGCTCAGGAAGATAGCTTAGGCTTTCCAAGAGTCTGGACAAATATATACTGAAAATGTATAGGGAGTATCACGATCTCAACCAATAAAATCATCCATGATATCATAGGTATCATATATGCTTATATAACAATCCTATAAATGGTAAATATCCGGTAAAGTTTTCCTTCTGAGCCTTGTGGTCCAAAAGGCTTCTGTAACACACAATGCATAGAAAACACACATCTCTCTCCCCCCTTCTATATTTGGGGGTGCTTCTTAATATGAAACAGATGTGCATTACATACATACAAAAGAATGTGCAAGCAAGGCTTTCTTACTGTACAGGGCCTTTTGTTCTCTGGACACAACTTATGCTCTGGACAAAACATAGTTATGAATAAAGCTATTGCATGGACAAAGCTGAGATAAAGAAAATACATTTCTGACACCACCTAAACAATTTTTCTTTTTCTTTATTGTGGACAGCAATAAACCCTCAAATGAGTAAAAATATGAAGTGTTACTCACAGAACGGTCGCACACTGGAGGAACTTGTAGAGGACATATGGGACGTCTACAATGAGGTGCACTGGGCCGATGAAACCCTTAAACAGCTTTTCTGGATCGGAACGGATGACCCTCAAGGACAGATGCTGCTAGTGAGTGAAGATCACCGTCCCTTCGTTGAGATTATGGAGTATTTCTTGTGGGCTTGTGGATCCTCTCTCACTGTGGAGGACGATCAGCTCTTAGACCACGAGATAGTGCCCCCTCCATCCCAGGAGCCAGAGCCAGCCACAGAGTCCACCCGGAAGCAGGTCGCCGCATACGTCCTGGGCCGGAGCCTACTGTAAGGTCCCCCCAGGAGTCAGCACCGTTAGAACAGTCAACCTAGAGCCAGAATGGGAGCACTGGCTCAGTGACCTGTCGAACATGGAGCCAGTCCCCACCTCAAACTCTCTGCCCATCAACCTGTCCCTAGTAACTTTCTGGATGATCTGGTGCCATCTGCTATCCTGCCTGCCTCATTGTTCCTGTTCTCTCCGCTGTCTCTGTGGACTTCCTCCACCCCTTTAGCTCCACCAGGTTCCTCCTTTGTTCTAGTTCCACCTTGGTCCTCGCTCCTTCTGGCTGCGCTTCGGTAACTTGAGCCAACGACGTCACCTCAGTCCTCCAGGCCTATGATGCCGCCCTGACATTTATATGTCATTGACCCATTAACTAACCCTTCAATGGTAATCTATTACCAGGACCTAAACGTACCAAATTCAGAGACATTCAGAAATTCACTCAAAGTCAGAAAGCATCAAATATAAGCAAGTTTACTAGTGGGCGGCCATTTTCTTTGAACTGTTCATGACCGGCAACTAATTTCTAAGCTTTTTAAAATATTCAAATGCACTAACAGTTTCACCAATTTGTATTGCTGTTCTAACATTTTCAAAAGACTGAAAGCTTATAGTGGGAGGAAACCGTGTCTGGAGTGGCAGTCATCTGTGCTTTTGTACCAGCTCAACATGCAATTCTGGGGCCATAATTGT
This sequence comes from Scardinius erythrophthalmus, assembly GCF_964197995.2. Taxonomy (NCBI): domain Eukaryota; kingdom Metazoa; phylum Chordata; class Actinopteri; order Cypriniformes; family Leuciscidae; genus Scardinius; species Scardinius erythrophthalmus. The sequence goes on from NC_138240.1 coordinate 21,896,752, forward strand.
ATTGTGTGAATAGAGAGAGTGATAAGCTACAGGAAAACAGGCGAAAACGTCTTTGGCTGCATCGCATACTTTCCTACTATATTGTCGATTTACTATATAGCCATTTACCTACTCAAGAGAGTATGCGATTTTGGGCGCAGCCAGTGACATCTCTGCATCCTTGTGTCCTGTTGCCTCTTATCCACTGGCATGGCCTCCGCAGCATCTTCATTTATTTAGCGAATGGCCGTTTATTATGTACACTGCTGATCAGACCAGAACTGAATTATTTAAAATCTCATAAAATATTTCAATCAGGAATTCATTCAGTACATAACCAAAAGTAGTCACTAACAGCAGCATGCTGTTTTCAAAACAGAGTAGCTTTATAACTTTGAGATATTTTGTTTTATATTTAATACTTTGAGAAATGCAGTTCATATGCTTCTTACTGCTGTTAAATTGATCCTCAATGATTTTGTGCAAGAATAATTTTTTTCAAGATAGATAGATCAGACAAGACAGATTTCAAAACCATTCAGTGTGGTTTTATAAGTTCCTCGCACAGTACACTGTTGTGATGTGAAGTAAAACATTCCGCTCTGAATGTTCTCAACGCTAAATGTAGCCGACAGTAGAGAGTTGATTAGTATCACCAATTAGTAAATTGCAGAGCCGTGCTGGACAGGCACTTCTTCAAAACCACCAGTTTTGCTGCTGTAGCACAACTGTGAGGGCTCGGTTTTGGGTTATGTTGCTTTTGGACTGAAATGAATAGACTCCACAAATAATGGAAATTACTCGGAAGGGAAATGACATTTCATTAGCTCTGCAGCTTTTCGACTTTAATGTGTGCTCTCACAAAAAGCCAGGACAAATGGCATGTTTTAAATTTTTAGTTACTTGTCAGGGTGTTTATACAGATCTAAAGTTACAACAGTCATACTAACCTGGAGCAGTAAACAAGAGAGTCTCGGATGGAATAATGGACTCTGAGAGATTAAGTCATAAAGGTTAAAAACTTCATGAGGGTACGGACTTAGAGCCTTTCCTAAAATTGCAGACTTACTGAAATGTTTAGCCCTGCAATGGTGGCCATTAATAATATTTGTTTATTGTTTTATGATTGGACAGCACATAAACCCACCCCGTACAGTTCTGCCACCACAGCAGAAAACGTTTTTTAGAGGAGATGACGGTACAGTCGTGTATAACTATGGCTCTCCTCAGCAATTTACTAAATGGTCTTTGCATTGAGCTCCTGTCAAATGTATTGGCAATAAGAATTCTGAACTTGATCATTTTTTATTTAATGCTTCTGCGCGAGATCTGAAATTTACAATACACCAGTCATTCAAAACTTGACATCATGAGGGTGTAGACAAGATGGATTATTTATATAATGAAAGTGAGAGAGAGAAAGATAAAGAATGTTTTTGTAAGAAGGCCGAAATCACTCAGTTCATCCTGTAGCCTAATGGAATCAATGGTCTGGTTTTATTTGCGATGGTATTTGTGAACTCCACTAGATAATCCTCATTCGAGGCAGAACCAAACAACCCTCTCCGAACTAATTTAAAAAACGTTTCTGACCTTTCTCTCTGAGTTTATGACTCACTCAAAATGCAGTCTAGGTATCTGATAAAGTTCTGCATATGGGACACAAGACCATGGACCTGAAATTAAAATTAAATAGGGAGTGTTGATTTTAAAGTTAAAGTAAAGTTTTTTTGCCCCAATTAAGGTTCAGGTTTGTTCAAAGCTAAATCCAACTGGAAAAATTACTAATAATACGGTCCCATGGTAAATTATTTTTATTTTTATTTTTTTAATTTCCTGTTGGTTTATTATGTGTGTTTTGTTTTTCAAGTTTTAATTTAATGACTCTAAAAAATGTCATGTGTTGTAACCATTTAGTATATATGTTTTATATATTTATATATAAAACATATTATATATTTATATATCCAACTTATAAAGTAATACAAATATTTTTAATTAATGTGAGTGCAGAATGCATTATTTAAATGCATTATTTAAATGATTTAAGTAAATGCATGATTTAATAGCATTAAAAATATATATTTTTTCTGAATGTAAAATATTTATTTATTTACTTGACAAGTATTATGACAAATTATTGTTTTATTCATAAATATTATTGTTTTTGGAGAACCACACCACATTATATATCACAAACCTTGCCTTTTCATAAAAAGTTTTATACAATTTAGAAAATACGATGGTTAGTTCTGATAGTGTCAAAGACAACAGAGAAACAATGCTAAATACAGCAAATGATAATATTTTTAAGTTCCTATAAAATGTACACTTCATATTTATGTTGGTTTTATATGGTTTTGAAAAACCTTTATACCATTTTCAATCAATTTGATGACTCTAAAAATGTCACATCATCTAACCATCAAGTGTAGAGTAAAAAAAAAAAAAAACTTTCAAATTGAGTGTAATTGTTAATGTATAATATTGTATAAAGGTTAATAATTCTTAAAAAAAAAAAAAAAAAAACTTTTTAAACATTAAGCAGTGAAGGTAAACCCAATTGAAAGAAAACCAGTGTTAGAGCTTCCTGAGTCTACCCAAGAAATCTCAGTTGTAATGCCTCAAATAGCAGTTGTGTTCTTCACAGATTTATCCAGAGGTTTGGATTAGCCTGAGCTGATGCATAATGAAAGGCTCAGTTGAATAAGTGAAGACATTGCAGCAGCTTCAGCTCAAGAATGGTGCAGACCAGAGCGGACACACGGCTGTTTCACCTCTCACACAAAATCTTCTCAACTGAAACAAATAAAAATAAACCCCCTTATCGCACATCTTAGTGCTACACTCCCCTCAAGGTTAGTCATTCGACAGCTGTATCATGGCTGTGAGGTCGAAAAGCATTTTTAAAATACTATTGGAGTTTGGTATTGGTGATGATTTATGGAAGCACTAGGCGAAGGAACTATTTCTTACTGTCTTGTAAAAATATTTGAAAACGACAGAAAAACTTCCAAAGGAGTAAAACATCACAGTTGAGCCTGCAATGACTTGATCTCTTATAGAAGAACAGCGTGAAAAAGTGTGATAACCCAAAGGCAACTATAATATGAAGGGATGATTGGAGAAGTTTGAGGAAGAGTTTCTCTTGGCAATAAATAAATCAATAAAATAAGCCTAGGAAAACTCCTGATACTGAAATTTAACAAATCGGTGACTGATTTACTCCCTGATCAGGAGCCTCCTGCAAGAGCCTGTAATTGGATTGGAGAAGAGGGGCATAATTCTGATTAATGAGAGGAGTGTACAGTAGGTGTATGAGCACTCACAGAGGAGAGGAAAACTTCACTGGGGTGGTGGGGGGCCACATTCACCTTATCTTACTGACGCTGCACTAAAATGGTGTTTAACCCTAGTCTTGGGAATGTTTAATGAACAAACTAACACCTGGAGGTATACTTAGACTGGTTTGTTAACTAATCTCATCTTTACTGCTGCCATTACAGCTCATTAGTAATGGATTAATATGGGTTTGAAGATTGACATAAGAAAACAGTCTGTCTCAAAACTATTTTTTTTTTTAGGTTGGGGGAAACAAAATATTAGAGCTTTCAACTGATTAAAAATGGACACGAATTAATGATATGGTATACTGATTGTTTAATTAAATCCTGAATGCAGTTAATCAGAATCAATAACATTATTAATATTAGGTTTTTTTTTTTTTTAAATCCCCCAAAATGAAGAAACTTAAATGCACACTACCGTGTAAAAAAAAATTTGATCAGAAAAACATTAAAGCAGTAATATTATGAAATATTATTACAATTTAAATTATTATTTTTTCTATTTGAATATGGTTTAAGCTGAATTTTCAGCAGCCAGTGTCACATGAACCTGAAATTATTCAATACGGATTTAATCACATTGATTAAACTGACAGCCGTCAAAACATTTTAGACTATGCTGACAGATTAGGTTTGTTAAAGGGGGGGTGAAATGCTATTTCATGCATACTGAGTTTTTTACACTGTTAAAGAGTTGGATTCCCATGCTAAACATGGACAAAGTTTCAAAAATTAAATTGTACGTTTGAAGGAGTATTTCTGTTCCAAAAATGCTCCTTCCGGTTTGTCACAAGTTTCGGAAAGTTTTTTTCGAGTATGGGCATGTGTGACGTCAGATGTAGCGGAATTTCCTTATACGGGTCCTAAGGGCACTTCTCCGGAAGTACGCGGGCGCGCGCGCGCAACCGTAGACCAGAGCGAGAAGAGAGCGAAAGCAGTACGCCAATCAAAGCGCTATGCTCGGCTTTAGGGAAGTCAATGTCACCAAAGAAGTGGGTTTTTGGTTGCCAGGGCAAGACATCCCTGCACAGATTCCCAAAGAACCCGGCGTTAAGGGACCAGTGGATGGAGTTTGTTTTTCCAGAGCATCAACGGAGTTGTGCAAGACTGTTTGTTCCCTGCATTTCGACGATGATTGTTTTATAAACAAAGCCCAGATCGACGGATTTGCAGATCGTCTAATGCTTAAGGATCGAGCAGTCACAATGATAAAGGTTCGCGGTCGTGCGTTGGAACCGGACGGTGAGTAAAACTGTTAAACAAATGTCTCTGTGTGTTGTTGTTAGCTCGGCGCGTTAGCACAGCTTTAGCTCCGCCCACACGGCCCACCTTCAGCCGCTCGTTTTTTTCCGGAAAGACTCGGTACAGCCTATCTTTCTTTTATAAATATAATAAAACTAAAGACTTTTTGGAGATATGAAGGATGCAATACTACTCTATAGGTACTCAAGATTAACAGGAGATTGAGTGAAAATGAGCATTTCACCCCCCCCCCCCCTTTAAGACCCATTCATGGCAAGAACAATAACTATAAAGATAACTATAATGATAACTATATTAGCATCCACAATGGTTGACTGTTTATTCTAAGCACGCCGTTATGTCATCGATCTCTTTAAAGCAGGATATTCTTATTGTCTGCCAATGTATTTATCGTTCATTGGCTCAAAAAAAAATCGTTCTGAAAGTGACTCCAACTATATTGTTTCTCTGTGCAGTTATCGTTAAAGGTGTGGTGTGGACTCTGCTATTCTTTTACATTTAAAACGATTTGTAGATCTATCGTTAGTTATCGTCCTTGGTGGGAATGGGCCTTCAGGCATCAATACTTGTCTAACAATGATGAATAAGACCATCAAAATAATTAAAGCTAAACTGAAGCTATTTAATATAGTGTTTGGTTACACAATGAGTTTTTATAAATGCACTTGTATATTCAACAGATCTGTCTTATCTGTCTTGTCAGAGCCATGTCACTGCTAGCATGTCACAACTGATGAATCTCAGTCAGAGAACTGTATATCAGAGTCAGGGAATGTCAGATAGTGTTTGCAGATTATTGAAGCCCTATAGGTTCCCCAAACTACACCAGAGAGGAATTGGAGCCTAAAGATTAATTTATTTTCTTGTCAGTTTGGCAATAGCAAACATGTTTTATGAAGTCTGACATGTTGTGCTACAGAAAACACTTTATTGGTTGACAACAGCTCACGTCTTGTCAGAAATCCAAGTGCCAAAACCTACTTTGATTACATTGTGCGACAGCAGAACGAACAAGACAAGAAACCCCACAACATTATATTTTTAGACAGGCTAACCTTACAAAATTCATGAGGTACATCACAGAACAAACCACTGTTGACATTTTTTTTCTGTTTAGCTTGTCATCAAAATCTGTCAGTCAACATTCAAAAATGTTTGACAAATAGCATAAACTCACATGTAATTAATTCTGAATTCTAAACAGTGGGTAATAAAATACGTATCTGAAAAAAAAAAATATATATATATATAGGCCTATATATAAGATTTTATTCAGATAGGGTTTTTAAATTAAGCAAAGACAGCCTAGCCACCAATCCCATCTCTTCTGTCCAATTTGTATCAGCAAATATTCTGTTGATTTTTTAGGTCAGTACCAATATCTTCAAGAAACACTTTTGAATTTAGAGTCCATTTTTGCTGCTCGCTTTTACAAAAAAAAAGAGTTGGACGAGAAATGAAGTGTTATTTAATCCACACTTAAACATACCAATCCACCACAACACTGTTTTCAGCCCACTCCCAGACAATCAGACATGAGGTCAACACACACACGCACACAGTAATCCCAGGCAGACAGTGTTGAGGGAAGGCTTTGATAAAGGTAAACTGGGAAGCAGAGATAAAGGAACAGCAGGAGCTAAAGTCCACAGTAAAGCTTGCTATAACAAAACACAGATGTCTATGGGAAGATGAAAAAAGGCACTGAAGAAAAATTAAATAAATGGATTCCTAAAACTAAAGGAATGGTTACTGTTTTGCTAGATTTTTGTGTTATTAGTAATGTAATATAACATTTCGCAGTGGTAGCAGGCTAAGTAGGGACGCCCGCGTGTCCTTTTGCCCAGGCTACTTCCTCCAGCTCTTCTTGGGAGATCCCAAGGCGTTCCCAAGCCAGTCAGGCGATATAATCCCTCCAGTGTGCCCAAGGGTCTCTTCCCAGTTGCACATACCCGGAACACCTCCACCGGAAGGCGTCCGAGAGGAATCCTGAGCAGGGCTGCTTTTTACTCCACTTTTAGACATAAACTCGTGAACTCCCTGCCGCTATTTTAAAAAGAGAAGTTAAACTTCGTCAAGTGGACAAGGGAAGTTAATTTGGACCCCTCGATTCTGACCGAGGAAGCGAGTCTACTCAACATGTACACTTCAGGTAGATCCATAGACCACAGTGCACAATGATTGTGATGTCACAGCAGATCGCTCTTAATATACCCTACACAACTCTGGTGTATGGTATTGGAGTTATTTAGACATTTAAATGCATTTAAAACTTGTTGTAGATACCTTAAGTTGACTGTTTTTTAAAACAATTTTGAACAAAATCAGGCCAAAACGAACTTCGTTTGGAGTTAAATTTGGGAATTCGAAACAGCTTGCTATAGCGAACTTTCCAGAAAAGTTACCTCAGGATGGTAAACACCTTTGTACTACCATTGGTCCGTGGCGATTACGTAATAGGTAGGTGTGCGCAGAGGCTCCGCCTTCTTTCATGTATAAATAATTTCTGGTTCATTTGTCCAAAAAAAAAAAAAGTATAATTTTAGGGCTTTGGGTCATTTTGACTGGCGAGGGAAGGATTTGTTACAGGATGCGTGGGAAGGATGAAGGTTAAACACATTTCAAGAGTTCTGGCAGTATTGGGCACTCATGCAGCATAAGCAATGACGTACACCCGAGTGAACGAGACGGAGGGGAGTTAGCGAAGGAAGGGCATACAAAGTTGGATTTAAACATGTAGCTCAGATGCCTAAACCACCTCAACTGGCTCCTTTCAATGCGAAGGAGCAGAAGCTCCAAGTCCCTCCCTGATATCAGGGCTTTGCACCCTTTCTCTAAGGGTTAGCCCATCCACCCTGTGGAGAAAACTAGTTTCAGCTGCTTGTACCAACAATCTCGTTCTTTCAGTCACTACCCAGAGTTCATGACCATAGGTGAGTGTTGGTGAATCGGTGAATTGAGCGCTTCAAGTGACAACCACAACGGTCCAGTACAACGGCCGCATTACTGCTGCTTCTATACCTATCAAACTCCTGCTCCAACCTATCCTCACTTGTGAACAAGACCCCGAGATACTTGAACTCCTCCACTTCACTCCCTAGCAAATCACTCCCTATACCCAGAGTGGGCAATTCACCTTTTCCTGTCTGAGAACCATGGCTTTATATTTGGCTGTGCTGACTCTTATCCCCACCACTTCACACTTGGTAAGCGAAGTAAGCGCTGACCAAGACCACCCAAGTAAGCGCTGGAGATCAAAGCCCGAGGCCATCAGGACAACATCATCCACAAATAGCAGCAATGGCACCCCCCGCCCCCAACTGCGCCTTGAGATCCTGTCCATGAACACCACGAACAGAATCTGAGAAAAGGGACACCCCTACTGGAGTCCAACACTCATTGAGAACAAGCATGACTTGCTACCATAACCAGGTCAGTTAAAAAATAAAAATAAAAAAGAATTGTTGTTCGTGTCTGTTTGCTAACATTTAAATGCACCTGCAATGTGCATGACAGAATAAATGTCAGCTGAATAAATGAATTATTGCCTAAATAAGCGCAGGAGCACTGCACAAACAAACTATTTCAAAGATGTGATTCATGGAATAACTTGGTGAATCTGTGTGATTGTGGGCGTCCCGTAGAAAAGCACATATTAATGTTTAGCCAAAAGGAATAATAATGTCAGTGCACACCTGCAGAAACTGAAATTTAAATATAAATTTTATTAAAAGAGAGAGGGGAAACTTGCAGAACAGACTGAGCAACAAGGCCTGTCATTTCAAAACCAGACACGTTCTTTTAAAATGACAAGGATGAAAATAATTTAAATGCCACAAAAGACACGATTAAATTTCATTGGCCATGCGCATCCTTTCATTTCACACCGTCCTCTGAGAAAATTATGACATACTCTTGAAAAGTAATGGACACTTTTATCATAATATTGGCCATGCAGGCTCCACTGATTCGCAATTAGATGATCTCTTTGGAAAGGGAAGAGACCAAATGTGCCAGATCGCATCCAAAATGTTTAATACAGCTTTGAGCTTTAATGCTGTGACTGAAATTCAACATTACCCAATAAAAACAACACTTGACCTTTCTACTTCTTGTTAAGGGGGATCAATCGATGACGGATTTTCATTTCTGGCTGAACTGCCCCTTTAAAAAAGCACACTGCAAGAGCATCTCCTGTAGCTTCTCTCCAGCCTTGTATATCTGAGGCGAGAGTGGGCTGTAAGCAGCGTAGAGGCAGGCTGTCAGAGAATGATGGGTTGCAGTCGGCTGGGTTTGGGGACTGGGATGAACAGGGCCGCAGTGCTGTGGCCAGCAGGAAAGTTCTGCAAAGGTTCATCATCATCAACAGGCTCTGCTCAAGAGCAAAGGATCGATTGTTTCATCTCCTCTGTGTACTGGAGAGATAGATTCATCCCATGCTTTTTCACCTTTCCTGCTTTTTCTCTCACTCTTTTTGATCCCATGCTGTGGACGGATTTCTCTCGCAGGCATCTGAGAACCTGTGCACGCACACACTTTTCCCTCCTTTTCATCACTCACTGAGCCAAAACTCTATAAGCTCATCTTTTTCATTGTCTTCTTGGCAAGCCGTGGGTATGTCCTCATGTTTGTACAATACTGAAACCCACAACAAGGGTAGACTGAATGCCCACATATGGACGGATATGTGCAGAAGAACTTATTCATCCCTTTTTTGCTATTGCTTTGTTGAGGAACATCTCACAAGTATTAAGAACAGGAAGCCATTGTGTAATGAGGATAGTGAGATCCATATATATCTGAGACCGCATTCGGAATCTAGGTATATAATCTAATTTATAATTGGAAAAGTACAATTCAGCTTAAGTTTACATTTATGTATGTTCTCTGATAAATGATTATATGTGAATAAATGCCTAAATTAAATGTATTCATCAAGTGAGTGTGTCTCATCAGAAGACTTGTATTAAACTGCTTGATTTATATGGATTTATTTTATAATCTCTTTGTAAAAGTTAACGTATGAATAGAATTTTGAATAGAATAGATGAACAGAAATCACTCAGATTTTATTAAAAATATCTTCATTTGTGTTTCAAAGATGAACAAAAGTCTTATGGGTTTGGAACGACATGGGAGTGAGTGTTTGATGACAGAATTTTCATTTTTAGGTGAACTATCCCTTTAAGTTAGAAAATGGCAGCTAAGAAGAATTTAATTCTCAACTCTTTCCCCGCCATTGACAGAACTTTTCGGCAATCCATGCTTTTGATGTTATATGGTAAGGGGGCGCTATTACGCATCTTCTGAAAGAGTACTGAATCTCCGGATCAAAACACAGGTAAAGAAGAAGAAACAAATTGCTTATGCACGTGGTAGTATTTGACAAAAACGTGATTTTCTCAGCTTTTTGCTCAAAATGTTGTTTTTTTACGAAACTTACCCACATTCAAGTGTTGATAAAAAAGAATGCATAAAGCTTATATTTTTTAAAGTAGAGGCTCTGTTCTTTCTTTTAATATGCATGCAGATATTCATACAACAAAACATTCTGGAGCTATGAAAGTTTTGTAAAAATGATTAAAAGTGCTGGCGGTGGCCATCAACTTAATTTAAAAATGCAGGCGGGGAAAGAGTTAAGAATGTTTCACCAATCAGACCCCAGGTTTGACACACTTGTAGAGTGCAAGACTGCTTGACTGCTGACAACCCAAATACTAAGACATGAAATTCATGTTAGTTTTTCTGTCCAATTTACACTCAATTTGAATTCTAATATCTTGAAATAAGGTAAATGAAATTCCAATAAATGGCAAATTGAAGAATTTTTATTAGCGGTCACGACTTTTGGACCTGACTATATACAAAAGTTACCCGTCACTGATGTCAACAAACCAACAGCAACAATTTGTCTTGGAATAATATCAAAGCTTCCTCACATTACTCTTGCATATCAGGTAAATATGTTGACATTCTCATCCAAAAGGTATAGGGATTGAAGGATGTCTTTGATGTTGGATAGCAGCATGTAGCCTACAACACCTGCATATCACTTCCCAACAGCTTTTTCCAAGTAATACATCTAAATTTAATCCCTTTTAGCCAAAACTGTTCACAGAAGACAGACATTCAAGGACTATCCTTAAGGAGCAGTCCTATTGCAGGAGACAACATTAGGTACAAGAGGACATTTCCAGAAATTCAAGGACACATTTTCTTACAGAAGCTAATTCCTTAAAGAGAATGTCCAGTTTCACTTTATTTTGATGGTCCCTTTAACACATTCTGTTGACTATAAGTAACGTTGCATCTATATGTCTACTAACTCTCATTAGAGTTTTAGTAGAGCATTAGTATGGTAGGGTTAGAATAAGTTGATATGTCATTGCAAAGTTACTTATAGTCAGTAGAATGTCTGTTGGGGGAGCAACACAATAAAGTGTTAGCAGATATTAAGCACATAGTCTAATACTCTAATGAGAGTTAGTTGACATGCCATTGCAAATGTACTTATTGTCAACAGAATGTTCAAAAGGTCCATCAAAATAAAATGTTACATATTGTCCTTGAAGATTTGCCAACATTTACTCACACTCGTGTCGTTCCAGACCCGTTTTGGCACAACATGGTATTTTGAAGATATATTTTGAAGAACATTTTGAATGATTTTGATCGAACAATAAAAGTCAATGGTGTCCAAAACCATGTCTTGGATCCCACTGACTTTCATACGGACAAAAAAACACTGAGATATGAACACACACACATATACATGCACACAAAATATCAACAGAAAGCGGTTAGAAAGTGAGTTTAAGCTTAAAACAAGAAAATCATCCACCATTGGAGATTTAAAATATATTTTTATTATATCAATATATATATATATATATATATATATATATATATATATATATATATATATATATATATATATATATATATATATATATATATATATATTTCAACTGGCAAATATGTATTCTACTCTTAAGATACAGTAGAGCTTGCTTTTCTGAAATTATTTTATGCTTAAGTATATGTTTTTTCTTCTCAAGTAAATGTATATTGATTTTAAAATGTTTAGATATTTGTACTGGGAAACAAGACTAAGAAAATCAAATCAACAAGGAACCACTATTACGATTTCCAATAAACACCCCATCCTGAGTGAAAAGCACTGCAGTACAGATTATATTTTTAATTCTATTATTTCAAGATTTATATTTTTAACACTTGAAAACTAAAATTCTGTAAATTATACACAAAGTGTTCACAAAAATCACCCATCCAATGTGTAATTTCACACACACTTGCATACCCAGTATTTAGCCACATGTAGCAGTATGGGCTCTTTACTTCTGAATCGATTGATTGCCCTGGTGTAAAGCCACCTATTGAAAATGAATAGGGACACAGACTCAAGGCCACTTGAATTCTAATGAATTTCTGAGAAATGTATCATTGAGTGTTGTGTCCTAATTAAAAAGAGCTGCATGAGTGTGGTGAGGAGCTTGGTGGTCCACGAGGACTCTGTTAATCAGAAGTCTCCTTCTGTGTGAATTAACAATAGATTGCATTGAATAACCACAACAGGGAAATTGATGGTGCTGAACCAACTACTATAGATTAGAGTTTAGTCCATTGTAACTGTTCGGTTTCTGTGTGTTCGGGTGTGTGTGTGTGTGTGTGTGTGTGTGTGTGTGTGTGTGTGTGTGTGTGTGTGTGTGTGTGTGTGTGTGCGTGTGTGTAACCTGTAGCTGCAGGGTTGTAGTATGTTTTTTTTTTTTCATAACAGGAAGTAGAACTAAACAGTGCTCATTCTAAATCATGTTTCGCCCTATGACACAGAGTTCCAGAACAGACCCAATTATTTGTTTGTCTACTGACAGAACTTCAGCATGAATGATTACCTCTATACAAACTTGGGCTAGTGGTGTTTCGTTTGAGTGCTAGCAACAACAATGCTTGTTAGCACAAGCTCATTAATTTCCACTGAATTAAATAAGCCTGTCGACAAACCAAAAAATATGAATATTGTTACATGCCCCTTATCATGTTAAAACAGTAGCGTAAGGTAACAAATTACCTCGGTGGAAAGCATATTATACAATTTTGGAGTGTAAAATTAGCATTGCATAGTGAAATCATTGCTGGTTTGTAGATTCATCTTATTTATTTTACATTTTTAAAACAAATTGTGTGAGGATTGGTATTGAATAATTGGATCTTGTTTGGATGACAGCTTATTTGCAAGATGACAAATAAGGCTTAGTTTTTCTGTGTAATTTAATTTATCTCGTTAAGGGTAAATTAGCCTTTTTGTGGCATATCTACACCACTTTGCAATGTAAAGATGCCACAGTCTCCTCTCAACCCTCGCTATGCAGCTTGTTAAATAGACAGTATTTTCAATTAGTTCCAGAACTGTTTTTCCTCTGTCACTCATCATTTATTGTAATTTTACTGAAGAAGCCTTAGAGAAACATACGAAACTGAACTGTGGTCAAACAGGGTGTTATTCATTTTACTGTCACAGTGGAAATGTGCCACAGATATATGACACCCACAACATTTGACTGGTGATACATATACAAATATGTATCATGAACATATACTGTACATATCTGATGAACTTCAGATCTTCAGAACTCTAAAAGCACGCTACAAACTACTAGCAAATGTTAACCAACTATTTAAATGTTGAGCAGTAGCTCATTGGCTGCAGATGCGACATGAACCAATCAGCTTGTGCCATTTAGTTAACGATGTAAATGTCATCAGGTTGCTTTAACCCTCTACTGCATAGCGTTGCCCTGAGGCAACGGAAAGTTTTCTTAAGCCCTGTGTTCAGTACATTTTTCTTTAAATGATTGCAACCAATTAGAATGTTTGAAAAAGTATCAAAGAACAGTCCAATAAGGTTTGGAAGTCACTATCAAGCACCATTTGAAGGCGGGACGTCCTTTTCTGACACATGGTCACAGGAGCACATGGTGTGAGATGAAAGCAAGATTATTTGCTTTAGTAATCATATTTAAAATGACATGAACTGTACGTAAAAAATATGTGTGTGTGTATGAAGGTGTAGAGAAGCCTTTTGGCAGGTTTTGTGAATTTTTTTTTATTTTGCATGTTCACAAATTCATTTTTTCTTTTTGTTGCCTCAGGGCAACGTTATGCCATAAGGGGTACTTTTCAAGGATGTCTTGGACAATACCTCACAATGGCAAATAATGTGTTACAAATAGGGAAGATGTAGGGTTCCTGGGTGCACAGGAACGACCAAAGTCACCAAAGTGACACTAATGTGCAGCATCCACAGTCATTTTAGAACAGAAAGGGGCCATCTACAAACTGTTCCCACAAAGTTGGGAGCATGAAATTGTCCACATTGTCTTGGTATGCTAAAGCATTAGGAGTTCCTTTCACTGGACCTAAGGGGCAAAGCCCAACCCCTGAAAAACAACCCCACACCATAATCCCCCCTCCACCAAACAACCCCACACCATAATCCCCTCTCCACCAAACAACCCCACACCATAATCCCCCCTCTACAAAACTTTACACTTGGCACAATGCAGTCAGGCAAGTACCATTTTCCTGCCAAACCCAGACTCGTCCATTGGATTGCCAGTCAGAGAAGCATGATTGGTCACTCCAGAGTCCAGTGGCGGCGTGCTTTACACCACTGCATCCCACACTTTACATTGCACTTGGTGATGTAAGGCTTGGAAGCAGCTGCTCAGCCATGGAAACCCATTCCATGAAGCTCTCTACAAAGTTTGGAGGTCTGTAGCTATTGACTCTGCAGAAAGTTGGCGACTTCTGTGCGCCTCAGCATGTACTGACCCCACTCTGTGGCCTAGTTGCTGTTGTTCCCAATTGCTTCCACTTTGTTATAATACCACTAACAGTTGACCGTGGAATATTTTGTAGTGAGGAAATATCACGAATGGACTTATTGCACAGGTGGCAACCTATCACCGCGCTTGAATTGACTGAGCTCCTGAGAGTGTTTGTTGAAGCATATGTATGCCTAGGTTCTTGATTTTAAACAACTGTGGCCATGGAAGTGATTGGAACACCTGAATTCAATGATTTGGAGGGGTCCCAATACTTTTGTCATTATACAGTAATGTATATGGGGTTGATTAGGATACATGAAGTACATGATTTGACATGACGCACTACATGATACAAACCTATGTCTGTATCAAATCAAGTATATTGATGTGTTTCAAGTGTTTTTCCCTTTTTACTTAAAAAAAGAATAAAAAAATGTCAAGAAATCATTTATTTTTGTATTGCTCTCTGAGAATTGTATAATGATCATTTTCTCTATGATTCTTTACCATTGTTGCATAACGTTGCCCTCAGGCAACAAAAAAATATTTTGGGTTGGGGGGGTTGGGGGAGGGACATTTTTCAATAAATCAATAAAATGTTCCCAAATGAGCCAGGAAATGATGTGAAATAATTTTTATCATGTGTCATCAAAATTCATGCAGTAGAGGGTTAAGGAACCATCAGCCTGCATCATGAGTTTCATGACAGAACTTAGTATTTTAAGTTTACATGACCATTTTTAATCTCACTTTAACCCTGCTGTGTTCTAACCATACAAGTTTCCAACAAATATTTCTATGCTAACTGAAAGCAAAATATGAGATTTGATATGTAGACCAATGACATTTCATTGTGGGCGAAGCACACAACACAACAAAAAATGCAGCAAAATAGAAACCAAGCCACTAACAATGACTTGTTGCTCATTGCTTGTCATGGTTGGTTAGGGTCACGACTCAGAATAACATGGGGAACATAGGATCTATACTGCCTGCAATTTTATCATGTCGCACAAGGTTAGGACCCAGTGTTAGAACAGCTACTGAGACGTGTCTGACAGGGTTGTTAAGTGCATCAGTGACTGCCCACGTTTTTAGAGTCCTTGGTTTCTGGTATTTTTTTCTCATTCAAGTATTTTCCCATTCATTTTCTCTATATGCATTTCAAAAGAGTTCTTAGCTTTCAACGAAACTAACCAGATCTGAGAATTACAGAGAATTCTTAAACACAACATTACAACATTTAATTTGAGACAAGAATGTAATTTATTTGAAACCTGAAAAAAAGACAAAGGTAACTTAACATCTTTCATTCTTTCATGGGGGAAAAACTGCTCATTCCATAATTACAAAACAGCCACATAAATATATATGTAACAAAAATGAATCACAGTATATAGAAAATAATGATTTTCTAACCTCATTTTTTACAGGAGTCCCTGTAGTGCAGCACTTTTCCAAGAATTTGGCAAATAAATTTGCAAATTTCAAATTTTCCTAAATTTACAATTTTGGCAATGATTTTTTAAAACCAAATTTAAATCAGACTGATTTCAAGCTTCTGCAGACCTATATGCCATTGTTTAGCAAAGTCAGAACTCACAGTAAGTCTGTCTCAAAAGTTCTAAACATTATCACAGATAATGAGCCTGTTTTTAATGCACGGCACTGAAGTACAGAAACTTCCTGCAGTGCCAAGACATGTGACATTCTGACATGTACTTTTATGCTGTAACAGCACGGAACTCTTGGTAACTCAAACTTTTTGCCTTCCCTGTCATTTCAGGCAGCATTTTCTCCCTCAGTCAGCCATTTCACACAGATTCATTAATGTAATGGAGGCATACATTTCTTAAATATTTGAACGATATATGTTTTGATCTTTTTAGCCATACTGTAACTCAATGTTCTCTACCATAAACTAATTAATATACTTATATTTTAATTAACTAATTAACTAATATATTTTGATAATAAAACTTATATTTTTAGAGAGCCAACGGTTAAAGCACTGATACTGTGAATTGTTTTCATTAAATTGCCCCTTGCAAATCATGTAAATTTCAATAGGCTTCATAAATCCCTTGGTGGAGGTTTTCCATCAGTATAAATGCAAAGTATTCATTAGATGACTTTTTTTTTTACTCCACAGCTCAATGTGGGGGCATATCAAAGACCTGGCTCCCAATAAGCACAGTCTGCACAAATAGAAAAACAACCTGACAAAAATAAATTTAGAGTTTAAGTTTATATTCTGCTTTGGTAACAAACATATTAAAAGTATCAAAAGTGCTGATTAATTTTATTTCTTAAAGCTATGTGAACTAATTTCTCTGAAAGGGATTGACTAACTTACAGTAGTGCATCAGCATCAATTCTCCCTCTGTATGGAATGTTCCGCCACAGATCTTTTCATTTCTGCACATTGTGTGTTGTAATTCAACTAGGAATGACCTAACAACATAGAAGAGCAATATAACGTAAATATTGTATAAAAAAAGTTTAAGATAAGATATCCTGAACTTATTGCTGTTCTAATTATTTATCTGTATCTTTGTGGATTTCATCTATAGAATATAATGGTAGCACATAGCAAAAAAAAGCCCATAGACCTCATGACTATAATTACTGTGAAGAATGTCATATCTTATCTATATTGGGGTGCATTTCTTGATAATTCTCTCTTTTTTCCATTTAATGTTACTATTTTTCAGAATATAAAGACAAGGTTGGATGATCTTATATTAGAAAGAAGATAATTTTAAAATCGATACGCACATGGGTAGTGGATGCAAATCATGACCATGGATTTTTATTTATTTTTTTATCAATATCTAGATTATTAGATCTTTGCAAAAGTTTGTGATCGGAAAGATTTGTTTTGGAAAGAAATCTCTTATATACATTTAATCATTTAGCAGAAGTTTTTATCCAAAGCGACTTACAAATGAGGAGAGCGATAGAAGCAATCAAACCAACAACAGGTCAACAATATGCAAGTTCTGTAACTAGTTCCAGTTTATCTAGTACAGTACACGAAGCAAGATTTGTTAGTTTTGTTATGTTTTTTAATAGTGTATATGAATTGTACGCCGTTGACTTGCAGAACGCAAGCTTCTGGAGGGCACACAGGTGTAACTGAGTTTAGGTATAGGGATGCAGATCCAGTGGTTCTGTACATCAGTGCCTTGAATTTGATGTGAGCGGTTATTGGCAACCAGTGCAATTTTATGAGGAGAGGTGTGGACATGTGCTTTCTTCGGCTCGTTAAAGACCACTCTTGCTGCAGCATTCTGGATTATTTGCAGAGGTTTGACAGTGCAAGCTGGAAGGCCTGCAAATAGAGATTTACAATAGTCCAGTCTGCATAGAACAAGAGCTTGGACAAGTAGTTGTGTAGCATTCTCCGATAGGAAGGGCCTGATCCTCCTAATGTTGTGTAAGGCAAGTCTGCAGGACCGGGCAGTTGTGGTCTGTGAAGTTTAACTGATCATCAATCACAACTCCAAGGTTCCTGGCTGTCCTGGATGGAGTTATGGTTGACGAACCAAGCTGAATGGAGAAGTTGTGATGAAGTGTTGGGGTGACTGAGAGAACAAGCAGTTCTGTCTTTGCAAGGTTGAGTTGAAGGTGGTGGTCCTCATCCAGCAAGAAATGTATGTCAGGCAGGCCGAGATGCAAGCAGCTACTGTCGGATCATCTGGCTGGAATGAGAGGTAGAGCAGTTTGTCATCAGTGTAGCAGTGATAGGAAAAAACTTATTTCTGAATGTCAGATCCTAGTGGTGACATGTAGATGAAGAAGTGGTCCAAGCACTGAGCCCTGAGGCACCCCAGTAGCTAGATGTTGTGATTTATACAAGACAGGAGGATCTGGTGGTTAACAATGTAAAAAGCAGCAGACAGATCCAGCAAGGTGAGTACTGAGGATTTGGAAGCTGCTCTTGCCAGTCTCAGAGCTTCAATAACCGAGAGCAGGACAGTTTCAGTTGAGTGCCCGCTTTTGAAACCAGACTGTTTGTTGTCCGGGAGGTTGTTCTGTGTAAGAAAGGTAGAGACTTGTTTGAACACGACTTGTTCAAGTGTTTTAGCAATGAATGTCTAGAAGTGCTGGATTTAGAGTGGGTTTCTCAAGCAGTGAGGTTATCCGAGCCTGCTTAAATGCTGTGGGAAAGGTAACAGTGTGATGAGAGGTGTTGATGATGTGAGTGAGTGCGGGTGCAACTAAAGAAAAAAATGGCTTGAAGGAGATGAGTGGGGATAGGATCAAGCGGACAGGTAGTAAGGTGATTGGAAAGGATGAGTTTGGAGACTTCTGACTCTGAGAGCAGAGAGGAGGGGATAATGTGTGTGTTAAAGCTGTTAATATGTGTGTGTCAGTTTGTGGTGTGGAAAATTAACCACTGGTGATTGTTGTTTTATGTATGAAGAATGTGGCTAAGCAGTTAGGGTTGATGAAGGAGGGGGAGGTGCAAGAATTGTTAATTTTGTTGTGGTGGTACTGTATGTCATTTTAGCAGTAGACATTAGCAGAGAACAAAGAGAGGAGGGATTGATACAAACCAAGGTCAGTGAGATCTTTCGATTTGCACCAATTCCTCTCTGCAGCCTGAGTTTAGAATGGTGTTTGTGGAGAACATCAGATAGCCCGGGGGTAGAGGGGGTGGTGTGGGCTGGCCTGGATAAAAGGGGGCAGAAGTTGTCTTGTGCTCACCAAGACTGCATATTTTTGCAAAATCACAGTCAAACAGTAGTATTGTAAAATATTATTACAGATTAAAATAACTGTTTTCTATTTTAATATATTATAAAATGTAATTTATTCCTGTGATGGCAAAGCTGAATTTTCAGCATCATTCCTCCAGTCTTCAGTCACATGCTGATTTGGTGCTCAAACATTTCTAATTATTATCGCGGTTAACACTTTATTTTGATGGTTCCTTTGAACATTTGAACATGAACACGTTGGCTATAAGTAACTTTGCAACTACGTGTCAACTTATTCTAACCCAACCAGTCAACTAATACTCTACTAACACTCTAATGAGAGTAAGTAATATTAATATTTTTGTGGAAACAGTGTGATACAGTTTCCCCCCGGGATTATTTCATGAATAGAAAGAACAGCATTTTTTTTTATGGAAACTTTTTATAAAAATGTGATTGACTTCATCAATTTATTGCATCCTTGCTGAATAAAAGTACTAATTCCTTTCCAAAAATGTTTCACTCTAATGAGAGTTGGTAGACATGACTTTAATGTTACTTAAAGTCAACAGAATGTGTTAAAGGGACCATCAAAATAAAGTGTAACCAAAAAATCGTACTGACCCCAAACTTTCAAACAGTAGTACATATTTGAAGCGCCTCTCGGGCAGCTCTTTCAGTCATGTAAGCTCTGCTCCTATCTCTTTGAAAGGGGAAACATTAAATTCCCCAAAGCTGTTCACCAAGCTTACGATTACATTTCATATTTGAAATCACCAATGAAAGCTGACAACAGAGGTCTCATAAATTTTGTTTCTAAACGCTCAAAAAATGACAAAAAAATGGCAATGTGCAGTCCTTCTATAGCAAACAGAGCTTCTGAAGGCAGCTGCAGTGAAGCAATGACTTTTGATCAACTGGCGATTGGCTCTTTCTTTTTGAAGGCAGGAATTATTCTGCCATATTGTGCGTTGCACTTTCTTCCATTCATAGTAATGTGAGTGCCCCTATATCCTTTGATATAAGGCAAAGTGCATAATTTAGATGCTGTAACTGGTCACAAATATTCCATATCGCCTATTAATTGGATAGGCTACTAATTACACAAGAATAGTTTTAGGTGTATACCATCTGACACCACGTCCACTTACCAAAAGTATTTAATGTCAACAATACCCACATAAATAAAAAAGAAGTAATATAACAAGGGCAAGGCTTTGTTTGCTTCCAATTCTACTGTTGAGAACAACAGATGCAAATTATGTAAATCTTAAAATATGTACTATGGGAATTGTTTTAGAGAAACTAGACAGAAATACACAAGGAGGATCTGTACATAGCCAGGACATGCATCTACTGTACATGAGCATTGACACAGAAAACCCTTCATAGTATGGTATACATGCTGTATGAATACACTTATGCTAATGGACATATGAGGCCACATTCGCCCCTTCACATGCAGAGTGTCAAAGCAGTTCTCTGGTAAGATGTCTACCAAGGTGCCGGTGATGAACTGCCTAGATTTGAGAACATAGTCCTGACTGCCCGAGGCACAATGTTGCATCAGAATTTCAGCAGAGGGTATGCACACACACACACACACACACACACATACAGAGAGAGAGAGAGAGAGAGAGAGAGAGAGAGAGAGAGAGAGAGAAACACACAAATACATTGCGAGTGCTCCCTAAAAAGCTGCAACCTACCTGTGCTTTGCATTCTTAGTGCAGGATGTGGAAAGGGCAGCAGCTAGCACATAAATCATCAACTCAATAAACCGCCAGTACTGTCTCAGTGGAACCAGTCATTTTTTTGTTTCGCACAAACACAAACATTCACACACAAAGTCAGCTCTGTCTCAGTGGAAACAGTCGGTTTTTGTATCAGATACTCGCACAAAGAAACATCTCAGACTGATCTCATATGCAGCAGTTCATGTGAATGGTGATTGGTGGTGTGTATGTTTGTGCTATATTCAACTTATAAAGTTCCATAGAGGAATCCAACTATGAGGTGCCTGTTATTATACTGTAAAGATCCAATGAAATTAAAATGGGAGATTTCTGGATTTTATTCCATGTCTGCAAGACAAATGTACTGCAAATGCTAGTGTTACTAGTGTTAGTACTAGTGTTAGTTGATTACATTTTCTTTTAGGATAATATACGCTCTCAAAAAGTTGTTCCTTGCCCCTGATACCTTCTATAACAACTACCATAGCAAATGGTGGTATGTTGCTTTGAATGAAAAAAAAAAGGCACAACAATTTGGTTCAAGAAGTAAAAATTCATAGAATTGTTTTCCATAGGGTATTTTTTTACAATAACTTATAAACCTCTTGGCATGAAACAGAAATTGCGATCATATTTTATTCCCTATTGTGACGCATATATCTGAGTGAAACAGCTTCTCGGATAAGGAAAAAAAATTAAGGCAGGATTTTGTCCATTGGGAATGGATTGGATCGTCGTTGGCTATTGCTGCAATCTCATGTGAGTGACAGGTTGCTGGAGGGAAGACATAATTGTCCCACAATCAGAGAATTGGAATGACCGAACTGACCGCCCAGTTTCCATTAATCACTGCGAATGATGTAATCAAGTCAGTTTCCTTGCACTCTCCCAATGTATCTTTATATATTTAAAAAATGTATTGCAAAATATGCAATATTTTACATTACTGATTTTAATCCCAATGCTTAGTGGGGCTGTAGTTCATTCCCTCATTAAATGTTTAGTATACAGTGTTGTACCTCTGTCTTTTTGAACGAAGCCCCTTACATGACATATTGTGGAATTGATTTGTTTCTTCATTTTAATTTAGTTCAAGGCCATGATTTTCCCCACACGTTGTGCCATATTTGTGTGTGATTTTCAAATACTTTTTTGTTTGTTATGTTGTGATTTACATCAGAGCTAATTTGTTTGGATCATGTTTTAAACTATTTTAAAGAAGAATATTTAGAAATCTTAATGGTTAAAAATGAAATACCCACAAAACCACAGCAGCTTAGTGGGCGTCCATTGTTGCGCTCCATTAGCTATTTTGATGAACTTCCTGTTTCAAACAATTCCATTGCTCTTTAGCAAACAAACAGTATGACTTAAGACCGAGCCGTATACCAGTGACATTTAACGTAGATCAGACAAGAGCTCAATCTATTTTCAGATATATCTAGCAATCTAACTGGAATTACTCTTGATATTTGAACATTATTTGATGTTTTATAGAGTTTGAATATGTTATGTTCATATCAGCTTTCTGATCAACTGCTTCTCTTTTTATAAACAAAACCATTTTCCACTGTGACATAAAGGTTAAGTAGAGATAATGCATGCATATGAATGAAGTGGTTTTATTCTAGATCATTTGCTAGGGAACCCAACTTTCGGGGAGGTTAAAACATTAGTCCCAGGCATTTATTTTAACTGAAGTCCAATTAATAGGAGGTAATCAAGCGTTTAATTAAAAACCCAATTTTGTGCCACCTTGAATCATCAAGTGGTTGTGTTTTTTCCCTTCTCATTTTGACTGAGCACAGCAATGAGCAGGTTTCTGTCCTTCCACATAAATTATTCATTTTGACTATCTCCGAAAAGGCCTGGAGTCAAATTTGACTTGATCTGTAGGTAATTTGTTCCACTAGCAAAACCCACTTCCGCCTTAATCTCTCCTAAACAACACAAAATATGTTCGTTTTCACTGTTAAATGATATTCATACTTCATTAGTATGATAATACCTTCTAATTTTAAAGCAAACACTCAATTTAGGGGTTTATGGTTGTATCAAATTTGCAGCAAAACTGGGCATATAAATGGAGTCTGTTAGATTGTTACGACTGGTTTCAGTTTTGCACAGTTCCTGTATGTGCTTCAGCCCTGCTGAATAACAAGCATCCTGCAACCTCGTTTGTTGTCGGTACATTCTAAAATAATGTAAGTATTTGTTTCAAATGGTCTTGAAGGGGGTTTGAAATTATATCAAATATCTGCCCCTTAGCTGGCCAGATATGTATAATTAATGTGCATGCTGCTTAATTAAAATACCACTGTGCCATCAAGTGATACAATAAAGTATTAAACACACTGATACAAGAGGTGGACCTTTCATCAGTTTCCAGGAGAATATATCATGTTTATTTTTTATTATTATTATTGTAAAAATCTACAGTAGAAAAAAAAAAAACATGTTGCTTTCTAAACACAACCACAACAGAAAATATTTGAGGATATTGACAGAGGGTTGAAATTACAAGAATAAAAAGTTCTTTAGATGGTGTTAAAATTGAGGTAGAAGTAAGCCGACTGACAGACAACATCTTCACCAGAAACCCCAGAGGTAATTTCAACACTTACCAACAGCTCAGATGTTTGTTGATGATGATAGATACAAAATTGTTAGTAGTGAGGCCTATACAGTACATGCTAGTAAGAGCACACAACGAGTACAGAAATACAGTCATAAATGACTGTTAGGGTTAAAGAACTGAGGAAATGGCTGGCTAACTACTGGAATGTTACACACAAAAAAAGTGTCTGAAATTCTCAACAAATGGTCAGTGAAAAGAAGCACTCAACCTTCAGAAAATGTAATAATAAACCTCAAGATTACTAAATTAGCTAATTTCATTTTATATGAGGTTTGCACATTTTAGGTATTCTTATTCTTTATTCTTTTTTTTTTAAAGAAAAGACAAAACTGTCACAGGCATTCAGTATTTTGAAATTATGTCCATTATCATGAACTTAGTTCGTTTTCATTGGTCTCCTGTTTTCCTTTGTCTAGATTCCCGCCACCTTTTAGTTGTCATTCATTAATTATCACAGGTGTTATTTGTCCCTCATTTATTTTTTATCTGGTGTTGCTTGTGTTTTACACACTGTTACGCTACTTGGATTATATTTGAATCGTTTAAATAAACTTTGTCTGATTTTTATTCATCATCGTCTTCCCTTTTTGGACTACACTTTCACAGAACACCAGACTTCTCAAAATGAGAAGACTGGACATAGCATCCATTACATAGCATAATTACTTTTTTTTAAAACATCAAAGTACCTTATTTGTGGAAAGTGACAACAACTGTAACTTTAAATAGAACAAAGAGAAAATGAAAGATGAAAAACTGAAAAAAGCTCAGGTTAATGTTTGTAGTCTGTTCTTTAAAAATTAATAAAATAGTTACACTAACCAAACAAATGTAAGTTCTTAGTTACTCATTCTTCATCTTTTTACTTTTTTTATAATAGTGGATGTGTATTCATACATGGATTCTACATGGTTCATGTTTTACATGTCTTCTAACCTGGATCCTGCATATAAATGTGGTACTAAAGCACATATGGACACAAATGCACATTCACAGCATTTCAGCAGTGAAAACTGCCAGCTGGACACCTTGAATGACACCTTACACATTGTTATACTCTCACTATCTTGTCTGTCATGTCTACTGTTACCCATTAGACAGTAGGGGCACTGCATAAAATAGGGCCATACTTTTAGGTTCAGCTGAGGAAAAGAATATCACTCCCCTTAGTCCTGCTCCAGAGCTGAGTTTTGGCAGTTTCTTAAGGGTCTGCGGATAGTTCAGAAACTTTGGACAGGATGTGTATCTATTGGAAGAACGGAAGTGCAAATCTGTATGCAGGGAACCAGAGAAGGATTCCTAGTGCTCAGACCTAAAGCTTAAAGCCAGACTTGATGAGAGCGACTTAATATGACTTCATAATATAACTAACATCAGCAGGCCTACATAGAATAACTTTCCACATATCTCTGAAAGTTTTGAAGTGAATAATGAAATATCTAGTTCATTTATGCTAACTAGATGGTGCAGGCTGGTCCTTTACATGCAGTCTGCAACAATGGCGCCACCAGGGGGTGGCCAGGGGTGGCCGTGGCCACCCTTGGCCGACTCCTGGCCACCCCACTGGCCACCCCGCTGGCCAGTATAAATTTTAGTAGCATCAGTTATACATTTCATCCCTAATGCACAGCCAGGCAGGCAAGCCGCTCTAGACCTTCGATCGCACACAGTAGCCAGTACTCCCCCGCCCATAGACTGTAAAAAAATAGCCCCCGCCCCTCCGTCAATGCCGCTGTTGCGCGCTCAGACAGTAACAGCTCAGCGCGTGCCCGTCGGTCAACAATTTCAAAAGTCATTCCATAGCTTAATGTGAGGGACAGAAGTCTATTTACATCATTAAAGTTTATGGAAACTCGTTTTCCCTCCTCTGTGGCGGTCAATCATTCTCCATTCAGTATTCAAACAGCGCGCGCGCCTCTTCCGGTTGGATGCACGGTAAAACTCTCCAATATGATATATTCACATTGTAATGCATTATCTGTAGATAAAAGGTTGTGGATTTGCATAAAATGATTTTATTTTGTTGGAGTTTGTTGCTGTTTTTAAACGACTCACTACCGTGTGCTTGATCACACACATCACAAGGACTATGAATCGGCATCAAACGCACAATAACTGGAATTTAAAACTGTGAAACAAATGATCAATAAACTGTTGGACAGATAGACACTAGGATTTGTTTGCTCGACATTTCTTTGCTTTGTGCCGTGAACTTTTAAATGCTCACTTGTTCAGCGCAGCGCTGCACACTGTAACTCCATGTTGCTTTGAGCTCATCATTCTGCACCCGCGATGCGCATACGCGCTTTGTGCGCTCTGTTTTGAAGCGTTTCATATTATATTATCATGGTTTTGCGCACTGAAAGATTATTAAAAGCCTATATTTTTTTATACATAGCCTGCTCAATACATTTAAAATAAGCGTAATTGAATTGTATATTATTTCTTTGTAGTGTAGGCTATATAAATACACTTCTGAATTCTTGACATTAATATATAAATATAATATATTTGTATCTGCCAGTATCTGCTTTTCCCCAGTAACTGTTTTGTTTGCAATAAATGTACACCTTATGCCAAATATAATTGCAAAATAAAACAGAATTGTTGTGCAACTCAAAATGTTAACTGTACCGTTATTAGTCTATGCACATTATATCATTAGTAACATTAAATATAACACAATAAACCATCATATAGTATAGCAGTAGGAGTTTCCTTAAGTCTTTCTGATAGTTTTCTACAGGCCGGTTTACTACAACAGTAGAAAAATATTCTGAAATTATGGTTTATTTTAAGTGGCCCCATCTGGCCACCCCTATGAAAAATTTCTGGAGGCGCCACTGGTCTGCAAGCACAGGGCTCGCAAAATGTAAAAATCGCTGGTAGCCCTTCGGACAGGCACTCTTCAGATTTTGGTAGCCTGAAACTAATTTTACTAGCCCAAATAAAAAGATTAAAATTTGAATGTAGAAAATTGGTTAGGAGTCAAAACATCTTTTCAATCAACAATTGGATATAAAATAATCAAATTAGAATCATCAATATAAATTTGCATCCGGTTCTAACTGAACTGAAATTTGTGTGACCAATCTGGAACATGAATCAGTCTGTGTCAGATTCTGAATCGGAGATATCAACTGAAGTGCACAGCTCCGTTGTTTTAAAGTCTGACAACGTTAAAAGTGTTAATTTTCTGATGGAATAATTCACATACTGAAGCGTTCGCGCTCTTCATTCTGTCGCCGTTGTGGAGACTCTTTATCAAAGAACCCTATTTAAGTTCCTCTGAAACCCTCCACCTACCCCAGCTCCACCTGCCTAGATCTGCTACTGGATTTATGCATGTCTATTCATGAAGCAGCAGCAAATCTCACATTCTCATAGCATCATGTCTGTGTATCTATAAGTAGTAGCAAGTACATAATTGCTCTGCAGCAGCAGCGATAATCAACAGCATCAAGTCTAGCAGATCTAGTCTGCCAAGACCAAATACATTAACATCGTCATATTCATCCACATGCTAAAACTAAATGAGTGAACGAATGAATGAATGAATGAATGAATGAATGAATGAATGAATGAATGAATGAATGAATGAAAACATACATAAGTGCTGTAAAAATTTAAAAACTACATACATATAAATTATACATTTATATATATATATATATATATATATATATATATATATATATATATATATATATATATATATATATATATAATATCTCATTTTTTTTATTGCAAATATTAAAGTATAATACTCCAGACATTTTCTCTATCACCACCATAAAGTGGACTTGTCATATCTATACAGCCACTGACATTTTCTTTACCTAGATAAGCCAATGCTGTTAATTACATTTAACGCAGAAAGGGAGGAATGAAAAATCTTATCTTTTTAATGGTAATTAGACTTTCCGCCTCCTCTCTTTGCCTATTGTGGCCAGTTTGATTAATTTTTTTTTTTTTCATGTTAGAAGCCAAACAATAATTGCTGAATATACTGACTTTTATTAGTATCTCCATTTCCTATTGTGCATCTGCTCTTCAATGGACTTTCTTATAACATATTCATATAGCTATTTGTATTCAGATCAGACGTTGGTTAAATCATTTCATCTTACAGGTGCATGCTGAGTGAGGTAGGAGTCAAGAAATATTGCTTTTGTTATTCTCAACACATAGTGCCATTTGTTAAGGACCTTGGAAAGGCCTGCTTATGTTAAGCAAACCAAGACACAACACGTCAATCCTTTGAAAATATTTGTATACTCATGGGACCTCCCAGTATCCATATCGTGAAGCAATGTCATTGTGAGTGCCACAAACAAGGTATAGGAATCATCTCTTCTTAGAAGACTGAATTGCTTGTCCTTGGTGTGTAAATGTGTGAGTATAAATTGTGAACCCAGAAAGATGTACATTTTCAAATGTAAATAGATGCATGTTTTGTTTCTGACATGATTTACTTCTCACTATTGTTGCCTCATTTTTCTAGTCGCATTATGTTCTTGACAAAGTTTGTACCTAATATGATATGTGCTGGAATAAGACGAGCTTTAGCTTGGTGCCCAAATGAGACCTCTTTAATGACTTTACCTGCTTATTCTTGTGTAAACTAAAAGAAACAGCAGAAATGATCCCTACTTATCCTGGCATATCCCATCATTAAGTCAGGCTTTGGTTCACCTACTTAGTGTGTCAAGCATTTCCAGTGAGACGCCACTGTAGGGCCATAATACACTTGGAACGTCATTGATCTTAAAATAATGAGGTTTTCTGTTTTAAATGCAAATAATGAATCTACATTTTGTTTAAACATACTGACGAGTAAACGGAGGATTCTTTATTCTCTGTATGATAAGACAATGGCCCTGCTTACAAATGTTACCCAATTAGAGAGAAGCACTAATGGCTGTCTGAAGTGCTGCAAAATGGAAGCTTGCAGTGGTTCCAGAAAGTCTAGAATTGCATTTAAAATATTTAACATTTAAAATTGGAATGCATATTTTGGAGGTCTAACTGCATGACCACATTACCAAAAAATATTAATTTGAATAAATGTACTGTACAAAGAATAATATATTGCAATAAATTGAATAAGGAATTATATAATTTTCATTATTCTAACAAAAAAGACTACAACGTCAGTTACAGTTTAAAAAAAAATAGGCAGACAAGTAAAACAACTGTTTTCAACATTGATAATAATAATAATAATAATAAAGAATATTAGAATGATTTCTGAAGGATTATGTGACACTGAAGAATAAATAAATTGAGGAATAATTTGCACTTTAAAACATTCAAATAGAAAATACTTGCTAAATTGTAATAATACTTCAAAATATTACTGTTCCTATATTATTATTTTTATCAAATAAATACAGCCTTGGTGAACATAAAATACTTCTTTCAAAAACATTAAATAAAATATATTTTAAAAACATTTCTGCCCTTAACCCTTTTGCACGAAAGCATCAATTCAAGCAAATAGCATGTAGAAAGTTTGTATCTTATATGTAACTTGTGGATCTTAATCTACAAACAGTTATATATCTGTCTCTAGATAACTAATGCATGTGTGATTATGGTACAGTTCTTGACATCCCAAGCCAAACAACCCTGGTTACAGTCATTAACAGAGCTACAGTGTTGTAAGGGGGATTTAGAGAGGATTTAGAATGCATAAGCTTAACCTCAATACCAAACGCTCTGGCCTCATATTAGCGAGGATTGGCGCTAATCTAAGGACTGTGAGTTTACGCCACAGGCAGTGTAATATAAGTGATTTTATCTTTAAAATGGTCTGTTCATGTTTTCACTCATAGTTTGTCCAACAAATACTTCTGGTTTTGCTAAGCAGATTGACATTCTGGGGTTGAAGGACCAACCAATAGCAAAAAAATATGTTGGGCTTATGTTTGAAAATTACACATTAGCACGCTGCTGCCGGTAAAGCTCCCCACTTCCCAACTCTCTCTCAGGGATTCTAATCCAGCGTTTAAAATTCACAGCCATTCATTGAGATCCCAACAGAAAGAGAGCCGGGTGGAGGTGTGAGAGGCAGCCAGGCCCAGCAGAACAAATGAAGCTGGAGCCACAGAGAAAAACCAACAAAGGCTGCGGGGAATACACTGTGTGTGAGCATAGCAAAAACATCTCATCAGACTCTCCTGCAACAGCCGTGCTTATTATACGGTCTCTGCAAGCCTGTTAATTCAGAATTTATGCTATTTTTTCCAATATCTACTGCCATGGGGACACTTAACATTTACAAATTAGGGACCCAAGTTTGCAACGTGATCACTTGTAATCTGTTTACACATGCATTGCATTTACAAAACAGTCTACGTCTATCAGAAAGTTTGGTTCCTCACATTACACTGAAATAAAAAAAATAATAATAATAATAGGATACACTGATATATTGGTAGTCACATCACTATTGTCTGAGAAATTTGCTATTAGTCAGAAAAGTGAATTAGGCAAATATATTTACTGTATATTTACTATAATTTATTGTACAGTAAATTATGGATAAATAAAAATAACAATGGGACCACACATTATTTATATCTGCCTACCAATTGTTAAACTTTCATGACGATGCAGCAATGGCCCGATCGGGGCAGTGACAGTTCTGTCAATTGTCCCGAGCATCATTCATGCTAGCACCGGGCAGTCTGTATTGTCGAGCCCTGCTATATTTTGTACAGGTTTCATTTTGTTTTGGCAAGTATTTCATTATTTTACCCAGAGAAAAACATTGGATTATGCAACAGACATTATGCAACGCAGTGCCTTCAAGCTGTGAATTGCTCAAAACCATCGGTATCGGCCTTTTTTATGCTATAACCGATATGCAGATGGTTTTTAAATTGATCAGAAATCAGCAGATAAATATCGGCGGCCGATACATCTTGCATTTAAAAGAACCTTTCAACTGTCCATATAATAAAAGTCAATGGAGTTCAGTGTTGTTTTAGGCACCAATTTGCATGAAGAAAAACAGTTGAAACATGCTTCAAAATATCTTCTTTTTGCTTTTCCTTAAAGAAGATAAATGATAAGTAAATGATGGCACAATTTATTTTTTTGGGTGAACAATGTCTTTAATATATTGTAGCTTTTAGCTCAGTGTAAACAGATATGAAAGCAGAATCAATGTCAGTTATACTTCAGTGAAGGCAGATGTCATTCTCAGCGTTTATCCTCCAGTTATTTCTTCAATTCTAGTGCACCATGTTGTCATCAACTCAACTGCCTACAGCAGTTAACTGATGGTTCCACACACAAACTGTTCAGACAGAAGGGCTGTATTTGCATTAGGGCCAGACTGAAATTGGGAACAAAACAAAATGGAAGCTTGTGAGACTTCAGAGTGGTTAAACAAGGCGATGAAATACCTATTAGTGTTTGTCATTTCCTGGTTTAAATTGCAGTCTGGAAATCGTTTTGTGCCGCACGGGATGTATTAACTTTAAACAGATAGAATTGGTGATGTTACAATCAAACAAGATATTATCTAGTCCATAATAACACCCAGCCGAACTGAGGTCCTGATTTTAAATGGAAAGCAGCTCTGATCTGTTTCCATTCTTTATACTCCATGCCTGAAAATTGTCAAATAAAGAGAGACAGCCTAAGTAAACTGACTGTCTTGCATTGAATGACTAAGTCAGCATTCTGTTTTACAGAAATGCACACTACTGTTGCAATCTGCCAAAGGTGATCCACTGCACATATTTACACATGGCAAATAGTATTCATCAGCACAATATAAACCAGGTCTGTCGTGTAACATATTTTTATAACCTAGGTAAAATACAGCTGTGGTTCTCAAAGGATTTCTTATTTTTGGTCTTATGTTCAAGGCATTTATTTGATCAAAAACACAATTATTTTTTTCTGATTTCTATTTTAATATATTTTGAAATATTCCTGTGATAGCAAAGCTGAATTTTCAGCAGCATTACTCCAGTCTTCAGTGTCACATAATCCTTCAGAAATCATTATAATATTCTGATTTAGTGCTGATGAATAGGGAAATGGGTTAATAAACATACTAAATTATATTTTTTTGGAAAATGTAAAAATGCAGAAAGTTTTCTGTTATGGGTAGGTTTAGGGGTAGGGTTAGTGTAAGGGGACAGAATATACAGTTTGTACAGTATAAAAACCTAAGTCTATGGAGAGTGTGTGTGTGTGCTTGCGTGCGTGTGTTTGTATGTATTGGCACTAGGATAATTTCAACATCAGTTTCTCAGCAGGATGTTCTGAATTCGGAAGCATTACCGGATTATGGGTGAGCATTTTGGGATAATCTCACCCTTGGCTGGACTCAGAGTTCTTCCTGCTCAAATTAGTAATAAATAGCCTAAACATTATTAAATGTCCCTCTATGTCAGTGCATAGAGGCAAAACCCATTTGGATCACACAACTTAAAACATAAGTTCACAGTAAAGGTTCTGCTTGGGTACATCTGGAATAACTCCATTAAACTAGTCCCTATCTCATTGTGCACTTCTATGTTAATCAGATTTACATATAGGAGCACTTGTTTTAAATGCACTTGACAAATACGATGTAACAAGATGTAGGCTTATGTTGCACTGATTATTGAGTGGATGCTATTGAACATAAGTAAAGGTGCTATGCTAGTCAAAAAGAACAAATCAATCACATGATTTATGACGCCTCCATGAGTAGCACTCAGACAGACTCTTGAGAGATGGTTAGACTGCAGACTCTGCTTATTGGCAGTCCAGGGCATGAGCCTAATCTGATGCTATCTGCCAAAACTTTGCTTAAAGGCGTACAATATAAGAGCATCAGCATCTGTCAGATCAATTTACTGGTTCAATGAGTAGGTTACTACAAACACTTACAGGCAGAAAATACGGCAGTGCTGGTCCAATGCAGCCTCCGAGCATAAATAATACAAGGGGGGAGAGTAGGGAATGCTATTGACAAGATTTAAATCAAACTACTGAAGCCAAAATAATAAGCTGTTTTATCTCAAACTGAAACTGTCCGTTGACTGTACACACTTCTTCAGTCTACACACTCTGACTGTCAATTTCACTCTGCTTTAGATCAAAGTTTTATGAATTTGTGGATTTTATTATTATTATTACTATTTTTATTATTGTGAGGGCTAAACTATAATTTAATATTATATATTACAACACAAACAATATTCAGGAGTCAACAGAATAGTACAGAGTAATTGTATGGATCAGCACTTCCGAACAAAATGGGAAAAAGTAAAGTATCCAAACGAATATAGGGAATATAATGGGGGGAATGCTTTTGGTGTCTGTGTAGTGATGTGCAGGCTAGTGATAGGTATATCGTGAACAATTAGTTCATTTTGAACTAATATTTTATATGACTTGGGAATAATGAGTTGTCTCAGAGAGCAATTTGCTCATTTTGCGTTGGCCATGCATGTGCATTTGCCCAACATCCTTTCGTTTGAAAACAAAGCCCAAGTTTTGCGATGGCCTGCGTGACAATTTTCGTCATCAGGAGGGTCCGCGCACATCATCCGCGTGCAGCGTAATTTTTGTGTCCATGCGAATGGTGCAAGTACAACAGCACAAGCGCAAGGTGAATGTTGAAACAGAAGAGTCCACTAGGTGGCAATACGCAGTTGTGATGTATTGTGCAGTAGTCGAAGAAGGGAAGATCGGATCATTTGACTGACTTGGATCTTTGAATCACAGTCGGCAAAATGAACAACATTCAAAGATCCAAGTCAGTAAAATGATTATCACTAGTGCAGAGCTCTTCAACAAGTGTAAGTAGTATATAAATCCAGAATATTAAGTATATACACAATTAAAAAGTTGTAATTATATACAGAGAGAGGAAACAGGATCAACAAAGTACCTTGAGCTAAGACTTGAATTAGGGTCACCGGAGGCACAGCTGTGCTTTATGTCGGAAGGCTTCCCACAAGGCTATTGCTCTGACAGTATACTATATATACTGTATATATATATATACACTCACCTAAAGGATTATTAGGAACACCATACTAATACTGTGTTTGACCCCATTTTGCCTTCAGAACTGCCTTAATTCTGCGTGGCAATGATTCAACAAGGTGCTGAAAGCATTCTTTAGAAATGTTGGCCCATATTGATAGCATCTTGCAGTTGATGGAGATTTGTGGGATGCACATCCAGGGCACGAAGCTCCCGTTCCACCACATCCCAAAGATGCTCTATTGGGTTGAGATCTGGTGACTGTGGGGGCCATTTTATTACAGTGAACTCATTGTCATGTTCAAGAAACCAATTTGAAATGATTCGAGCTTTGTGACATGGTGCATTATCCTGCTGAAAGTAGCCATCAGAGGATGGGTACATGGTGGTCATAAAGGGATGGACATGGTCAGAAACAATGCTCAGGTAGGCCGTGGCATTTAAACGATGCCCAATTGGCACTAAGGGGCCTAAAGTGTGCCAAGAAAACATCCCCCACACCATTACACCACCACCACCAGCCTGCACAGTGGTAACAAGGCATGATGGATCCATGTTCTCATTCTGTTTACGCCAAATTCTGACTCTACCATCTGAATGTCTCAACAGAAATCGAGACTCATCAGACCAGGCAACATTTTTCCAGTCTTCAACTGTCCAATTTTGGTGAGCTTGTGCAAATTGTAGCCTCTTTTTCCTATTTGTAGTGGAGATGAGTGGTACCCGGTGGGGTCTTCTGCTGTTGTAGCCCATCCCCCTCAAGATTGTGCGTGTTGTGGCTTCACAACTGCATTGCTGCATACCTCGGTTGTAACGAGTGGTTATTTCAGTCAAAGTTGCTCTTCTATCAGCTTGAATAAGTCGGCCCATTCTCCTCTGACCTCTAGCATCAACAAGGCATTTTCGCCCCCAAGGGACTGCCGCATACTGGATGTTTTTCCCTTTTCACACCATTCTTTGTAAAC
This sequence comes from Scardinius erythrophthalmus, assembly GCF_964197995.2. NCBI lineage: Eukaryota > Metazoa > Chordata > Actinopteri > Cypriniformes > Leuciscidae > Scardinius > Scardinius erythrophthalmus. Next base: position 21,931,236 of record NC_138240.1, read on the forward strand.
CCTAGAGATGGTTGTGCGTGAAAATCCCAGTAACTGAGCAGATTGTGAAATCCTCAGACTGGTCCGTCTGGCACCAACAACAATGCCACGCTCAAAATTGCTTAAATCACCTTTCTTTCCCATTCTGACATTCAGTTTGGAGTTCAGGAGATTGTCTTGACCAGGACCACACCCCTAAATGCATTGAAGCAACTGCCATGTGATTGGTTGATTAGATAATTGCATTAATGAGAAATTGAACAGGTGTTCCTAATAATCCTTTAGGTGAGTCTATATATATATATATATATATATATATATATATATATATATATATATATATATATATATATATATATATATATATATATATATATATATATATAAAATACTATATATAATACTTTTATTCAGCAAGGATGCATCAAATTGATTAAAAGTGGCAGTAAAGACTTTCACATTGTTACAAAAAAAAAAAATATATATATATATACGTGTATATATATATATATATATATATATATATATAACTATATTCAACCACATGAGCATCTACACTACGAAACAAATCCAGCTTTTTTATCATGAAAAGATGTGCTTTGATGGACTTTCAAAGACATACAGCCATTCACTCCCATTACCAAGCTTGCAGAGCCAGGACATTTTTTTTATATAACTCCGATTGTATTCATCTGAAAGAAAAATGTCACATACACCTAGGATGGCTTCAGGGTGAGTAAATCGTAGGGCTAATTTTCATTTTTGGATGAACTATCCCTTTAAGCTTTGTACCCATCTTCTGCACTATTCAAGGTTTCCTTCCTTGGGTTTTATTCTATTATCCTTCTGTCAATCACTTTTCTTCCTTTCCTCAAATCCCTCGCTGTCCATTTAACACCTGTCCTTCCCACTGCGCCAATTCTTCTGTATTTATTATGTTCCCGTGCTGCAGACACTACCTGTTGTGGCCTCTCTTTTCTCTTTTTCACCCCCACCCACTCACACACACATAGACACTGGCAGGTAGTGCCATGCCTTTTCATTTCCACAAACAGGTGATTAGATTTACTGTATTCCTCAGGGACTTGTCCACTGTATTGCTGACTGTAATTCAATCAAACTCAGTCGGAGCCACCTCGATTGTGAGACTGCCGTGCTCCGCAGCGCAGCCTGAGGGTGAAATCAACAGCATTTCACCAGAACAAGCAAAAGAGTGTGCAGTTGATGTGATTAAAAAAAGGCTGTTTGATGCAAACAGAGATTTCTAAAGTGAAATGGACACTCTTGTGAAACATTGAGGAGTTATGCTTAACATAGGCATGTCTTTATATGTTTGAAGTAAATGACAGGAAACAAGCACTAGAAATGATCACAAAAACATGATACATTTGGTTTTGCTGTTGTTATGCTACATACACTGTATACTTAATCGTGAAAAGCAATCATGCATTTCAGGCTGATGAAATGGAGACCCACAGACCCTAAGGAGGTGTCCGTTGTAGTTTGAGAGCTTGAAAAATAGGGCTGTCAGTTTGTCATACGTGTGCTTCAAAATAAAATAAAAATGACATAGTAAAAAAAGTGCAACTGTTAACATAAAATTATAATAAATTAAATTATTCAATTGCATTTGAACATTTTAGCATACATTATTGTAGCTTTTAATAGTTTATAAGGTGTTATTGAGACTATGTATAAGAGTTCAGAGCAAAAATACAGATAAATAGTACAATTTGTGCAACTTGGCTCAGTTTAGCTCATCGAGTTCCCCCCTCTGCATAATATCCCTGGTGGGAGTCTCTTACACAGATAAACATTCACTGTTGCCTCTCTTACCACAAGCTCATTTCATTCAGCAAGATAAGTTTGCTTCTATTAAATGCAAACCACAATGGCATGCTTGCGGGGAAGGACATGGGTTTGCCAATAATGAATAAAACCTTTGTAGAGTGCTCAGGGGGGCTGTAATAGCGTGAGAGAGTTACAATTACAGTTAGAGTTATGTGGAATAACACATTATGCAGAAAAGGGTACAATCAAAATAGCATAAAATGTGATATGCATATGAGATACTAAGTAAATTATACTGTATATGCAATACCACCCCATGGTGGTGTAAACAATAATAGACACTGAATGACTGTCAATTTATCAAAATTACAGTAGCTGATTTCTTTTTCATAATGTTTTCACTCATTACATCAAAACTGACCCTATTTGCTTTCTGAATGCACATTCCTGGTCTTATCAAAAATGATCAATTGTGGCATATATGCTTCTTAATCTTTAATCAAAATGTAATGTAAGTGTAAACTTTCTCTTTGGAATGAGTTTTGACATCACTTAGGCTTTGTGGCTATATTGGATAATGTAAACATTTAGCTAAACAGCTATTTTAGCAATTTAGCATTGCTTTAGTAGACTCACATTCAGGTCTTGTTCTATTTTGGTAACACCTACTTTCAATGTCTGACGAAATGTGCAAAATGTGTAACTTTATTTTGTCATTGTAGTATCCTCTTATTTACCCCTAAAAGTTAAATATTAATACTTTAAGAATTAACAATTGACACCCTTAAGGTACTAATATGTACCCTTAAGAAAACGTCTTGGGTTACTTGTGTAACCCATGTTCTCTGAATAGGGAATGAGACGCTGTGTAGCGATGACAACATGGGAAACGACCTTGGGCGGTGCCGATTGTCTGAACCCGTAAAGAATCACGCAAATTTATTGGCTGATGGCGTGGGCGCCTCCTCAGCGGCACTTCATCATTCACTCTTAATACAGTGAATGCACCATCTGCTCCTCAAATTTCCGACAGCGAGGGGAGCTTGGCAGCGAACGCAGTGTCTCATTCCCTATTCAGAGAACATGGGTTACACAGGTACCCCAAGCTGTTCTCTTTAATAGGTTCATTCAACGCTGCATAGCAATGACGCAATGGGAACGATATACCACACACGCCAAGCTAAGCGCTGCCAGATCTGGCCCAAGAACTTTCTTTCTCTTTTATTCAGTTTTGTTTAGGTCAGACCAAACTCAGCCAGGACAAAAGCTACCAGAGTGAAAGAACGTGGACAAAACTTTGGGGACATAACCAGGCCTGGGTGGCAGAAACACTTTCACAAGACCCATGGAAAACTCCATGCAAGGCTCATTTACAGAAAGACATTTACTGCGCCAGCCGTGACGTAAACCCTCAAAGTAATCGCAGCCACTCCGCACACAAACTTATCCTGCAGGAATTCCAGCACTGAACCAACCGGGCAGCTGACTGGGTCCACAGCACGAGTCGTGTACCAATACTCAAAGACCTTACTCCTAGAAAAATACAGCTGTCTAGTAGAAGGCGCACAAGCATTAGTGGGAAGACCAGAAGCCATTAGCAACTGCCCCTGATCGGCCACAGCCTCCATATCTCGAGTCGAGGATGGAAATCCTGCCCTGGAGCTCAGGCAACAGATCTCTCCTTATTGGAATTTCCCAATGGGACCCCTGTACCAGGGAGCTCAGCTCCAAAAACCACGTCTGGGATGCCCAGAACGAGGCTACCAATAGGAGGACGAATTCTGCACTCCCTCACCCTGCAAAGGACTACAGGGAGCAACTTGACCAGAGGGAATGCATATAGTCTCAAATCCGGCCATGGATGAGCAAAGGCAATTGTGCAATATTCTCACCAGACGGAAGGCTGACCAAGAATTGTGAATGCCCCTGAGCTTCATTCACTACAGGAATAGCCTCATATGAAGCAGACCCACACAGCGCTAAAGTTGGTGGAGGAGGGCCTGAGGCGTCCTCTGACAGCTAAGATTAGACGACGCGAGGAGAAAGCCAGAAGCAGCTTAATCGAGAAGAGGTGTTAAGGGGAGATAACCCGAAGCCTCTCCATCCATCAATAAAGGAAGATGGTGTTGGCAACTTAACTTTGTATTCCGAAGCACAAATAGCGGCGGGTATAACAGATTTTGATTCAGTGAGCATCTAGAGGGGGAACAGATACGCTTCAGCGGTCTGTCCCTCCCTCCTGAGATGGGGGAAGCTCTCAGTTTCCTGACCCGAGGATCAGGAATGACCCTGCGACGCTAAAGCAGCGGGTTTATCTGGCTGCTTCAGGTCAACGCGCCTACAGGGGCATTGGAGGGGTATGGGACAAGCTCGAGCTCCCCAAAGTGTGTGAGGAGTTGGATGCTTTGGCTCATCACTCCTCCAGGAGATCTCTTTCCTGTGTGTGAGGCAGTCCCTGGGCGCAAAGGCAGGAGTGGGAAGACGAAGGCATGCCCTCCTAGGCATGAACTGCTTAAGGGCAGCAGATTCTCCAAACAAACCTGACAGGGAAATAGGGGCGTCCAGAATGAGATTCAACCAAAGATGGCGTTCAACAGCCACTAAACCCGCCATCATGCACCCAAACTGCGTGTGCAGTGTGCTTAGTTGCAATGCCAGCTCTGTAGCTGTACTGTACTTAGGGATTTGAAATGTTGTAAAAGTGACGAGGAGATGGCATTTCTATTATTCAACAGGTATTTTATTGAACATATATTATCTATTGTGAAGGTCATATCCATCCGCAGTCACGCAGAGCAGAAGCCCAACCAAAACAATGTTCTTCCTCAAAATGCATACAGTTTTGTTTTATAACCGCTATATGGCCAAAAGTTACAGGCACTTAGACCCATCAATTGAAGTCTTGTTTAGACATATTTGTTCAGATTTCATATCTTAAAGGTACACTAAGTCACATCTTGGCTGTTCATGGTCAAAATGGGGGTTATGCGCCACAAACTTCTGTATTCCGTAAAACAGGTTGCATGGCTTCCGGTTCAGGTCTTTTGTATGTCCTTCATTAAATATAGAGCCATTTCACTCAAGATACATTCAAAGGAGTGAGCAAAGATGAGTATAACCAATGTCCATCGCATATGCAGATTGATATTGTAAAGACCACCCATTGGCCCAACGACGGAATCCAATGGCCTGGGCGAAAGGATAATCCGTGTATGTCTTTTCAGCGCTCCAGTGAAGTTCACTTAATTTATTGGAATTTAGTTTCAACATTACTTTAGCTCTACGCTTAATCTGACTCCAATTTCAAATGATAATCAAATTTAGACTGTGTTTCTTATTAGAAAATAGTCATAAATATTGATTATGAATTAATTTAGATCTTTGATTATTCTGAGCATCCCATACAGTACTTTCAATTATTCATTCATTAAGGGACCCGGTGCCGCACAGAGTCACACACCCCGGGTTTAAGTGGATCTCACAGACACAGCCTCGCCAGTCTGATTTTGGTCAGAGGGTGCAGGGTTTGCTAATGCCTCTTAAGTTGGTTGCCTACTGCTCACTCCTACAAAAAAGTGTAGTTTATTTAGCCACTTACGTACAACTTGCCAAGTCAGTGATAGACAGAAATCAAAAGGTCTTCAGATGACGTGCCTACTGCTCCGTTCATATGTCCTTTAGTTTGACCTATCCTGGACACAGAGCTGCGGTAGCACCAGCCTCCTCATAATCTACTAAAATAATGATTTCAGAAAACTTCAGAATAAATCAAGATGTAACATTTATTTGTCAGGTAAAAATGTATCATGCCAATTACACAAGTAAATGATTAAAAGCCAATTCAGGAATAATAAATACATGACATAATTTACTCAAAGATGACTCTAAAAGTAAGCAATGCATTCCTGACAGAGACACACAGTGGTGTGTGAGTGTTTTCCAATGGGAAAACACTGAAACAGCACTGGGGGATGTTCCTGGTTAAAGGGTCCCAAAGACTGCTCTGTCACCTAGCCTTAAATACCCAGACCAGAACAAAAGGGTTGTACCAATAATTTTGGGTCAATTCATGTAGCCCAGGGGGTAGCACCTGGTTTTGAAGAGACATCCCCCAAAGAGGGGATAAGTTCTCAATCTTTCTCATTAAACCAATAACTACAATGAAATTAAGACCATTTTACCAATCACACTGAAACATTTAAAATTACACCAAACATGAAAAGGAAAAACAATAGATTCACAAGATACATCATATGTGATATATAGACATTCTTAGTGAACTTTTGGTGACTTGACTCAGGGGGAGAGGAAGGGTGGAGGGAGAGGGGGATGCAGAGATAAGGAAGGAGAAAATTTTGGACAGGACAATGTCCTGTGCTCTGTCTTTGCTATCTTCTGTCCAGGGTGCGTTTTATGGCTTTATTGCAGGGTGAGTTTTGTCTTAGCATGAAAATCAGTTCTTACAATATCTAGAATAGAGTTCTCAACGGGCCTGAAAATTACAACCCGACCCGACCCGGCCCGTGGCTTTTAAAGCCCGGACCCGATGTAACCCGACACATAAACATGAATTATCTGTCCGAACCCGACCCGCGGCCCGACGCCGCGTCGGATTTTTTTTTCTCTCATACACGTATTATCATGACCAGCAGACGGGAATTCAAATCAACCTTTAATGTTCACGCCTTTTAACAATACAAACAATACAAACAATACAAACAACTGAAACAATACACTTTAAATATATAAATAGGCTGTAGTTGCGACGGTGAATTCACCTGCGGCAAGTTTACTTCTCACCAACTCCATCTTCTTCTCCAGGCTAAAGGCGTGCACGCAGCGGCGTCAGGTCTGCCCCCGCCCCTCTCCATGATGCACGTTACACGCAGCAGCCAGACTTTCTTTACGGTGACCAGCAGCGATGATTAATAAATGTTTTTTTACTGAGCGGAAAAGATTAAGCCCGAGGTCCGACCCGACCCGAATCATTTGATTATATTTTCGACCCGAACCCGCGGGTCCCGTCGGGTTTGTCGGGCCGACCCGACCCATTGAGAACTCTAATCTAGAAGGTTTTTTTTTTTTGGTTTTTGTTTTTTTCTCACTAAAATTTAAAAGTTAGCTGATTACCTTAAAAGTCTATAGATATCGGCATCAGTTCATACTGCCGTTAACACTTTCTCCGACAAGCGGATACAATGTGACCTGTTTTCCTGTTTGTTCATGTGACTTTCAGCATAAAGCCTATTGACTGACCATTTTTTAATATGTTGAATAAAATCTATATATCAGCCACAATTGTGAATGAACACACCGAAATGTTGAGACTATAAAACATGTAGAGTGCAAAGAATCACACCCGTCCATACACATACTGTACTCTTATACAAACAGACTAAGAGAGTGAAATGAATGCGGGTCTATGACTGTAATCATTACACAAAATATGCTTCAAAATGATCTGAAAACATAGAACAAACTTTGACAAATAATAGATGATATTCAAATAAATATTGAAATGTTTATTTTCTAAGCATAAAATCGTGAATTTTTGCGCAGTGGGATGTGTGTCCATTATTGTCATAACATGATTTTGATTAAGTTGTTATTTTTCTTTATACAACAGATAGCGGCAATATGGCCAAAATACAAGATAAAATCTCATGTTTTCTTTGTGTTTTAACTTACAGAATGTAGAATTTTACTGCAGTGAAGATCCAAATGTTTGCATTTTTGCTTATACGAACTATGGGGAGAAATGTGCACATAAATTAATAAATACCAAAACAAGTGCATCATTTTATTGTTATAACTATAGGAAAATGTGTTATGTCAGTTCATTTAAAAAAAAAAAGAAAATAAAGTTATAAATTTATATTCTTATACAAACGAAAGTTATATTCTTACTGTTCCTTACTGTTCTTGCTGGTTAAAAAAAAAAAAAAGAACCCATACGATAATTTATTGAGGTCCACAACAACATTCCACTAATTGTATTGTACAAGAATGTATTTCTGATGGTACTGCCCAAGGAACCAGCTGTTGTACCCATAAAAGATCCAAAAATTTCTCTGACGGTGCAATGATCCACTCAATTCCCAATGGATACAAGTCCCGCCCTTTACCCTTTTTGTTAATTGAATAACCTATTTCACAACATTACAGTCACACAAATAGTAAACTCACATTGACTATAAAGATAAAAAGTCCCTTTCTTACATCAGAATATTTCCCTTCACTATAAGAAATAGGGGTACATTAGGAGTCCATTTCTGTCCCCCAAGGTACAATCTACATTAACGTACCCCATAGGGCTTATTATTGGACCTCAAGGTACATATATGTACCTTTTTGAGGGTCAAAAAGCGTGAAAAGGTACATATGTACTGTTTCTTTTAAAGGTTAATGTACAATATTGTACCCTTGAGGGTACAGCCCCAGTGACAAGCCATTGTACCCCTAAAGTTACAATCATGTATTTTATTTTCTGAGAGTGTTGGATCTAGATTCCAACTGATAAATTTCAAAATTCCAATTTAAAAATATATGATCAACTGGACAGAGTGTTTTGTACTAGCCACCCATGAGTGTTCTTCCTCGCTTGTGTTGATAGATAACAGTAAATAGCGCCGGTAAGAGTGTTCTCTGTGAGTGCTTCACAATTGTTTGTCAAAATCACACATTCTCAAACAGCACCTATAAAGCAGAGCTGTCACAACACCTTTTTTAAGTGTGGTCTTGAGATCAGTAGACCAAGGAATCTGAAGCAGCCATTTCCACCGTTACATCATCAGCACCGTTATGTTTTTGTCTCTGTAAGCGCTTTTCTTTTCAGCCAGAAAGCATTCAGTTTCTCTTGCTGACATTCAGGGCTGAGGTGCTGATTGTGTGTCTGCGGCTTGTCTAATCTTCAAACTGTGTGTGCTTTTATTATTATTACTGATGGTTGTGATGTCTGACGTGCGTGTTTGAATGAGAATCTGTCTGTCGGGAATTTTATTTTTTATTTTTTTTAAGCACAACCTGCACTTTTTACCAGGTTTGAGATTTTTAGGCCAACATGGATACAGTTTAAACATGAATCCAAAATGTGGCCAGACAGGTTTATGTGCAAAGTGAAGTTCTGCATCTATGAGCATATACGACCTGTTGCAGCAGATTCCTTAACAAATAGCATTGCTGTAAATGACTTTTTTTCATGGGAAGAAAGGGGCTTTAGATGCCGTCATCTAATTACTAGCTGCATCTGAAGTTCAATCTCCAGTCTTTACTGTGCATTCTACATTTTAACACAACCCAAGTAAACAGCAGGTTGCCTTTTAATGGCCTCTCCATAAAAAAAAAAATAATAATAATAATGATAAATCACCACATATTGTTGACTCTGCTGAAGAGCATTGATATGTTTTTGGGTTGTTGTATTTCTCATATTATTCAAATTGGTTCCTTTTCCTTTCCGAAACCTCATATAAAAAAGACCAACATTGCCTCTTAGTGGACATTTAGAATATTTCAGTTGGCCACTGGCTAACTCATATTTCATAGAAGTGCTGTGAAATAATATACCTGAAACAGTTTTCCCCATCAATCATTTTTTCAAAATGCTATTTTTGCACACACGGACAGTGAGACCTTTCTATGTAATGACAATAACTCCGAAAACCTCTCCATTCTCTTGACATCATAGCAGAAGTCTGCACTTCTTCGGTGACTTGAAATATATTGTTTGTGAATTACAGTAAAATTCAAACAAATACAAAACATGTTTTCTATTCCGTAACTGTATTGACCGCAGTATTAGGGCATTGAATTATTTTTGTTAGTTAGGCCTATTTAAATCAAAAATACAAATTAAACATATAAATACCTAAATATTTTTTTAAAAAGTTATTTATTTGTTTGTTTGAAAAAAGTCTTTAGAAAGTAAAATTTCCCTGATTTGAACAGTAAAGTAACTATGTAAATGATGATGATGATGCATTTCATTTAAAAATGCGCTTTTCTCCAACCCAAAGCGCTAGAAATGACTTAAATAAATAAATAAAATATTTATAAAGTTCAAAGCTAGATTAAAATAGACTTAAACTGGTTCTTCCCTCATTCTTCAATGTCTATGAGGATTCAGAATAATCTTCATCATTAGATGAAGGGATAAGTGCCTTAATACTAGAGTTTTTGTTGTTGTTGTTGTTGTTGTTGTTGTTGTTGTTGTTGTTGTTGTTGTTTTACCACTCAACGTACTAGATCTTTTGAAGGGTAATTGAGATTTCAAGACACTTAACCTCATCCCAAACTAATCGTTTATCATTCATAATAGCTGTTAATAAGAGTGAGATGCCTCCCTGGTGGTGTGAATCATGATTGCTGATATAGTTTAGAGTAAATCTGAAAGAAGTGCTCTACGTGGTTGACAAGTGTTGCATAGAATGGTTGATACATTGTTCAGATTAGCTTGATTTTCCTATTGTCCAGTTTGACAGTAGATCTTACTGTATCACAAACATGATACACAAACAGGATCTTTAAGAATTTTTAATGCTTTTGAAAGAAGCCTCTTATTCTCACCAAGGCTGCATTTATTTCATCAAGAAAAAAAAATTGTGAAATGATATTATAATATAAAATAACTTTTTATTTTAAAATGTAATTTATTCGGTTTTGGTGCAAGAAACATTATTATTATCAATGTTGAAAATCACAGTTTACACAAACATATTAAAGGTCCCGTTCTTCGTGATCCCATGTTTCAAACTTTAGTTAGTGTGTAATGTTGTTGTCAGAGTATAAATAATATCTGTAAAATTATAAAGCTCAAAGTTCAATGCCAAGCGAGATATTTTATTTAACAGAAGTCGCCTACATCGAACGGCCTGTTTGGACTACATCCCTCTACTTCCTTCTTTAATGACGTCAGTAGAACAGTTTTTTGACTAACTTCCGCCCACAGGAATGCTCCCTCAACTCTACCGAAATTCGTTTATGTACTTGCGCACTTCTTATAACTTACTGTGTTTACTCAGCTCTTACGGTGATTTTCTGAAGTAAAACTGACGCTTCATCTTTTGTGTGATGTACAATAAACTTTATTAAACTCATCAGTATATGTTTGATCATCATTCAGACCTGGTCCGAAACAGCAGACTTGTAGGCTATTAATAAATAATGGATACATACAAGCAGATGACAAATACGTTATAATAACCGTAATTAAACTACTAAACTACTGTATACCTGTTTCATCTCTATACAGCACTCTGACTCTGTGGGCATTATTGTCCGACTTCCGTGAGATGAAATTGTCCTGACAGACTGAGCGCGAGCTCATGAAGCTCCGCCCCCTGGGTCGTCCAGCAGCAGCTTATTTGCATTTAAAGGGCACACACTAAAACAGCGTGTTTTTCTGAGCCCCAAAAAATGACAATTTAAACATGCTGTAAAAAATTATCTGTTGGGTATTTTGAGCTGAAACTTCACATACACACTCTGGGGACATCAGAGACTTATTTTACATCTTGTGAAAAGGGGCATAATACGGGACCTTTAAGCAGAACAATTATTTTCAACATTGATAATAATAATAAATATTTATTGAGCTCAAATCAGCATGTTTGAATGATTTCTGAAGGATCATGTGACTCTGAAGACTGGAGTAATGATGCTGTAAATTCAGCTTTGCATCACAGGAATAAATTATATTTTAAAATATATTATAATAGACAACAATTCTTTTAAAATGTAATAATATTTCACAATATTACTGTTTTTACTGTATTTTTTATCAAAATAAATTCAGCCTTGATGAGCAGAAGAGACTTCTCTCAAAAACAATTAAAAAACTTAAAGATTAAAGAGAACTTTTGAATGGCTGTGTACATTTTTTCAGACCAGGGATTTTATAAGAAGCCACAAGGGGGTGCTAGGGGGTGAAACATAGAAAAAATATATAGTTCTGTGAAAAACATACTGTATTTATTTCTAAATGTTTATCTATTCTTCTTTGCAGTGTCCATACTGTATGATGAAAAGTCATGTTGTCCTTTCTAGGGTGTTTTTCCCCATTTGAAGGATCTTTAGCATTAGCATTTTTTTTCGACATAACCTAACTATCTTCACACTTTCATTTATTTTCAGTTTTTTTTGTTATATTATGTGTTGTTGTCGTATTTATGTGTGTATACTGAAAGCTCCACTACCAACAAAAATACCTTTTATGTGCAAGCAAACTTGACAATAAACCCCTGGAACAAGAGTTGATAATGTAGAACGAAATATTTGATTTCAAAGGGTTGTGTGTGTTATTTCCAGAGAGTTAGTTTGTCAGTATGCTGTGACATAACTAGGAATTATAGCACTAAACAGGAAATGCATTTGTTATGAATGGCTGATCTAAGGTTTCAACACCACAGCAGAATGATGTGTCGAAGACAACTGCTGAGAAAAAAAACTGTTGACTAGTGGTATTAAAGAAACTATTTATGCAGTTGACTGAAAATGAATCTTTATCTGCTTTGTCTCTGATGCCAAGATGAAGCGTATGAGATGACGGTTTCTCAAAAGGCATGAATTTAGACATGTTTATCAATCTAAAAAAAGGAAATTGAAAGCTGTAAAACAAATTCTTGTTTGTTGCTGCATTATACATTCACTTTATGAGGACATTCATTGACACAATGCAATCTCTAGCCGCTTACACTAACCTTACCCATCACAACTAAGTGCCTAACCCGAACCCCTACCCTAAATCTACCCTTAACCTAATTATAACCTTATCCCTAAAACCAAGTCTTGACCCTCAAACAGGCCTTTAAAGGGATCTCAGAAAGTGAGGACCGGCCAAAATGTCCTCACTTTACTTTCTATGTCCTCACTCTGATGGTCTAAAACTCAAACTGGTCCTCACAAAGATAGTTGTACAAGTACACACACACACACCAAACTGGCAAGATTTGCCAGTCGATGCACAGTAGATTTGGGTAAAAGTCCCTTGTGATATTTTTATTTAATATTTTGTATTTTTAGGTTATTTTTAGGTAGTAATAATCCATTTATTCACTTTTTGAGCATGGACCTGAAAATGAAATTTCCTATTTAAACTGTCAAAAGTCTTTAAAACGACACTTTTAAAAAACTGAACTAGAAAAAAGTTATTGTTATGAAAAATGCAACAATTTTTTTTTTAATTACATATATATTTTCTAAAACACATTTTACTCTAGAATTGTGAGAAAATCAAAGCCATCAATGAAACAAGCTGTGTTCCAAATTTGAAGTTGATATAAAAAAAAATAAAAAATAAATTAAAAAAAGAGCTCTCAGTAAGAATTTTTTTGTGCGCAGTACCAAACGTTTCCAACATTCATCTCCCATTAATTTCCAATGCGGTCCACAAATTTTGACCACAAATACAAGTGTGACAATTATTTTCAGGATTTTTGTTCACACAGAGTGCCAAAAAGTTGTGTACCATTTCAATGCAGTAAAAAAATTAAAAAAAAACTATTTTTCGGTCAAGAATGACCAAACAGCACTAGAGAGTTAAAAATAGTCTTTATTTCAGAATACAGAATACAGAATATAAAAGAATATAGTTTAGTGTGAACTGAATGTTATATTTTTTAACATTTATTAATATATGTACAATTAAATCAAAATGCCTTATAGTTTACATTTTTAATAAATACGGTTGGTTGAACATAAGAGTGATTTTTATATGCACTTAATTAGAATCTAGCCTTAAGGATACAATCTTTAATTGTAGCTAAATTTAAATACTGTACGGCTGAATGTACTGGCAAGTATTTATTGTTTAATCTGTTATGTCACTTAAATATATTTGTAATTACTCTTTTGTTGAAATTTAGTACATTTAAATATATTACCTTTATATGTAATATTGAACAACACACTACAAGTACACTGTTATCCAGCACTGTTGATACAGTGTGAACCCAAGGGGGCAGTATTTCACAATAATTCACCATTTATTGGTTAATGGGCACTATTTTAATGACTGTAATTTTTTTTAATATAATATAGTCAAATCTGTGTCTTTAAAGTAGCCGATGGCTGTGAACCGTGATTTCGTTTTTGATTTTCTAGACTCAAAAGAAAACTGCACAAAGGGCAGAGCTGAAACATTAGATGTCTTGAGTTTTTAGGCAAATGCAATGTGAATATTGAGTACAGTAATCAGAAACTCACCCTTATGCTCACAGGGTCGGTTTCCTGAGCTGACTCTCTGCCCGCTGACTGATCCCTTCACAGAGGAGCTCAATACCACGTGTGTCCTGAGGGCAGAGAACGAGAGAGAGAATCAATATAGATCCAGATCATGTCCTAATGCCTGCCGCAAGCCAAAACTACATTCAGTGTGAATCTTTCCCCATGCTGAGGGTTTATCTGCATCTGTACAGGCGAGGACATGCAGTATCAGCTCACACACATAGCTGACATATAATGACAGGAGACGCTTCGTCTTGGCAAGACAACAGTGATATTCTTATGAAAAAAAAATCAACATTTGAGAGGGGGGCGAGTGCTCCTTTTACCTCGAATATTTGGAACAAGAACATGCAAGTGGTTTTGATATTGTGCGCTTCACTGTATTATACAAAATATGTACTAATTACATCCCTTTTATGGCATAATTACTGTGTTCAGATTTCTAAACTCAGTTTTTACATCATGTTCACAACTTAAACTATGGCTGCGCCTGAAATCGCATACTCTCTTGAGAAGGTACTTATTTTGAATAAGTAATAAAGTGCATTCTATATTGTGTGTATTATGAATGTAATCTGGAGGTACTACATTCGCCATGTTGTCATTATCACATGACCTACCAGCATCAGTAACATTGCTTTTCTGCCATTCATAAATCCTCTCCCATGGCCTCATGGGATAGTAAAGTGCACACTTCAGAATATCGCCGGAAGTAGTAGGTCATCCAGGTACTTTTTGCTTACTCTTTTATGAGTTCTGTAAATTTGGACACTTGTTTTGTCACATACTCTTTTTCAACTACTACGTAATAGTGAAGTGTGTGATTTCTGATGCAGCATACTGTACAGTATATGGGTGCTCAGTTTTGCATCCAGTTTTTTTGAGCCAATCACAAGAGTTATATATGTCACGTGACTTGGAGCTTTGGAGCAGTAGGGAAATGACATCATGACAGTGCTGATTGGCTGATGGGACTATACAAAACAAACCAAGACCAAAGATTTTGTTTGTTTTTGAAAAAGTCTTTTATGCTTTTTTATGGTTTTTGAAATGAGTTTTTCGTTGAAAAAATACAGAAAAAAACTATATTGTGAAAAATTGTTACAATTTAAAATAGCGATTTTCTATTGTAATATATTGTAAAATGTAATTTATTCCTGTGATGCAAAGCTGAATTTTCAATTTTTGATTTTCTAATATGTTGATTTGCTGCTCAAGAAACATTTATTCTTATCATTCATTTAGAAAACAGTTGTGCTGCTTAATATTGTTTGTGGAAACCATGATTCTTTTTTCAGGTTTTTTTGATAAATAGAAAGTTCAAAAGAGCAGCATTTATTTGAAAGATACGTTGGCAACATTATAAATGTCTGTACTGTCATTGTAATGTGTTCTTACTGAATAATATTAATTTCTATAATAGTATAATACAATTTTGATAATATATTGTAATTTTAGAAGTCGACTCCAGGAAGACTTTTTGGAAACCAATCCAAATAAAAAATTAAAAGAAGAATTTACAAAGAGTTTAGCTGTCCCAAACTGACTGCATTTGTTCTCTAAACCTTAAGACGATCTTTTCAACATCAGCTCACATTTTCTGTCTGTATCTTTGAACCATGATCACAGCTGATCCTTCACTAAGAGTGAATCATCTGTGTTTGAACCTCAGCAGAGAGACATGAATTGAATCTGGTAAGGCAAAAGGTTTTTGAATGTGTGGCTGGGAGAGTCACACTGGCTCTACATCAGCAGTTATTTGACCTGATGTGGCCTTCAGCTCAGAGCGCGTCCCCTGGGGTTGCTCAGCATGAGGATGTGGTCAGGAGCATGGATGTGTTTGTAGAGTATTGAGTAGATGTGAGCAGGGGTCACTTCCCTCTCTCCCCCAACACTGTGAAGTGCATTAGGAAGAGAACAGATGGGAATGAGGTGAGCCAGTGCGTCAATGTCAAATAGCTAATAAAGGACCATGTGAATAATAGAGAGACAGAAGTAGAAGGGAGAAAGGCCCTGCTTACACCTGGTATTAAGATACATTTTGGTCAATCGGAACACAAGTAGACGAGGGAGACACATTCCCACCTGTATTATTATGGAGGTTATCAGTACCTTTTAAAGCAGATTTTTGTAGATTGATATATAAATACCATCATAAGTAGCAATGTACAATACCATAATACCTGAAACATTGTCACAATATTATTTACATGAATTTCTGGCAACCACAGCTTGCATTATTTTTACAGTAAATCTAACAGGATATAGTGTAGGGATACACATTATAGTGGTACTATACCGGATATCATCTGAAATTGGTGATTTTTTTAATTCACTGATATCAGTCAATACTGTGTATATTTAATTGTACATGCTCATTTAGATTACCTTTGACAATTGATCACTTAAAGGTAGTCTTTTAAAAAAACTATTTTTATATATATTTAATAACACTTTCAATGCAATTTTTATCAAATCAAATGAATATCTATTTTTCATGTTGTACAATATAATGTTGTGATGCCTATATTTGGCACGTGTGGCTGTAGTGAAGCGTGTAACGAAGGAGATAAACAACAAAAACCTTCTTTAAGCTACAAACTAAAACTCAAGAGATCGCAGGACAATAACGAACACTACCACGTATAACTTAGACGATACTGGACAAAGGAACAGAATGACACTCAGCACATGGAGTGAGTAATCAAACTGAACAGAAATGGGTGTGTGACTAATTAACAATCAAGGAAACTAACTAGGAACTGAGGAACAGAACACAGTGAAACGAAACCAAAATTGAACAAACACGTTACAACATTCACTTGTTTAATTTATTCAGATAAAACTGAGTTGATTTTCTTTTCTTTTTTTTTTGTACCATGCAGCTATTATTTTAATATTGATGAATCCCATTAGCCTGCATGCCAGCCAAACTTAGCCCCGCCCACAACATTTGAGGTCAGGAAGTTCGGTCTGGACTTGATCCGTTGTGGAGCAACTATGCTCGAACCAGAGCTGTTCGGACCAATTAAATTGTCAGGACGGGCTTTATACGATGATGGACAGATGATCAACAGTAACGTAATCCTCCACGTCACCAAAGAGCGCTTGAATTTGAATTTGTTTACAACAAAGATGGCTGCCGCTGGAGAAATGAGATGTGTAGATTCCGCCATCGCGTCTGTTATAGAAGATATCGACAGTGCATTAATTTTAAAAGAGGAACAGAGAACCGCGATCAAGGCATTTGTCAATCAGAAAGATGAATGAAGAACATACGTCACTTACTCCGTTGCTCTGATTGGTTGTTGTCTATCCAACTGATTGCAGAGGCATTTTCTTTCCTGGTTTGGTTGAAACATGCCCCATAATCACAGCCCAATGGAGCAGTATCGGACTCGTATTCTGACTAGAATCTGAGTATGATCACGTCAGGCTAGCATCCCATGTCTTCTCTTAAAAATAAACGTTCCAAAATGATCCATAGAAGAACATTACTGGCTCCCCAAAGAAGCTTTCAGGGAACAGTTCTTAATAGATTATTTTTTTCTTAGTGTGAAGAACATTTGAATTGAGTAAATAACCTTTTTCCTCTATAACGAACCTTTTGTGCAATGAAAATCATCCCAGTGAAGAGTGAGGCTATCCACATCTAATGTGAAGCACCAGCGTCAGAAGCAGAGAACAACATGTGCATTTATTGATCGATTGTTATGAAAACTGCATCTGTTTAGTTCTTTGTCATATTGGCATTTTACATAATATGATGCGAGAGCAATTCAAGATGGATTCCCATCCACTGTCAAATCTGGGATTATTTATTTATGTCGTTTTTTGAAATTCCTTTCATTTAAGAGGCATGAGACTTTAGCCGCTTTCCGACCAAGTAGTTACAGGAACTTAGTTCTAGGGACTGTCCACTTCTAAACAGTTCTAAGAACTACTCTCCCCCAAACTCGGTTTTGCTGTTTGTGTTCACACTGGCCAAGTAGCCATAGGAACTGGTAGGAGGGGTAAGAGTGTGACGCAAGCACGGCAACTTTTATTTTGACGGATATGGAGGTAGATTTGTGTCTTTATTATTCAATCAAAAAAAAGGTTGCTTCAATCAAAAAATATATTTTCAATCAAAAAAACCCGTTTCAATCAAAGAAAAAAAGTGTTTGAATGCAAAAATATATTTGAGACTCAAAAAAATGCATTTGAACACTATTTTTTTTTGCTTGAAAATGTTTTTTTTGATAGAAGTGAAGGTTTTTTTGTTTGAAGCAACTTTTTTGATTGAAGTATTGTTGTTTTGTGTTTGGGCCATATTATGGGTAGGACATTTGTGTCTTTATAATTCAATCAAAAAAGAAGTTGCTTCAAACAAACAAAACATATTTTCAATAAAAAAATCACTTCAATCAAAAAATAAACCTTTTCAATCATAGAAAAAATGTTTTTGAATGCAAAAAAATATTTGAGATTCAAAAAATTGCACTTGAACACTTTTTTTTTGATTGAAAATGTTTTCTTTGATTGAAGTAATCTTTTTTGTGTTTGGACCATGTTATGGGTAGGACATTTGTGTCTTAATTATTCAATCCCAAAAAAGTTGCTTCAATCAAAAAAAAAACATTTTCAATCAAAAAAAAATAATTTCAATCAAAGAAAAAACTGTTTAAATGCAAAAAAAAAAAAATCATTTGAAGTGTTTTTTTTTTATTGAACTTTCTTTTTTTTTGAATGAAGTGAAAAAAGTTTTGAAGTCGTTTTTTTTTTAAATCATTTTGACACAAACGTACCGCAGTGGGGGCGGGTGCTTCCCCATTGGTCAGACATGCTTGAGTGACAAGTGTCTACACCAACGACGTCTTTCTGACAAGCAAGTCATGGTCGCCACTCGCCAGCGAGCCAGGAAGCAGTGGTGGAGTTGTTGGTAAGTAGATAAAACCGTATTAAAATGATTGGTGTCACGTTATTAGCCTACTCTGTTTGATATTTCGATTAAACATACAGCTTGCTAACTTAGCTCACGTTGACTAATTTGTGTGATGGTGTTAGATATCTGACGCCTCATATTGTCAGGCAGGCTAGCAGGGTGCGCTAACGGCTAATTGAATTGTTTATTTCACTTAAGTAACGTTACAGAGGCTTGCTATGTGCTAGTGCTATATTGTGTTATAATACGTAACGTCATTAGTGGTCAAACAACAGTCCACAGGCCAACTGTTGCCCACAGCGCTGCCTGTTTAGCAGCAACAGGTCATGCAGAGCCTGAGTCTATCTTCTCACACAGCCCACAGGATTACAGCTATTTGACCGTCCCGCTCTCTCTCTCGCTCACGGGTAGTGGTCTCCCCACCATCACAGTCAAATGCTCGCAGACACAGAGGCAGATGCTGTTATTTTGAGAGCGGGGCTTACATATGCCGTCCCGTACGGAAAATAATGTTGCATACCACCGGTAACATGAATATATATTCCGTTGCTCGGTGCGCAAACTAGCTGTGTCAGGCATTATTTATAAGTAGCCTAATGTCCTGCACAACTCCACATGGAAAACTGGCAGTTCAATGAAGTGATGCTTATTGTCTGACATAGTGTACAAGTAGTTACTAGCTTAAAGTATTGTGCCAATAATGATCCTTCTGGTAAATTTGGCATTCAGTTGAGACACAAAAGCTCTTAGTTTAATGAAAATCTTTGGAAAAGAAGACAAGATGGTTTGTTTAATTAGTATTCATTTATTTAGATTTCTAATATCATATAGTATTGTCCTGTCAACCCATTACAAGTCTTGCCTTATTCAGTGTTGATTTATTGACATGTTTATGTAAGATGTTTTATTAGAAGGTGTGTGAGTGAAAGTTGTCTGAAGTTGTATTTTTCTATTTTATTGCAATGCTGATTGATAATGTAGGACTCTGGTCCTGGCTTGGCCTAAGTTTTGGTGTCTCTAGGTGCTGTGCTCTGTAGGCATGACACATTAATTTCTTTATGTGATACTTTATTTTTTGCATCAAATTATTTGAAGTATTGATAAGCAGTATTGATATCGATACAGGTATTGCTGCACTCTCAATTATAACTGCTCAATAGTGTCGTATGGTTACTTTTATTATACAAGCCATCAATTTTGATGGCTTGTTAGTGTAACCGTTAAGCATAATGGCATTAATGCTATATATAGCGTACATTTAGCCAGATATTTTTTTTTTTTTTTTTTTTTAAAGTAGCTAACTAGCTAAAGCCTTAAGTAGCTGAAATTAAGTTGTCTCATGTCTCTGTCTGCAGCAACACACACACACACACACACACACACACACACACACACACACACACACACACACACACACACAGACAACGATAGCTACCTACATTAACTGCAACATCTTTCCAGGCAGCAGATGGACTAATTGTTTTTCCTGTTGATCAGACAACTTTCACTCACACACCTTCTAATAAAACATCTTACATAAACATGTCAATAAATCAACACTGAATAAGGCAAGACTTGTAATGGGTTGACAGGACAATACTATATGATATTAGAAATATAAATAAATGAATACTAATTAAACAAACCATCTTGTCTTCTTTTCCAAGGATTTTCATTAAACTAAGAGCTTTTGTGTCTCAACTGAATGCCAAATTTACCAGAAGGATCATTATTGGCACAATACTTTAAGCTAGTAACTACTTGTACACTATGTCAGACAATAAGCATCACTTCATTGAACTGCCAGTTTTCCATGTGGAGTTGTGCAGGACATTAGGCTACTTATAAATAATGCCTGACACAGCTAGTTTGCGCACCGAGCAACGGAATATATATTCATGTTACCGGTGGTATGCAACATTATTTTCCGTACGGGACGGCATATGTAAGCCCCGCTCTCAAAATAACAGCATCTGCCTCTGTGTCTGCGAGCATTTGACTGTGATGGTGGGGAGACCACTACCCGTGAGCGAGAGAGAGAGCGGGACGGTCAAATAGCTGTAATCCTGTGGGCTGTGTGAGAAGATAGACTCAGGCTCTGCATGACCTGTTGCTGCTAAACAGGCAGCGCTGTGGGCAACAGTTGGCCTGTGGACTGTTGTTTGACCACTAATGACGTTACGTATTATAACACAATATAGCACAAGCACATAGCAAGCCTCTGTAACGTTACTTAAGTGAAATAAACAATTCAATTAGCCGTTAGCGCACCCTGCTAGCCTGCCTGACAATATGAGGCGTCAGATATCTAACACCATCACACAAATTAGTCAACGTGAGCTAAGTTAGCAAGCTGTATGTTTAATCGAAATATCAAACAGAGTAGGCTAATAACGTGACACCAATCATTTTAATACGGTTTTATCTACTTACCAACAACTCCACCACTGCTTCCTGGCTCGCTGGCGAGTGGCGACCATGACTTGCTTGTCAGAAAGACGTCGTTGGTGTAGACACTTGTCACTCAAACATGTCTGACCAATGGGGAAGCACCCGCCCCCACTGCGGTACGTTTGTGTCAAAATGATTTAAAAAAAAAACGACTTCAAAACTTTTTTCACTTCATTCAAAAAAAAAGAAAGTTCAATAAAAAAAAACACTTCAAATGATTTTTTTTTTTTTGCATTTAAACAGTTTTTTCTTTGATTGAAATTATTTTTTTTTTTATTGAAAATGTTTTTTTTTGATTGAAGCAACTTTTTTGGGATTGAATAATTAAGACACAAATGTCCTACCCATAACATGGTCCAAACACAAAAAAGATTACTTCAATCAAAGAAAACATTTTCAATCAAAAAAAAAAGTGTTCAAGTGCAATTTTTTGAGTCTCAAATATTTTTTTGCATTCAAAAACATTTTTTCTATGATTGAAAAGGTTTATTTTTTGATTGAAGTGATTTTTTTATTGAAAATATGTTTTGTTTGTTTGAAGCAACTTCTTTTTTGATTGAATTATAAAGACACAAATGTCCTACCCATAATATGGCCCAAACACAAAACAACAATACTTCAATCAAAAAAGTTGCTTCAAACAAAAAAACCTTCACTTCTATCAAAAAAAACATTTTCAAGCAAAAAAAAATAGTGTTCAAATGCATTTTTTTGAGTCTCAAATATATTTTTGCATTCAAACACTTTTTTTCTTTGATTGAAACGGTTTTTTTTGATTGAAAATATATTTTTTGATTGAAGCAACCTTTTTTTTTGATTGAATAATAAAGACACAAATCTACCTCCATAGACGGAGCGATGGACCTTTATTTTGACGGCGCTGAGAACGCCAGAGCAAACAATGCTCGCATTCTCTGTGTTCATTAGTTAGCGATCTGTCTAACTTTGTTTAACATGTTATTAGATAGAATTGTTATAGAAAGTACACAGTATATGAAAAAAAAGTTATTAGCCTATGCCGTGTGGTTGATGTCCAGTGTTGCTAGCTGAGCAGAAATACATTATTATCATGTTTGACTTGGTCCCCTCAAAGTTGTGTTGGATTTTCTCTTCAGCATATAGTTTAGAGGCCCATCTATCACTGTTTTCCATGTTTGTATCTAGTTTCTGGAGTAAATATATAGGCTATAATCTGTGTGTTTACATATAGCTGTTTTAAAAAATGGCGGGTGCTGGTGTTTTGCATGCATTCGGTCATCAGCGTACACTAACATCACGGGTAGTTAGTGCTGGTTTAGACCCTACTCTGAAGTAGGAGCTAAATTAGTTCCTCCAAATGGAGTCCCTAGAACTAAAGTCATTCCTAGTCGGCGTGTTCGCACCGCAGGAACATACGGGTACTTTAGCCAATAGTTCTAGGAACTGTGAAAAGGTTCCTCCGGTCGAAAGCGGATTTTGTGACCTTTCCTACTCTTGCTATACTTAATTCTTCAGTGCAATAAAATTACTAAAAAAAATTATAATATTCATTTTATAATAAATCTAAAAGCAAAACTAAAAAGGGAGTGGAAATGGCAAATTAGCTAATGAGTGGTCTTCTGCAGCCACCTACTGGTTATAGTGGTAATTTCATGTCATTTCCATGTTAAAAGCGTTTCACCAGTCAACAAAAATCATCCACTAAAGCATGGCACATTTTCCATGTTATCTCCATGAATGAAAATTATAAAATTTAGTTCTTCTTTAAAGTTAATTTTACTGCACAAACATAGAGTTAAAAAATAAGTGTAAAACAACAACAACAAAAAAACACATACTAGTCTTAGTCTTAACGTATATTAATAAATATTAGCTGGTTGTTTAAAATTATTAGAAATTCATATTCAGGGATTGACTTGACAGGTAGTGTAGAACCTACTCTATTGTTCATGCCTACTCTAGTAGTATATAAACAAATTGTTGAAAAAAAATCAATCATACCCTTATTGGGGCTGAGCCCCCATAATATTGAAATCCTAGAATCACCCCTGCTCTACCTGTTACAAGACATTCCTTAAGTTAAGAAAACCCTTACAGTTTTGTTTTTGTTCTGTAGTGGTGCAGAATAGAATACACACTTAAACGTTTTTTTTTTTTTTTGCTTGTTTTTTTTTTAAATAGTAGAAATGAAAGAAATGAGCAGAAAGAGATGGTGAATGAAGTAAGAACATTTATGTTCTGACTTGTCATAAATTCTTTCCAACATGGACAAATGCTAAAAAATGCTAAAAAAAACCTTCCCTGTTGCTGTTACAAGTTCCAACATGACTATAAAACCGGAAAGTTTTTTTTTTTTTCATAAACTCGCCACATATTTACACATGAACTCTTTGCTTTTGAACTGAGATTACAGTGGGCAACCCTTTGCAACAAATGACTTTCCCATAATTCACATACACTGAGACAGTAGCTGCCCCTCAGGCAGTTATAAGTGTTTTATTTTACATTACGTTACAGATTAAATTGAGTACTGAAAGTGAAGTACACCAAACTGACACGCTTAAGTATGAAAACATTCGGTCTTTAGTTGATTATACATCAATATTCACTAAAAGTAATGCAAACGCCACACTGAATTGATGTGGAAAGTATCACGTTAATTTTTAAGTAGTCTTTTGTAAAATAAAAATAAAAATTCAGATTTGTGCATCAGAAATGACACTTGTTTCGGCTGTATCAACACTGATCATTAATTCAGTCGTTCTGCATAACCATGAACTGAGGGAGCAAGAAACAAGTGTAGGATGGAGAAAAGGAAAGAGAAACAGGATGACTAGGGTAAACATCAAGCCCTTTACAGGTTTAGAAACCACTTAGACAGAAGAAAATGAATAAATAACAAACAGAGCTTCTATCAGTAGCACAAGAGGGACATTTGACAAGTGTTTTCCTGTCAAGTGCAATACAGTTTAACGTGTGTTTCCACTTCCAGCAGAAGGGGCCATTAACACTCTTAATTGAAAGTTTAACATCTCCGTTTCACACATCTGATTACACTACATGACTGATTCAATCAGCTTGTTCAACAGCAATGGAACCAGGGACTGTACAGAATAAGGCAGAGATGGTCCTCTCACACATTTATGAATGGGACAAATAGTTATATATAGGCATCTGTGGTCCTGCTTTCCAGTTTTGATATAGACACCACAATGCTTAAAGGGACACTTCACCCATTTGCATTAAGCTTTGCATTGTTAGAAACCCAGTCATACTATTGAATGGTCATGCAACATTTTTTCATTTTCCCCCGAGACGAGAGAAATCTGTATTTACCTCTTTACACTTCCTCCTACAATGACGCAAAAATCGTCATTTTGCGTCATTGTAGGAGGAAGTGTAAGAGGGGGGGATTTCTGTTAAGACTACAAGCACTAGATCCACCCTTTCAAACCCGCCCATAGGGGGTTGGACCTAATGCGCTAACAGACCTATCACAGATCAGTGCGAGTGCGTTTGATTTCAACGGCAGAAACCTGCAGAAAACATGGACGAAGAAAGCTGAGTAGTAGGGGTTACCATACTCTATTTCCCGGACATGTCCGGCCGTCGAGATCGACAAAAATGTCCGGGATTCAGCTTTTGCTTTCTGCGGTCGCCATCCATTGTTTACATGCTCACCTTTTGTTTCAATCTAACTGAATTCACCCCGATTGGTGAATCTGAATGTAATGTTTACATGAATTTAAACAAGTGATCGGTTGATTCGCGTTTTAGCATTGCTAAGAAAATACCCGCACCTCCGTGAGAGATAGCCCATGAGACCGGTGCATCTCACAGGCGCGCTCATCAGTAATCACAGTAATACAGGGAGCAGGACGAGGCTAGCGCCGCGGGAGAAAGACGCGAGGCCGGTGGCGTGATCGGTTGAAAGACGCGAGGCCGGTGGCGTGATCGGTTGATGTGTGTTTTACCATTGCTAAGAAAATACCTGCTCCTCCGTGCGAGATACGAGAACAGTGCCTCACAGGTGTCGGTCGTCGTCAGTAATCACGCCACCGGCCTCGCGCCGTCCTCCCGCGCCCCTCAGCCTCGTCCTGCTCGCCACATGATGAATGATGAAACATGATGAATGGCGACTGTAGAACGCAAAAGCCGAATCCCGGACATTTTGGGCAAACTCGTCACGGAGACTCACTCGTAGCCTAGCCTTGCCTTGATGTTTTTGTTCTCAACTGCGCTGTCTTACCGGTAGGCGTGGCTTGGGAGTGGCCTCCTAGGGCAGCGAAGCAAGTGCATTCTGGGAGTTGTTGTCTTTCATCCACATAAGCCAAAAATACATTTTCTGGCTTTTCTCAGTCTAGAAAGCTCCAAATTCAAAAATAATTTCACATTTCTTCTACATAAATGACCCACTTTCAATACACATTCATGTCTCCACGGGTGAAATGACCCTTTAATATGGTGGCTCTAGAAATAAAAGTCCTGCCTTGTAGTTCAAAGAACATATCACATATTTGTTTACTCTAGAATGTACCATTCAAAAGTACAGGGTTGATAAGAGATAATGTTTTGAAGTCAAGCTCACCAAGGCTGCATTTATTTGAACAAAAATACAGTAAAGACTGTAATATGAAATATTATTACAATATAAAATAAAGTTTTTCTATTGTAATATATTTTAAAATGTAATTTACTCCTGTAATTCTAATTTGCTGATTGGTCAAGAAACATCACCAAAATTACATATTTAAATGTTTTTTCCTTGGAAGAAAAATTTCTTCATACCTTAAAATAGCTTGAAATGTAACTCTGCACCCTTGCCTCATTTAGTATATGCGGTTCTATGAATATGCAAATTAGCCCCGCCTCCACTCACTCACACCAGCTCAGAGATCCACTCACTGACGATCACACGTTGACATGATTGGTTACAAGGTGGTTTGTGACATCAGAAACACCTGCGATTTCAAACCGCATTTTTGAGACTGTCTTTGGTTCACTGCAGTTTTAAGGAGAAAATAGTCAGCAATGGTGTTGACTTATGAATTTGCTAATAATATCTGAATTAGGGCTGCACGATTTGGGGAAAATGTCATATTGCGATAATTGAGGTCAATATTGCGATTACGATTGCGATATGCGATATAATAAACAAATGGTTTCATGAGTCAACTTGCTTGGTTCTCAAGGAAAATAAATGCACACACAGATTAGTGATAATCAGCAGCCTAAAGAAAAAAGTTCTTTAGACAAGAGCAGTGAGTGTTTTTCTCTGTTCCCTTTGTTCTTTGATTAACTTTAGCGAAAGATTTTTTTTTATTATTGCATTTTAACAAGAACAAAACATAATTTACATACAAGAGTACATATAACCATACATGTCAGGGGTAAAGAAAAATAATAATAAAAAATAAAAAAAATAGAAAAATAAAAAAATAAAAAAGAATAACTTTAGGGACAGATATAATTAGTGGCTACTGTACTGTCCCTTTAAGACCAGCCGCTGTCAGAGACGCGGATCTCACACGCGCCTCATTCTTTAATGAGTCATCACAACTCTTCATGTTCATCATAAGACTACTCTTATGTTATGAAGACACTCGACAAAAAGACATTTTGGCATAATTGTGTGTGTTATTGTTCGTTCAAGCTCGAAAGAGAACTGTATTCTGTCATGCTGTTTTGTGCGCACGCACGATATTAGCGCGAGTCTTTCTGTGTGTCACAGTCAGGACATTCACAGGCAGCACGTTCATTTTGGCATACATGTGTGTTGTTCGTTCTACCGCGAAAGAGAACTTGATACTGGCGCGCGTCTATCTGTGTGTGTGTGTGTGTCAGGAGGACATTCACAGGCAGCTCATTTTTTTATGTCTTATCGCGCATGAATGGTTTAAAAGCATTTGCATTAATAAGTGCCTTAACAGCGCTAATTTGTTTATTTAATATAAAATCGCAGCATTTTGCGTCATATAATCGCGTAGGCTTGACATCGCGATTGCGATTGCGATACGATTAATCGTGCAGCACTAATCTGAATAAAAACATTTATTTTACTAACCAGAAACTTTTGAATGGCATAACCTGACAGGCCAGAAAAATACAGTTTGTATATGATTTGAGCTTAATAAACAAGTTATGATACTAAAGATACTAAACTATAGATATAGATTTTATTATTTGCACGTTGTCTGACACACGCAGATTTCTGTCTTGTGTTTCGTATGTGTGCGCACACAAAGCTTCTCACAGCGTGCGACCATCCGCGAGTTATTTCGCGTCATCTTGGCCTGAATGCTTAGGCAAGGCTTGAAAACACATGCAAATGATAATCTATCGTGATCATGCAGCACTGGTCCGATAATGACCATGACAGTTCTGTCACGAACCGCACAAGGATGAAAGCAGACGGGATCCAAAATGCAGCAAGATGAGTTTTAATAGGGTAATCCAAAAACGAAGTCAAGACAGGCAGGGTTCAATATCCAGGAAATCAATACAAAACAATAAACAGGCAAGGCAGGAAAACACAAGAACAGAAGCGGCGTGACATACAACATTGATCCACAAGGAACACAAGACAAACAGGGCATTAAATACATGCATGATGAGGGGAAAAACGAGAGACAGCTGGTGATTACAATTACTAACACCTGGGTGTGATACACACAGGGCCGGATTAACCATTAGGGCAACTGGGCACTTGCCCAGGGGCCCATGACATCTAGGGGGCCCTGACAGGTAGGAAATACACAGAAATTTAATAAAGTTATCAAACTCTTTACGATCTTCTTCACTGCATAAAGTGCATCTACGCGGGTTCACGCGACTTTCCTCCCTCCCCGCTGAACGCCAGCGATTACTAATTCGTGAAATGCACTCCCGCTGGTTGAGCGCGGTAAAGTTCGTTTCAGTTTCGATATTAGCCGGACATTTGTTCTATAGGGTCGGTAGTCTAACAAAGATATCAATAGCAAGATTAGTTTTAACATTATGTGACCATTGTATATCGACATGATGAAATATTCGTTCAAAATCATTCGTGCATTAATGCTGCATAATTATACCTGAGAATGCTTTGACGCGTTTCCACAGCGCACGATGCTTAAGGGAACATCTGCCAATTCCACCAACTGCGGTAAACGTAGTCTATAATTTGTATTATTTAAAATTACTTTTAACATTTAAAAACAGACGTTTTCAAATTCCAAAGCTTGCAGAAGGTTCCTAATGTCAATACTGACTTTACAGCTATACAGCTTTCCTGGTAGCCTTGAGTAAATTAACATGTCTAAGAAAATGATTCATAAAACGTATAAATATCAGTTGAGCCTATGTTTATTTTCGTCACTGACACAGACGAAAATGAAAAGACTATCAGTCAAAGTTCAGCTTTAGGAGAGGTAGAAATAGGCCAGTATAAGAATACTGAGAGAATAAGAAATATGAAGATGAGGAGAGCGCAGACAAATAATCTAATGACAAGGTTTTAAAGCTAGCCTATTTCTTATAATTTTTTGGCCTTCATAAGTCCTAAATTGCACATATGTAGGTCAGAGAAATCCAAATTTTCTCGGGGGAGCATGCCCCCGAACCCCCCTAACTACGGGGGGGCCTTGAGTCTTGTTGCCCAGGGCACAGGAAATTGTTAATCCGGCCCTGGATACACAGACAGGAATTGTGGGAGATGAAGTTCATGTGCATGACACCGTGGAGAA
Source organism: Scardinius erythrophthalmus (assembly GCF_964197995.2). Taxonomy (NCBI): domain Eukaryota; kingdom Metazoa; phylum Chordata; class Actinopteri; order Cypriniformes; family Leuciscidae; genus Scardinius; species Scardinius erythrophthalmus. Next base: position 21,960,303 of record NC_138240.1, read on the forward strand.
AAGGAGGACATCTAGTGGATACACGTGGAACACAACCAGACACTGTGACAAGTTCCTTCAATTGTACGAAACGTCTTTCACGCTAAAAGGCGCACCTGCGTCCGCCATGCTAAGCACTTAATGAATAACAGGGTCCCAGTGTCGTGGAAGGTAAATAAAAGGATGACATCTAGTGGAGAAGACTAGTAATAAGATTAACGTCAATGAGATATTGTGTTCAATGTTTGTGGAAATAAATACGGAAAAAAGATCGATTATTTGCTTTTACGAATCAACGTCAAATCGACCACAGTTTAAAAAAACGATTAAACGAAAAATCGTTGTTGTTGTTTTTTTGCCCAGCCCTAGTATCAATATTGCACATCCCAAAATAATATTTATTCCTGATGTCGAATGTTATTTAAATATTCACAAACTGATGTCTTTCATAATAAAAGTAGATCGGAGCAGCAGTACTTGCATGGTTGGAAATATCTGCCTGGGGACAGAACCAAACCAACTTCCTTATGTGAAGTCAGTGAAGGATCTTTCTTTAGACTGCATGTCGTTCTTTTCTGCGATCCACAATATGACATAACATGAGAAAGACCTGTGAAGTAATAGGTGAAGAAACTGCTTATTCACATAAATGAAGGATGCATCCTTTCACAAGTACACATGTGTTTTAGAAAGAGTATCCTCTACTACACCAAGGTCACAGCTGTAATAGATGGCACTGGACTCAAGAGCCGGAATGGCCCCATTAAAAGCCGGCCCTTGGGAGGTCTGAAGTATCATATCCCTCTTAACTGTCACGGCCCTCATGTAGGACGGATGTGATCCTATCTAATAAGTGGTTATGCTGGGATTCCTGAGGTTCATGTTAACGCAGCTTGTTTTATGTTCGATCACCATCTGGCAGACCTGTAAAAATGCACATGCGGTAGAATTAGCGCTTTAGGTGAGTGCACATGAGTGAAGTGTCTTATGATGGATCACTGGCCACATTAATGGCACGCCAGGACAGAAGACGACCAAATACATGCATGGAATTGTATATGAGCAAAAGTATAAAAGATGCATTGCAGATATGAAAGCAGAAACGGCGCTGCGGCTCTTGCAAACATCGACTTGAGGAAAGAGATAAACTGAAAAGGGAGGGATAAACTGAAAGATAGGGAGGGTTTGTGCACTGGTGGGTATTATACAAAACACCCACATCATGGCAGACTGTAGAGACTCAACCCACAGTACAGGAGGAGGAAAGATCGAGAGGAGAGACCAGAGAGATAATGCTTATAACTTCCTGTTCTCCATTTAAATATAATCAGGGTATTTATACAGAACATACACAGCAAAAACAAAAACACACTTGCAGGGACCATGAAGCACGGTGAGTCACTATTCATTTTACATTTAATGTTGGTATCGGATGATTTGAAATGTTGTTGTTTTCATTCTTCTGTTTTCACTATAAAAAACGAACCTTATTATTATTATTATTATTATTATTATATTGTTTTACAGTAAAAGTATATAAACATCCTTGAAAAACAAGACACGTGCTTAGAAAAAAACTGCATAAGAACTTACATTCTCTGATAACAAGTTCTTACCCTATTAGTGTTTTCTGTTTGTTTTAAGCATAAATCTAATGGTGACACTTTACAATAATGTTTTTTTTTTACATTAGTTAAATACATTTTTAACACTTTACAATAAGGTTCATTAGTTAACATTAGTTGATGTATTAACTAACATGAACTAACAATGAGTAATGCATTTGTTACAGTATTTATTCATCTTTGTTAATGTTAATTAATAAAGGTAAATCTTTTCATTGTTTGTACATGTTAGTCCGCAGTGCATTAACTAATGTTAACGAATACAACCTTTGATTTTAATAATGTTTTAGAAAATGTTGAAATAATGGATATCAACTAAGATTAATAAATGCTGTAGAGGTATTGTTCATTCTTAGTTCATATTAACTAAGGTAATTAACTAATGTTAACCAATAAACCTTATTGTAAAGTGTTACCAATACATTCATTAACATGAACAAAAAATGAACACTTCTAATTTACTAATCAGTGATTGCACTGTGAACTACTGTAACATGAATATACATTTTTTTTATTAATTAACATTATCAAAGGTTAATAAATGCTGTAAAAATAAACTAGTGTGTTTTTATATATATTGAAACACATTAGCCTATGTGTGTAATATTTACGGTACAACGGGGCTAAAGGCACATCCTAAGAAAAATTTGATTGTAGAAAAGATATGTTTTTTATTGAACATTGATGGAGCAACAGATTTTGTGTGAAATTAATCATAAAAGTGGTTCATTTTGTTTAAAAAACGTATAAATGTTTGAGGTGGTAAGGTGGGCCTTTTACCCCACACATGGGGCAAAAGGCACACACTATTTATAATAGTTTATCTAAAATAATATATGTTTTTTAATAATGTCTAAGTTAATACTTGCTCACTTTAGCAATGTTTGCACTATTTTTGGTTTATTTTGATAAATATACTGGAAAAAATATATACTTAAAATAAGTTTAAAAATACAGAAACAAAATTATTTAAAAAAGCATTGAATGAGATCCCATAATGATTTAATAAAGATTTACAGTAGTTCCAAATAAATATGTTGTTTTATTATATATGATTATTATATAGTTTTATATGATTAATATCATATTTTTAAATATGATGGTTTCATTATAAATATGTGATTATCTCTGGACACCCAACTTGATATGATATTTCCCATCTGAATCTAACCGTCAAGTCAACAAATGGAAAAGTCAGTCGGCTGTTTATTATCATGTTAATAATTGTGCCTTTCGCTCCAAATACCATATTTTACATATTCTTCAGTTATTAAAAAACTGTTTCTTTATCTATCTTAAACAAAATGAAAATCCTTAAGACATTTGTCTCAAAATATAGACATACATTTTATCGATACTCAATATACTTAATCTACAACATAAAAAAAAAAAAACATTAAATATTAGATCAAATAAGCACAGAATCAACTTTGCGCTGCTGTTGGCAATCGTGTCAAGGATCAGCTAAATTTCCACGTGCATCATCAAAAGCGGATGTTAAGAAAACTGAGCTGAATTTTTGTGCCATATAGTGGTTTAAAAGCGAATATAGTCAAATGCTCCTTTTACCCCGGTGTGCCTTTAGCCCCGTTGTACCCTATATAATAACAAATTATTATTGCTGATCAAATTAAATGAGAGCCAATGAAACTTCTATTCGCGAGACAGTGTTTTTATGAGTACAATACAGTAATAGGGCAAATAGGATAACAATCATAATATGATAAAATATGAAATGTTATTTGCAAGGAACATGTACCTGAACCTGGATCGAACTAGCTGAGCTCATGAGCAAAGCCTCTAGGAGACACAAACTGATTGAACAAAATGTTATCAGTGACCACAGAGACTGCAATGAATTATGTCAGAAAAGCACTCTTATATAACAGATTTATTTTTGTCTCCATGTTAGGCCATTTTTATCTCCTTACACCGTCAACAGTTATTGTTACGTAGGTTCCCATAAATGTTGGTTTTACCACACAAACCTGACTGTTAAATGTTAGCAAATGTTAAATAGATGGTTAAAACTCTGATGATGATGATGATAACATAAAAAAGTAAAAAAAGCATGCCTCATCCTGTTTACCGAGTTTCAAAGAAACTGCAGACTGGGGGAAATACCGTCCAAAAACAGAATAACAATGTGCAAGAGCCTGTTACATGCCAAGGCAAGTTCAGATAATACACAAGTACTTGAAGACGTGTGGGAGCGCAGGATCTTTTAACTTCAAACCAGTTCATTTATTATGAATCTTTGAGCTCAGGGAAGGCAGAGAAACAGATACAAAGATTTACTGTCAGAGGGAGAGTTTAACAGGACATCTGCACAGGCAAGTTTTCAGAGACTGGGTGTGTGAATGCAAAGTGCAAAGACATGGCTTATGTTCATACACGCAAGAAAAGAGGACAGAAATGTCAAAGTAGGTGGACCATAATGAAGTAGGATGGACATGCAGTGCCCTTAAACGAATAAGTGTGATATTAAATGACTATATACGTCGGCTATATGTATAGCTGCACAATTAACTAATTAATTAATTATAACAAAAAGTACATAGTTAAGTTGTAAATTCACCATACAGTAATAAGGATCTCTGCAGGACTTCAGGTCTCTCTGCAGCATGAATAAATGATAAACTAATGCTTCACTGAGCGCTGTTTATTCAGTTATTTAGGTCAGTGACATGACGGCATATAGATAGATAGATATCTTAATTTAACTTTTTATATAAAATGCTAAAATCCCACCATCGAATGACAATTCTGAAAGTAAACATGACATGAGCTTGTTACAAATGCAACATTAACATGCATCTGATTGATAGATAAACCCCAAACTCTTTGTTTAAGCAGACAGTTGCTTGCCCTCTTTGACTGTTAATGCTGCTAAGCAACAGCATTAACAGTTAGTCAAAGAGGGCAAGCTTTCAACTGAACCATGCATTTTTAACCATTTTAAACACGTTATGTTCATGCGCATTTAACTCAACTGCTAAGTAAATGTATTAGGCTTAACCTTAGGCTATTACACATATCAGGGGTGGCCAAAATGACTTTAAAAAGAGCTATAGTAAAGTAAATATAAAATGGGTCATTCCATGTCAAATCAACCCAAATTTCGGAAACTTCCCCGGCTCAATTTTTTTTTAATTTGTTAATATTTTTTCAGAAAAAAGACAAACATAAATACTGACCAAAGCCAGATTATTGAATGTCATGAATGTATATTGACTGAGTAATCCACTATTTTGTAGAGGGGGGTCAAAATGACAATTTTCACCTGAGATTTGGAGCCAAATTACAGAGGGGTAAAAATGACTTTAGAAAGATGGCAGCATTCTTATTTTATTTTTACACAGACATTAGTAGGTCTATTAGTTAAATCCGTTGACTTGAGCAATCTTTGTTGCATTATTTGCCAACGGTGAAAGTTCAAAAATGGGAAAAAGCACTTCTTGTGATTTTTGCCCCAAATTTGCATGCCTGTAACTCAAGAAGTATTAACGATATCTTAATATCCTTTTAGATTTTGGTTTTAAATTAACATTTATTTTGGTATCTTCATTTTAAAGGCCCTATATGGTTCAATCCCAGAGATATGGAGGATCTTAATGCGGCTCCATGAGTAAATTGGTCAATTGTACACATTTTCAGTGGTCAAAAACCAAATTTGGGTCTCTTTGATGGAATTTGCATGCAAATATTTTTGCCCGTTATCGCTGGTGTGATTGTCAGTCTTTGCTTTTCCCAACGGACTGAACCCGCCTTGAGCATGACGCGCCATTGCTTTCAGCTAACAAAGAAAAATACAACAATTATCTAGTGTTATGTTGGGGCAGTCTTCAGCTCTTCCTAAAACTTTTCAACACACAGCCAGCCTCAGATAGCTTTTAATCAATGCACAAATCATAAAAAAACGCTATCTTTGCCTATAAAGTCTGATTGACCGTGTCAAAGTCAATCAGTCTCTTCAAATATCAAATAATCTGACCTTGTTATGAAAACGCAAATTAGTTCAGGTTTTAAAATATCATGTGGTGCGCCTCCACGAAAATGTGATATTTATAAATTAATAATTCATGAGGGATCTCATCTCAGCATCTAAACGTGACTTATTTGGCCTTATGGGGTTTCATGTTTTATGAGGACATTCCATAGGCATTTCTGTAGTGTACAAACTCTATATTCTATCCCTTAACCTACCAATCACAAAAAACTTTGCTTAGTATTATTTACAAGCTGTTTTCCTCATGAAAAAAAATAAATAAATCCCCACAAGGAAAAGGATTTCATATATTGCCATATTTGTGGGGACATTTTGTCCCCATAACGTGGGGTACACCTGAACCACACACACAAGCACCAAAGCTGTGTGGAACTTGAGACTGTCTCCTAACTGTATAAACAACGCTTTCTGTTTCCTTGTTTTTTACTCTCTCTTACTGTCTCAGCATGTGGGAGGAACAGTTGGTGTACGACTTCACCCTGAATAGACAAGTTTATCATCAGGTTTTAACAGAGTCAGTTATTTTTTCAGTTTGCTGGAAGTCCAAGACGTTTCACTCCCCTATCCTCATGCCAGACATATTCGGCACAAGATCTTTTAAACACCTGTTTCCCTCCAAAAAGATCAATAACTCAAGATGGTATGCAGCTCTTCCCAGTTAAACTGTTTTTGACAATCTTGTGTCAACTAGACAGACGGTTAGAGCACATTATGATCTCATGAATGATTTTGTTCCAGTTTGGCACCTCAGAGTATTCAAAACATTCAGAGGTATCAGAGCTGGCCTTTCATATGTACACAGTTAATCCTTTGAAGAGAGAGACATGTTCTTTCCTGCCTCCAGAAATTACTCATGCGTGCTTATGAAATCTTGTGTGGGTGAGAGATGCAGTCGAGGTGTGGAGCACTGGCACTGAACAAGGTGTCATGAGTGACGTTCTTTTAAAAGAAGAATTAAAGGGTTTTTATGGATCTAAACACTCATCTGTTGCAACACTGACACTTGTTTTGGTACCAGCAGCTTTCTTTAGAAAAACAATCTACTATACCTTGATTTATTTTTTGCTCAAAACAAGCATTTTAAACATCCATCTAAAAAATACATATATTGCAATGTCTACTCTTGATTATTCACTGAACATGTCATTTTAAATTTAGAGTTGTATCTGATAACAAGGACAACAGGAAACTCTAAAAATCAATGTGTTAACTACCCACATACAATATTTTAGGTTAAATGTACAGAGGAAAGTATATTGTTGGTTTTGTAAAAGAAAAAGAAAAGATTTCCCAAAATGTATTTTAGGGCTGTAAAAAGTTAAATGTAAAATGTCAATTATTTTCTAACACATTTACCAATTTTTATATATTAAAAAGCCATAGTTCTTAACAGTAAGAACTATGGCTTTTATGACCATTAAGTTTTGGGTTGGTTATTCTTTTGAAAGAAGTCTCTTATGTTCAACAAGGCTGTATTTATTTGATGAAAAATACAGAAAAAACAGTAATATTGTGAAATATTATTACAAATATTTCAAATATTTTTTTATTTGAATAAATTTTGAAAATGTAATTTATTCCTGTGATGGCAAAGCTGAATTTTCAGTAGACATTAATCCAGTCTTCAGTGTCACATGTTCCTCCAGAAATATTGAAAATAAACGTTGAAAACAGATAATATTTTCATTAAAAACTAATATTAATGTGGAAACGGAGACACTTTTTTCCAGAAATCTTTGATGAAAGAACAGCACTTATTGGAATTGGAAATAGAAATTTGTAACATCATAAATGTCTTAAAGGGGGGGTGAAACACTCAGTTTCAGTCAACCTCATGTTAATCTTGAGTACCTATAGAGTAGTATTGCATCCTTCATATCTCCAAAAAGTCTTTAGTTTTATTATATTTATAAAAGAAAGATAAGCTGTATCGAGTCTTTCCGGAAAAAAACAAGCGGCTGGAGGCGTGCCGTGTGGGCGGAGCTAAAGCTGTACTTACGCGCCGATAGCTAAGAACACACAGACATTTAAAGCAGTTTTACTCACCGCCTGCGGTTCCAACGCACGACCGTGAACCTTTATCGTTGGGACTGCTCCATCCTTAAGAATTAGACGATCTGCAAATCCGGCGTCGAACTGGGCCTTGTTTATAAAACAATCATCGTCGAAATGCAGGGAACAAACAAGAACACTTGCACAACTCCGTTGATGCTCTGGAAAAACAAACTCCATCCACTGGTCCCTTAACGCTGGGTTCTTTGGGAATCTGTGCAGCCGATGACTTCCCTAAAGCCGAGCACAGCGCTTTGATGGGCGTACTGCTTTCGCTCTCTCTCTCTGGTCTACGGGTGCGCGCGCGCCCTTCCGGGAGAAGTGCCCTTAGGACCCATATAAGGAAATTCCGCCCCATCTGACATCACACATGCCCATACTCGAAAAAAACTTTCCGAAACTTCTGACAAACCGGAAGGACAATTTTTGGCACAGAAATACTCCTTCAAACGTACAATTTAATTTTTGAAACTTTGTCCATGTTAGGCATGGGAATCCAACTCTTTAACAGTGTAAAAACTCAGTATGCATGAAATAGCATTTCACCCCCCCCCTTTAATGTCACTTTTGAAAAATTGAAATGATTAAAAGTATTAATTTCTTTAAAACTACACTTTGTATTCTCCCAACTTTTAAACAGTAGTGTACATGAATGTAAATAAGTGGGATGATGCTTGGGGGTTAAAAAAACCTTGAGACCTACACAGGGCTCTATAGACCCTTTTACAGGTGACGTATTTGTGTGGGAGGGGCTTAGCTGGAGGCAGAAAGATCCCTCTGGCCGCTTCATTAACATTAGTTTGCCAGTTTTGTTAGCTTGTTTTTTAACAATGACTGGAGAAAATCCAATTTTATCTTAATGTGCAAGGTCACTCACTGTCCGGGGCCGCGATTGTTATTTGCAAAAGTTAATTTTAACAGACAGAACCAGATTGGCCGACCCGTACACTCAGTTAATGGATGGACGATCTGACAGGATTAACGTCAACGCTACCTCCGGTTGAGAAGCCTGCTCTACACCTGCCCGATAGAGAAACTGAGCGCAAAGAGAAACTGAGGGCATATACATCTTTAGATGCCTATAACTATGTGCTGAATGGTCACGTACAATACGTGTGGTACGATCCGCAGTTCTGCCTAGCCAGCGCCAAGGTCAAACAGAAGACGACAATAAAGAGTGACATTACGGTGCAACTGTAATTATGTGAATATTTTCTTGACATAAAAATTCCAGATACAGCATATTCATTTTTTAACTATGTATTTGATTACCCTTTCTTACCAGGTTCTTCAAAAAGTCTAGTCCCAATCAATCAAAACAACAATCAGATGATTCACAAATAATCACAATCATTTAAAAAACATTATGCGATAAAATGTCAAATTGGAGCCTGTACTCCGTCGATTCTAGAACCCAACAACACAACAAGATGACATTTAATAATAATAATAGTAATTTAAGATTATGTAGCGAATCTGTGCTGGTTTGTATTGGCTGCCTCCAGTTTTCACTCTGTTTTGCCTCCAGCTAGCGCCATGACGTAACTGTGACGTCCGCGCAAAAGGGGTCTATAAGCAGCCATTTATTGCAAAGACACTGATTGGTGTCTGTTATGACCTTAATTACAGCTCACTGACTAACTGATTTGAACAATTTAGTTTTTTTCACATCTAATTATATCTTTCAACATGGGGAGTGAGGGTCATGAAGGTCACTACCAAAATCTTAAAAAAGACATGGAAATATGGTAGTGTGCGGTCTCTATCTGTCAGGGCTCGTTCAGAGAAGAGAGCATATCTGTAAATATTTCATGAAAATGACATGGAGTATATATTTCCCAGATACACTGGGCTCTAAAACTACTTTTGGATGGACTCCAGAGGCATCTAAGCTTTCAGGGAATCTTTGATGGTACCAGGAGCCAGACAACAGAGATCAATCAGAGACAAGAGTCTAGATGCTTGATGACATCTGATCACTTTTCGAAAGAGAATTAGAGCCTAGGAAAGCAGAAATATGATAATCATCTTTGCATTCTTAAAAAAAAAAAATATATATATTATTCTTATTAGAAGTAGTATTATAAGGATCTATTTTACTTCAGAAAATTCATCGGTTAGAATCTGCTACGAAAAATCTTTAATTATCCGTCACCTTTTGCAAGTTTGTTGATAAAATACTTTGAAGATGCTAATTAGATGATGCTCCCATTCTGCCTAATTGGATTGCTCTTTTTGAAAGAATAAATCAAGGAGTCAAGGTTGACTGGTTACCGTGGCACCGTTAGCTCTTTCTGGTAGATATCATAACTACACCATCTGGGGTGCGTTTCCAGAAAGCATCATCAGCCATCTATGATTGCAAGTTCCGTTGTTACCAACATAGTTCAATGATTTGGTGTTTCCCAAAACCATAGTTCCAAGGAACATTCGCAAACAGTGTCACCATCGTATGCGGTTGGAACTACAGCTCTCGAGCTGTGGTTAAAAGCATAGTTTCTAGTTAAAGGACATGTGGACTTAAATAGATTATGCTCTTAGGCACAATAAGCATGCTAACATTCAGTACATTCTTCATTCTATTTAAATAAATATCCATTTTAATCTATATTTTAGTGTGTCAACAATCAATGGTGTTTTTGAAGAGTGCATGTGTGTTAAATGTGCAAATGTGCAAGGGAACCCGCAATGACGTTACTTCAATAATGGCAGTCCTATATTGTTGAACCAATGTAGTTCAAACGACAGAGGTGTGATCGTGTTACTACAGTTTTCGGGAAACAGTCGTGACTAGATATTTAGTCCAACAACGGATAGTACTATGGTAGTTAATCAGCAGGTTAAATATGCTAAACACACCCCTGGTTGCAATGAGCAGAATATACTGTACAGTTAGAAGTCCAGCATTGGTTAAAAGTACTAAAACCAAAGTAATTTTCTCTGCAAATACATTACATTACATTTCATTCATATTGTACTGCACATAGTTTCAGTTTAGTTGTTTTTTGTTTGTTTGTTTTTCAAACTCCTTTTTTATCATTTTAATTTGCGAAAATATCATTCATTGCTAGTTCTAATCTTTTTTTAATAGTTTAGCTAATGATAACCTTATGATTCATCATTACAATGGTTACATTTTCAGTGCTGCTGTTGGCAACAGTTTTGGCTTGTTTAGTAAACTGAGCTTGCTTTCACTCTATTCAACCTACACACCCTTCATTTAACTCCAAATTCCACTCCCCCTCCATCATCCTCTCCACTCTTTTTTCCTGCATTTCAATCAGTCTCCTACACACCTTTATCCAAAACAGCCGAGGTTCAAGGGCAATGGAAGAGGAGGCCATAATCAAGACCACTCTCTGATTTAACCCACTATCATTATTTTCCTTTGTTTCACACCACATGTGGTGAGAAATAGGGTCAAATTAAGCTGCCACCTGTTTTTTACTTATTGTGTAGCATTATCAGCGCAGTGGTGGTTATAATAGAGCATCACAGCTCTTAGAAAAAAACTGATTAAAAAAAGACAAATGAATCAAGACATGAGCATTATCTAAAAACAATTTAAATTTAAAACTAAAATAGCGATGGCATTCTAAGGCATTGTGACTTGCTGGCCCAGAAAATGTATTAAAGACATCGTTAATATAGTCCAAGTGACTACAGTGTCTCAAACTTAAGTTTATAAAGCGACGAGAATACTTCTTGTGCGCAAAAAAAAAAAAAATAACGACTTTATTCCACTACTTCTCGTCGCTTTATAAACTTAAGACTGAGCCACTGTAGTCACTTGGACTATATTAATGATGTCTTTAATAACTTTTCTGGGCCAGCAAGTTACAATGCCTTAGAAGTCTATGGAGGAGTGATCCAGCTCTCGGATTTAATCAAAAATATCTTAATTTGTGTTCCGAAGATGAACGAAGGTCTTACGGGGTTAGAACAACATGAGGGTGAGTAATTACTGACAGAATTTAAATTTTTGGGTGAACTAACCCTTTAATTATGACATAAAAAGATAAAAAGACAAATTATGAGATAAAAAGTTAAAATTGACATACTAATTCATAATGACAGCCCTCTACAATGCGACTAAATCTTCACTCTGGACGACTAAATAATGTATATCATTAGCCATTAGCTAATAAATTCTTATTACTCGCCAGTGTGTGTGTTAGAGGCTAAGTATAAGTGTATCATATATATATTCACTCGCTGAACACTCTGACTGAGAGCTTGAGAGTTTCACTCTCCATCAAGCGATCTGTGCTATGCACAGCGTACCTGTATTTGACGTACCATAAAATCTAGTGTGATAGTGCACGACTCGCAGTCGCTTTGCTGAGAGCACTGTTTCTCACACACACGCAAAGATATTTGTGAATATTCATTTTATTAATAGTAGAATTAGTAGTAGTAGTAGTAGTATATTTTAATTATAATTGCTATTATCTATTTTTTTACAGAAACACTGAATGTCGAAAAAAATCTTAAGCACCCCAGTCCTAAGTTAGTGTTAAAATGACAAATATGCGTTCATACATGGTTACCAAGTTTTAGTACACGTTACTAAAGTTCTAGCATTAAATAGTGCTTGATTTTCATAATATCATAATGCTTGATTGACTGGTGTTAAGTGTGTACGTTCAGATATTTAAAAAGCTGTGCCATTTTACAAAGATAAGCTGATTTAGTGGAATCATATATATACTGTATATATACTGTATATATATATATATATATATATATATATATATATATATATATATATATATATATATATATATATATATATAGTCTGGCGAGTAAACAAAAAAATGCACAAGCCACTGGAGATTATATTGCCAAGGTGTGCGTAGAGGGTTGCATTATGAGATTAAAAAGTAAAACTTATGATATAGTGGGACTAATTATGACATAAGTCATAATTGACATACAAAGTCATAATTATGAGATTCAATTTGAAATTATGAGATCAATTAAATTATAACTATGCCAAAATTATACTTTTATGCCATAATTTCAATTTATGTTATTGTGACTTAGTATGTCATAATGACTTTTAAGTTACAATTTTGACTTTCAAACTCATAAATATATGACTTTTAAACTCATAAATATAAGACTGATAAATAGAAAAACTTCTCATCTCATACATGTGACTTGTAAGACATAATTTCAACTTTTTATCTCATAATTATGATTTAAGTTACGGTAGTACTTTTATTATATAGCCTACTTATGATTTACCAAAGCATTTCCACTTCTTCCATAGTAATTGGAAAATAATATCAGACTCCAAGCTTGGTGTAAAAAGTTATTAGAATTAGGAGAAAGAGTAAGAGCTGTTTCTCATTGACAATGGCAGAAATTTATTTCTTCTCCACACAATTATACATGAAATCTAACTTGCAAAGGAAGGCGTGTCACTTAAGCACTCTAAGTGGTTGGCGTGAATAAGAGAGTGGTCAGAAAGTGCTGTCAGGGTGTTGGAGAGGACTCTGAGTGATGCTGGAGGAGGAGATGTCCTTCCTTTTGAATTATTCACTCCATCACTGTAATGCATCTGCCTTCATGTCGAGAGTTCTTATTTCAAGAGTGCATTTACTCTCAACTGATCCAGATTTACTGTGTGTGCTACTCTCAGCCAAACTTAAGAATTAATATAAATATCCTGCTAAAATGTTTCTCTCTCTGTAACCCATTCTTATGTGCAACTCAATTACTTCTCTCAGGAGTCAGATCTCAGATCATCCAGCATGAGATAAGTGCACTGCCAGGGTGTATATTAAAGAAGGTAAAAGCCCCGAATTTGAAACCATCAAAAATCCTTTATTTATAGTTGCTATGGTGACTTGAGTTGCATGTTGAATACATAATGCATTTTAGTATGAAATTGTCCACTTCCAAGTTCCAACAGACTTTCTGTACTATAAATAAGGTCAGTGTTGCATTGTAAAATTATTGGATTGGTGTAGATATGTTTGTCTCTTCACTAAGTTCCACAATCTTGGTTAGACAAGTATGAGAAATTCCTGAAGAAAGGGGATGGAGATTTCCGTGAACAGCCTGATTTTCAGTCAAATATGTTCAAAGCGTGGTCAAAATTGGTCGGATATTCTTACATGAGCTGGATTTAATTGTGACACTGCAAACTATTATTGTCTACCATTTTTCTTTAAAGAAAAAGTGAAATGAACTACGAACTAATAATAATATTACCAGCATTTATTAATTTAGGTTAATGTTAATCACTATACTATTGTTCATTTTTAATTCATGTTTGGACACAATACATTAACCAATGTTCATTAATACAACTTGCATGTATACATTTATGTAGAAATTCTTATTACCTAGATAAATATATGCACTAAAAGTATCAAAAGCATGAAAACTTACTGTAAAGTGTCACAGAAAAAGTGCAAGACTATGACTTCACAAAACACAGGTCAATTGAAATTAGAAAAGATGCATTTGATAGCAAATAAAATACATAACTTAAGCAAGTAAACAGTATGATTTTGACCAGGATAGTTTACCCAAAAATGAAATATCATCCTTTACTCTCACGTCATTCCAAACCTGTATGACTTTCACAAAAGATGATATTTTGAAGAATCTTGATAACCAAACAGTTTTGGTAACCACTGATAAATTCATCAAAATCTATTGGATTCTACTGAAGAAAATCAGTCATACAGTTTTGGGACGACATAAGGTAAATCGTGAGAGAATTTAAATTTTTGGGTGAATTATCATTTTCAGACCGACTGTATCAGACATTTTGGGTCACAGTCCTGCAGTATGACTGTTCCTATGACGGCCATCAGCCCATTTTGTGTGGTAAACACTTCCAAAAAAGCATACAAAAAATACAGAGACAATCAGACTGGTGGATATAGCACAGATTAAAAAAGTAACTGCTGCATCATGGGGCAAAAAAAAAAAAAAAACATCAATGTAAAAAGGACTAATAATGCCTTTTATACCAGATACTGATTACACACAAATTGCTAGCTAATGAGAGAAAATTAACAGGGGCACATTGTTGGATGTGTAAAAGCTTGGGCCACTGTGATGGGCTTAGCTCCAGATGGTCATTGTGCTCAGTTTTTTTCTTGATTAGGAATGATAAGATCACATCTGCTGGTGGACAGAGAAAGAGAAAGAGATAGCTAACAAGACTTTTCCCCACAGACCCTTAGCAGCTGCACACAATATACCACCAATTCAGTCTCCCTGTCTAAATGAATGGATCCATAAGACAGCATTATACATCCAGCGTCTTTAAACATGCGTGATGACAATAGTTTATTACATATACGGATGAAATGGAGAATTTGTATGTACTTTGAGCCCAAAACCTGCTTATTAACCATCTGCAAATATTTACCTGAGCCTCATTCTACATGTAACAGGTTAAATTTCAAAATTGTGTAATGAACCAAATTAATTTATAGTGCAATTAAATTCAGCTGATTCAGCTAATTAGCACACGTGCTCATACAGAGCACAGGGAGAAAAGCAGCATTGTTGCGATTGAGAAACATTGTTCCCACGGGACACTCCCGTCTGGCTGCACTCCAGTATTGACACTATATCTAGATACTTTCTAGAAATCATTTAAAAAACGGTCATAAAAAACATTTTATGTTAACCCTCTGGTGCTGTTCGTGGTGCGGTTACTTCATCGGAATGGTGCGAAACTTGCTGTGTGAACACACAAAAAAGGTTTAATTGAAAAGATTAAATGGTAGTGAAAAAAATAGTCATACTTGTATTGTCCAGAGTCAAAAATGACCGCATTGGAAATGAAGGGGGGGCGAATTGCATCTTTTGGAAACGTTTTGTACTGCGCACAAAGCTTATTTTTTTTAAATATCAACCTCAAATTTGGAACACCGCTTGTTTAGATTTATGGCTTTGATTTTCTCACAGTTTCAGCATAAAAATGTGTTTTGGAAAATATATATTATATATATATATTAGTTTACACACTAGGTGCATTGTTTTAAATGATTAATTTAATGTTAGTACATATATGAAATGTAAAAAAAAGGGATAACACGGTGTAGGCAACACCGATTTTTGTCATTGTTTTCTGTATTGACAGCACTCCAAATTTACAAAAAAATGAGCTCAATGTTAAAATTGACCGAAGTTCTCCTTTAAAGAAAGCATATGTCTCAAAATCATTTTGCTACCAGAAGATATCATCTCGGATCACAATTCCCTCAGGGTACAGCTGCGCTTACCTGCAGTCGTTAAAGACTTTTCTAACTTTAGTTAGTGTGTAATGTTGCTGTTTGAGCATAAACAACATCTGCAAAGTTACAATGCTCAAACTTTAAAGCAAAGGGAGATATTTTCTTTTAAAGAAATTGCTTTTTAAGGACTACAACAAACGGCTGGTAGGGACTACACGACATTCCTCTCGGGTTAGTGACATCACCAACCCTAAAATGTACATAAACCCCACCCCCTGAACACGATTTATAGATTATCAAGACAGAATATGCTAATCAATGACTAGAAGATAACTACTCATAAGCTACATAAATTCACCAACTAACCATTCAGAAATGTTGTCTACATGTTGTCACTTCTTCTTGAGTCTCTCCATCATTCTGACTTTGGTTTGAACATAAAAGGCTAAAAGTTTTTGAAATTTCCTCATTTGCATTTAAAGGAACAGACACAAAAACGGTGCGTTTTTGCTAACCCTCAAAAAGTGACAAGTTTAACATGCTATATAAAAATATCTGTGGGGTATTTTGAGCTCAAATTTCACATACACACTCTGGGAACATCAGAGACTTATTTTACATCTTGTGAAAAGGGCATTATACCACCCCTTTAATGCAGGGACAGCTGCTTCCTTAATCGACTGGTGTTTGGATTTCATGTGATTTATCATTGTGGTGGTGATATTATAACTCAGTTTCATTAATAATTGATTAAAAATAATTCCATTTTGCAATATCATTTTCATCTAAGTAATTCCAAACTTCGCGAAGCAGATGACGACATTATGTGATCAAATATTCGTGCACATCCCTAGTGTAAACACGTTTTTACATTGTACTTATATTATAAAAATACCTGCATAAAATTACAGCTGTAATTAAATACTGTTATTACATGTATAATTACGCAGCTGTCCATAGAGCTACGTCTTAACCAACCCTTAAACACCATTCCACGAAAACTGAGACTTACCCATATCCCACCTCAATAGAAGCAAAAAAAAAAAGTGCAATACATTATGAACAATTAAAAAATGTTGACTTAAGTAGTAAAAAGACATCTTATATAAAGTGTGACTAAAAAATAAACATAATAGATGCCTCAGTGAATGCACCAAGAAGTCTATTTCCCCAAAACTAGTTTATTATTTTTATAGATATTCTGGAAAAAGCCTCCAAATTCTTGATGTATTACATTTCTGCAAGAAACCTAGTACCATATGCAAAGCAGAGCATACATTCCATGATAGGAAGGGACACTAATTTAAAAAAAATAAAAAAAATCGGGGTGGGGGGGGATTATTCTTGACAATACAGTTGCAAGTCTATGGGTGCCATCTGGCCGTCCCAGGTGTGGTAGAGTGCAGCAGTGTACGCTTTGTTCATACTGCAGTAAATCTTCTACAGTACAACAGCCCGAACTGGGTCTCATGCGGTAATGGATTGGCCATGCGTTGGATAACGTCTGCTGGCCACACTTCTAGGACGTCTTTGTCCCGCATAGGTTGACAAACAAGTGGAACGTGCGAGGGGAACAAAACCACACACACACGCACCCAAAAGAGGCCCACTGTCTGTGATAAAGGTCTTTCATGGCCAATTATAGCCAGCCCGACTTTCCACCTCAATAACATCTAAGCATCTATTAGCGGCAAGCGGACGCTCTGTCACGGCTCCCACTGAGCTCAGCTCATTGACTGTATGATTAGGTCATATCGTTCTCATCTGTCTCTGAGAACAATGATACAACAGCAGAGCGCATAAAGAGCCACAGCTACTCTCCAACAAACTGTAAATCATGTGTCCTACTGCTGGGTGATTACAATAGTGTCTGAATGAGCCCCAGGGTTACAAAGGCCAAAATCTGAAAATTAAGCTTAAAAAAAGTTCTTCTCTGGCAGGGCAAAGTGTCAGTTATTATACAGACATTAAATGTAATTCTTAAGGCATCAAATGGCAAATCCAGAATTATAAGCTTTTTTATAAGTAAAAAATTTCAATAAATTCATTATAAATATATAGATTTTTACAATATAAATAAAAAAACTACATTATAATAAAAACAAAATATAATGTAATAAAATAATATAAAATAAAATAATAATACAAATTATTTTAATTTAAGTTTTAAAATAATAGAATAAAATAGTTTAATATTTTTTTTTAAATGTACTACTTTAGGGTACGTTTACACGATGTACTTAAAACAGAAACGTTTTTCCTTTGTGTTTTTCATATACAGAGACAACGTTGTCAAAACAATCCCTGTTCACACCAAAACGTCTAAAAATGCTGTTTTACCCATGCCAGGCCAGTAGTTGGCGATGTCACTTTGTAAAGAAACACTACGCATCTAAAGACTGAACGCGTAATACGCATGTAGGTGACTTCACCGTTTTCACAGATTTCAAAAGTTAGCATTTTCAGGCCCCCAAAACAGTGTTATCGTGTAAATGAACGACCAAAACAGTTTTCCATTTTTAGTTGAAAATGGTGTCGTCTAAATGGCCCCTTAGTCAGTCAGAGCTTTCCTTTTTTGTTCAAAACAGTCATCTGGCACATGGCCACATATGACATCAGTTTTCTCCCGAGTGAGACTCAGAACAGCATCCAACTGAAGATGTCATAAATCAAAATTGGCCCTCATCTGAACTGACCAATAAGGGCCAATGACATTTTGCATAAGCATATCTTATCATTACACTGCTGCCCTCTCACTTTCATTGCAAGGTACCATATTAAACAACAACTCCTCTGGGAACTCCTAGACACTTAAATCCACATTCATAATTTAAAGAAACGTATTCAATGTGCTGTCTGTGCCCCCTGTCCCAAGGGGCCACAGCCGTAGACTGGCCGACCTTTGATTCCTCGCACACTTGCAAATGTGCCCGTCCCATTGTCCACGGCTATGGCCTGTTTTTACATATTGATTGCATTGATCCCTCCACTAAGCACTTACAAAGAGCATGTGAAGAATCAATACCATGCCTTCTGCTGTCATCTTGCCAAATCAAACTTCACCCCCAAAACAACATCTTGTCGGTGTGTAATGAAATTAATTCTTGGAAGGGACTTGGGGTGACAAATCAGAAACGCCTATTTTCTTCACAATTATAGCACTGAAAATGTTTTGTTAACTCGAATTTTAACATTCCCTCCAAACAACACAACTCATCCAACCTTGGTGTTTTGGACAAAAGGGATGCATCCGCAGAGTTGGGATAGAGTTTCACAGCCAGATTGATTATCTGAAAGTCTGCCTTCTTTGTTCTGGTCCCCGCGGTGCTGAATTTGCGCTTCAGGTGAATGTACACAGATGCAAAAACTTCGGTGAAGAGCAATAGCTGTGCAGTGGTTAAGGCTTTTTGAATTTACTCTTAGATATTTTTATCATTTTCAGAAAGTTATGTGACGACTTTAGAACAATTGTTGGGGAAAATGCTTATGATCATTTCTTAAAAAAGTCACAAAAATAAAATCCAGATGCAGACCTAGCAAAGGGACTTAAAAACAAATGTGCTGAATTGAATTTGTTTCGTACAAGAAATCTATAAATAACACAGAAGTGAATTTTCTTATAAAAGTCTTTTGGAAAATATTTTTTATAATATTATAAAATGTTTTTTCAGAGAATATTTGTTACATTGTTTACTTTTCTTATCCAAAATAAGAATTGTTTTAGATAGATTAGATACTACATTTACTCAAAAAAAACTTTTTTATTAAAAATAAAAGTGATTTATATATTTCTTTCTGGAAAACAAAACAAAAATACTAATTAGACTGCTTACAAGTCAAAGGGCCACTTGTGTCTGACTACTCCAATATGAAAGTATCAAGAGGGTCATTTAAACATATGTTTAACTGCTTTTGGAGGTTATTAAAATATTCAATTGCCACGGAATAAAACAATTTAATAGATAATTGCAACTTTTTATCTCACTATTCTGACTTTTTTCTCACAATTGCGTGTTATAAAGTGAGAATATAACAGTTTATATCTTGCAATTCTGGCTTTATAACACGCAATTGCGAGTTTATATCATGCAAATCTGACTTTCCAACTCACAATTGCGAGTTTATATTGCGCAGTTCTGAGGGGAAAAAAGTCAGAATTGTGAGATAAAAAGGTCGCAATTACCTTTTTTTATTACGTGGCGGAAACAAGCTTGCACACACTTCTTTTTGAGAGGTAGTTAGAGAGTCATTTATTTTATGGTGTAAATGTAGCACTCAGCTTAAATAAATGTTCGAGTTCACTGAACCTCACACAAAACAGGCACACTTCAGTGGACAAAGACACAGACGGAGGGAGGGAACATCAAGCTCTTCTTTCTTTTCCAGGAGGGGTGTTTGTTCAGAGTGGGTGCAGGGCAGTTTGGAGAGGAAGGGAGGGCAGCAAAGAGAGCCAACTGGGAAAAGTGTGTGTGTTTATAAAAAACAAACTGTGAAACATAACCAATACTAAATGAGTGAGTCAGTGAGATTCACAAGAGCTTATGAAACTTGTATATTTTTTTGTGTATTGTAATTATGTTAGTGTTAGTGTGTATGACAGAGAAAGAGCGGGAGTGAAAGTGAGATTTACAGAGGGGGGCTTGGAGCTCATTGTGAGCAGCAGTGAGTTAATCTCTTTAGCGGCACACGTCTTATGTAAAGAGGTGTAATGGTCTCTGCCCCCTCTTTCTCCCAGGGGACCCCAGGGGACACTGGGGTCCCGTCTCCCAGCAACATTTACATGTCGGTTATTCCAAAAAAAGATACGGAGGGGAAAAAAACTCTCAGTGGTGATAAGATCCGCCCACTTTGCGTGGTAGACTTTTGTCTACAGGCAGTCTATATAGTATTCAGTGGTTCACTCAAGGACAAACACATTCTGACTCGCCACGGAGAGCATGCAAAGGAGATTTGATTCAGATTTGACAAACGAGGAGACTGTGGATTTATTTGTTCGAAGAGTAAGTGTCATTATGTCATCTATTTTATTCTGGTAAGCCTCTGAACTTGAACGTAATCACGGAGTAAAAAGAGGTGATTTTAGGTTACAAAAGCCAGACGGACATTGAGACGGTTCAAATGAGATTGTTTACCTGCAGCACATGGTGGGAAGTGATGTATGTGCATGTGTCAAAACACAACGCAATGTCTGACTTGACTTTTGCTGATCGTTTTGTACCTTTTAAATGAAAAAATAATGCATTAATATAGTAATATGCAGTGTGTATAGATTGCTCTTCATAAATGAAAAGTGCAAACTCATCACAACAAAAATACTTCCCTCTGTGGATTGGTAAAAACAGTTTGCTTGTTCCAGTGATTTATGGGAGTTGTTTGAATGGATTTTATTGCATTTTTAACTTATGACAAGTGTGTATTACGTGTTGTGAGAATGTGTGAACTGATGATAATGTCAAGCATTGTGATTCATTTGCAGTGCTGTATAATAGAAGAATATAAGCATTACATCATTGGTTGGCATGACTCGAGGACAAAATATGTGTTACTCTCTTAAACAAAGACTCTGATGAGGTCGCTTTTCATTGGAGGGGACCGCCAAAGGGCTGCCTGAAGCGATTAAGTCCTTCTGCTGAAACAGATGTTTAATCCAAAAGTACTATCAAATAACCTTATTTAAATCACTGCATATGCAGAATAAAGCCACATGAATGATAATAGAGTTGTCTGGAATATCATCCTTCTGGCAGTACAAACAGTTGAATCAGTGTTTAAGAAGTCCTTAATATATGCCTCTATACCGTTTTATATTCGATTTTGAAATGGCATGCAACAAGGAAACTTACGGTCGGAATATAGAGAGATGACAAACACAAGTATGTGGTTGCATATATGGTTTTCTTATCTAAAAGCAGCTACAAGGCAGCACAAAATAAAATAACATAAAAAGATACAATTTCTTTGTAATGCATGAATTCATAATGTGACATTAATAATTAAGAAACAGCTGGCATATTTGCTCTGTTCTTTCTAGCTAATAAGCCTTTAACATATCAGGCCAGTTATACAAAGCCACGAGTGACGATGGTGGCAGGTCTTTTGTTCATAAAGCCCCTTGCTATCTGCTCTGAAAGACAGATGGAAGGCATGATGTGTTGATTATGGATGTGTATTATATGCTTTAGGCACATATGAATCATAAAAGAAGGTTGATTAGCTGGTGACAGACCTTTGGTACTCTTGAACTGTTGTCAGGTGGCTGACAGGTCCAGTCTCCCAAGCGGACTCCCTTTATTGGAATATTTCAAAATATGCTACCTCATCAAATAAGAATGTTTTTTTTTTCTAAATAATGCTTGTCTGAAGAAATAAAAGATGCCGATACCGGTAGCTGATTTTTTTGTTTTTTATTTGCTTTATAACAGGCAAACTGGCCAAATTAGAGTCAGCCACTGTATTTTAATCACCATCCAAACAAAGATGCTACACACGAAGCATTAGCAGTTTTTAATTAGATTGTATCATTTCTAGATTTAAAGTAAAAACTGAATGGTCTGACTTTAGATTTGTGAAATGATGCTACATATGACACCTGCACTAAATAAAAAAAGCAGACTGGCTGAATGAAAATGCAAATTCACTCTGACAGTAGGTGGCGCTTATGGGACATCAGTGGTATCGTTAGGTACCAAAGCAGCACTGCGCTTATAAACACTACTTTATACAGAGGTAAGAGGAAAATAAAATGGCATTTAAACTTTTCAGAAGACAGTCAGTTCCCTTCAGAGATACCTTCATATAAACCCTAACACCAATTCAATATGTATATTTTTCTTCTTATATTTCGAGCATCGCAAACAGTGAGCTTGCTTTGCCTGGTACGGTATTTGCTTTTGCGTGTAAACATACTAAACTTTTTGTAGCCTGACAAGAAGGGGAAAAAGTAATTGGCAGGTATTTTGACCTACTGACCAAGTAAAATGAAAAGATGTTGACCTAGTCACACTAATTTCAAGCTTGCAGCATTGTCAAGCATTGTCAAGCTTTGTTTGTCAAAGAGGAGGGTATTCTGGTTACTTGTTCATAGCATGCATTCAATATGGTCTCAATTTTGTAAATCAGGATATTCAGGATAACTGCCATTAGGTCTACCCCTATTGTACACCATGTGGGCAAATAGCCAACAAGAAGACATGCTGTAGTTCCTGTTTTTATAGGACCTGTTTGCTCACCTAGTGAGCGTTAAGTAAAGTAAACATTAAGACAAATTATGCATAGACCCTGGTGCTATATTGCTCGAATGACAACAAGAGACATCATTTCATTTCTTAAAATCCATGTTTTACCAGGTTTCCCAAATGGGAATAAGAAGGATCTCCACACAAGGCAATGAGCCCATCAGACCTTCCTCCATCATTAAAATTCTGTAATTACACACCTGCCACCACCAAGACCACCACCTGCTTTCTCCAGATGTCCCAGCAAACATGGGTAGTGTCAGCAGTTTGATATCAGGCCATAGCCTCCACAGCAAACACTGCAAAGCCTCTGAAAACAAACTCAAAAAGGGTCTTCAGTCTAAGAAAACAGGCCGTAGCTTGGATGGCCTTCTGAAGTATGGCTTCTCACAGGACCATTGCACCACCAACAACAACTCAAAAGTCAGCTACCATTCAGGCAAAAACGAAGACTTCTTTTACATCAAGGTCAGCAACAAGCCCCGAGCTGCTCAACATAACATTAATACAGCTGAAGACAGTCAAGGAAGAACAGCTGAAATGGACAATGAGGTGGACAGGAGAAGAGGGCCACCAGAATTAGTCCCGCTGTCTGGAAAACTAGAAAAGGTAACAGAACTGGAGTTAGCCAGAAAGTAAACAAAGGGGCTACAGAGTTCATTTTATATTGCCAAAATAACATATCCTCAAGAGTTTAATTTCTTCAGTGCCTATATTGTTGTATATTAAGGAGGTATTTCCATCCTATAAAAACGTCCATAAACAATTCCGTTTATAAAGCAGTAAAAATCGAAATGTCTGCTTAGTTCACAATTAAGCAGACAAACCCAAAAGATGGCCCATCCCCCCAGCCATTGTTATCACACAAAATCAAACAACAGTCAAATATAGTTGATGTTAAGTAATCCCCACCAGACCCTGACACTTTCACTAAGAGCTTAGCAGTGTCTGCTCCATTTAATTAAACCCCCAGATTGACGAGGTAAGAATGCCTTGATCTCTCCAGAGATTCGGTCCAATGGCAGTGTGGCACTTGCAAGCAGGCAAGCTGCTCTTTCCCTGAATAGCCTCATTTATGAAGGATCTAGCTAGGAAAATGAACCGAGTTTTACTAGGTCAGGAAGTTAATGCTAAACTAGCAGGGCAAACATACTACCATATGGAAGAGAAAATGACTGGAAAAATAGGAGAAGAATAAGAAAGGAAGGAAGTATTGTTGAGATTGCCTTGTTGATCAATCATTTATGCAAAATGTTTTGTTGTAATGTCCTGGCAGTTATGAGAGTAATTACTTTGAGAGCATCTGATCAATAGGTTTTAAGATGGATAGTGGCCTGCCTTTAACATGAGTTTCATGAATGATCAGTTGGTTGTTGTGCACTTTAAATCTCAAAAACACTCATCTGTCTTTTTTTTCTTTCTTTCTTTTTTTTTTGTCCCCTCTCATTTAGAGTGTAGAGAACGCCTTGATTCGGCCGACCGCCTTTAAACCTGTTCTTCCTCGAAGCAGCAGTTCCTTGGTGGAGACTCATAACAACTTGAGCACTATCCTGGGCAAGGGAATTAGTCCCATAGACAGGCTCAAAGATCTTCAGGACCCCAAGCTGGAGACAAATTCTGGTACCTTCTCTGACTCTGGAAGGAACTCTATGTCCAGCCTGCCCACCCACAGCACCAGTGGCAGCAGCCAGATGGACAACCTAAGCACTTCAACTAATCACATGGTGCGCCATGGAGGCCTTAGCCAAAACATGGAAACATCTCAGAACCCACAGGGCGCTGTAACTGGAATGAATGGAAACTCTGGATCCAGTAGGATGTGTAGTGGGACTAATGGAAACAGTTGGGCCGATGGATTTTGTGATACAAACAGAAGTGGCGAGTCCACAAACAGCAACACAAGATCCATTGGTGTCCTCAGTGAAAGTGTGGCAGCTGCAATAAGTTTGAACAGAGAAATAACTGCAGCAGCACTGACAGTCTCATCCACAGAGCAAAAGATTGATTTCTCTGGAAACCAAGAGCAGTTTCTTGAACACAGATTTATAATTTCAGAGCAAAACCCAACAAAACCATCAGCTTCTGGGGGCTGTGTCCGATCACCAATTTCAATGAATGAATCACTAATACAGCAGCTGGAGCACAAACTTCTGGAACGTGAAACTGAGCTGGCAGAGTTACAAACGAGCCTTGATGAGAAGGAGTCAGACACATGTCAGGTATTTGAGGAGAAGCAACGCTACTGTGCTGAGGAAATGGAGGGGTTGAAACAACGCTGTTCTACAAAACTTCGTCAAGTAAGTTGTTTACAATATTCCATAGATTTGACGGAAATGTGCATATGTATAAAGTCTAGTGTTAATCCAAAACCAGTAAGAGTACCTTACCTTACCTTTATAGTCAATCAAACACGCTATTCACCTTTATCCAGAAATATCCTAATGATGTTTTGTGTATAACTGCAGGTGTCCCAGAGGGCTTTGAGAGCCCAACAGTTATTGCAACTTCAGGTGATACAACTTCAACAGGACAAGGAACGTCTGCAGGAGGAAGTGGACCAGCTAAATCGTGACAGGGACACTGCAGAAAACCGACTTCGAATCTATGAGAGCCAGAGAAACCTTGTACCTACACTAGAAGAGACTCAGTGGGAGGTCAGTCTATAAGACCTTATTGTGGTTTAGTGACAAATGTGAAAACACTGAATGTGCTCTATGTTTGATAAATATGTCTATATTGAGTACTATTCTAAATATTGGAATAATCAGGGGAAAGAGCTAAATTGTAAATTACAAAAAACTAAACGCATCTATGCTTTTTTTCACCCTATTTTATATTTGTAGGTGTGCCAGAAGTCAGGTGAGATATCTCTGCTAAAGCAGCAACTTAGGGACTCCCAAGCCGATGTTGGGAACAAACTCAGTGAGATTGTCAGTCTCAAAGCTTCTCTGAAGGAGTCAAAATGCAAGATGGAAGAACTGGAACAGAAGATCAAGGAGTATGAGGAAGCTCTTCACCAGCGGTGCGCTGAGGTCGAGGTATGTGTTCGTTGACATTAGATTAACTTGCAGTTGTTACCGCATCCTGTGCTGTTACATATGACTTACTTTGATATCTGTTTTTAAAAAAGGTATCTAAGAATGAGTTTCAAAGAAAGAAGAATGAGGCTGACCTCCTCAGGGAGAAGGTGAACATGCTGGAAACAGACATCAAGGGCATGAAGCAGGACCTAGCATTGGCCAAAGAGGAGCAACAGAAGCTAATGACCATGAGAGCCAAGGTTGAGGAGCAACAGCTGCAACTGAAGATAAGCCAAGCTCGAATGGAGGCCTTTGGTGCTAGTCAAGCCAAATCAAAATCCCAGGAGGGAACAGGTGCCAGTAAAATACTACATCATAATGGAGGGACTCCTGACTTGGATACCCTACACAAGGAGGTAGAAAGGCTGAGAGGGGAACTGAAGGAAGAGAAGCAAAAGAAACATAAGATGATGAACAGCTTCCAGCAAGAGAGACAAACATGGAATAAAGAGAAAGACAAAGTAATCAGATACCAAAAGCAGTTGCAGTACAATTATCTGCAGATGTACAGAAAGAACAAGGACCTGGAGAAGATTCTCAAGGAGCTGACGGCTGAGATGGACAGTCGGACAGAGATGGACATAGACAGCCATAGCTCTGACTTGAACTTTGATAAAGTTGTAGCCACAGAGATATGAGGTCATAGAGGATGAATGTTTTCACAGTTAACCGAATGGTCTTAAAAGGATGAATGTACTAGTAGGCGGAATTCACAAAGCAAAATTTTAAGAGAGAAACATAACGTCACCGAAGATTTTGAGATGTCAGGAGATGCTCGAAACTCAAGAATATTACATCACTTGTACAGACCACCAAAAGCTTTTCTCCTTTTAGATTGACCACTTAATTGAAAATATTAGGATGTCAGCCATGTGTATCCCTATTAAAGATGCAGTAAGCGATTTTGTCTATTAGAATGGCACTCAGAAATTATCCCTCTACTTGACAGATCTCACTGAATTGATGTTTCTTAAACTATCACATCTGTTTCTGTGGCAGCCATAAATTCTGTAAAATCCAAATAATTGACCACAGTCAGATTCTTTGTTTAGCCATTTTCTGCCTGTCATTCATAGGACAGCCCATAAATGGGAAGGGGGTGTTTAGGAGTGTGGTAGTTGAAGTTAGTGGATTAATTCAAGTTAAGCACCATATTCAGATTCATAAGCAATTAACAGCTGTTGGTCTGTCATACAAGAACTATTATTTTGCTACAGTTTAGTTTTTAACAACTTCGGCAAAAATTAGATATGCTACTGTTCTCCTTTCTAATCTCTGATTACAATGGTCTCTATGGTATAACATTAGGGCGGGGTTATGGGGGTTAAATCTGCAGAAGTTCCAGAATGGCTACTGCTTACAGCACCTTTAATCTGTGCACGTTCAACCAAATGCTTTACCTCCCACTTACCCAAACAAACGAGTGCTTCTTGCCTAAACCTTAAGCAAATATATAGTCTCACTACAAGGCAATAAACTGGGGTGAATATATTATTTGCTGTAAATGCTAGTTTTGCACTTTCTCTTTGTTTTATATGACAGTAACTCGTATCACCTTGGCAGACAGGCTCATAGAAACAATATGTATACAGGGATATTGTAGCTCGAATCTCAGTTGTGTTCTCCCAAACCTGGTATGATTGTTCATGCGACATGATAACCAATCCTGTTTTGGCTTCATGACGTCAAACCAAGCACAGTGCATCTAAGGGGTGACTTTTTCTTTAATTGAAAACAAGCATGAATGAGATTTAAAAAATTTGGAATGGAAGACAATCCATAAATAAATGCTTCAATTTTGGTCTATTCCTCAAACAACTTCAGAAGACCTAGAACATGCTCATGAGTCATGTGGACTACTTTTGTTTTGTATTGGTTTTCTTTTTTTTTTAAATATAAATCACTATCCACTGTCTAACCGTCTGTCTAAAGTAATTCTCATTTCCCCCGGTTTCACAGGCAAGGCTTAAGTCTAGTCCCCGACTAAAATGCATGTTTGAGCTGTTTTAACTGAAAGTAACTTGCACTGACAAATCTTAAAATATGTCAGTGCCATTGTTTTGTCTCAAGATGCACACCAGTAATGTGTTTTTTTTCTAAGGAACATTTATAAAAGCTACTTAAATGTTTGAACTAAGGCCTAATCCTGGCTTAATCTAAGCCCTGTCTGTGAAACCAGGCCATAATAGATTTGTAAACAATAATGTTTAATGGAAGACGGAAAATAATACTTTGTTAGAAAAATAAGAATAAAGTACATAACAACATTTTCATTTTTGGACCAGTTCTGGAATTGTCCAAAATAATTATCTTCCTGTGGAAAAATGGTTCTTAAAGTGATTGGACAACAGTGATCTATTTTACTCTTCGGTGGGAGTTTTAATTAGTTATCACTTCAAAATGCTATCTACAAAAAACCATCTAGCCTAAAGAAGCCTGATAGTAAGAGAGTACACTATACAGAGATGAAACAAGATGATAACAGAGTAGTATGTCCTCCTTTGTAGCACAAAAATACAATACTGTATTTAACAGTTCACAGGACAGATTTTCCTACCAATGTTGCTTAAAATGGCAAACAGAAAGAGTGAGATGGTCAGCACTAAGACGGTTTCCATTTTTCATTGCACAAATTTGTTACACAGCGTTTCATCACACAACATTTCCCAAAAAGCTGCCTTGTAAATTATCGTCCTTAGAGCTTCCAGGAGTCTTGATTTGATAAGAACAAACTGATAATCATATTTTTGATGGTGCAGAGTGGTTGTGGGGTGTAAGGCTGTATTTAGATGCATTTGAATGCATGTATGTGTTGTATATTTCTTATTTATTTTGATTAAATAAATTAAGATGTTTTCTGAATACGGTTTCAATTGGTTTTCAATCAGTTATTTTATTGTTCATCTTCAAATGCCTAAGCAATAATCAAAGTTGATGAAAGACAACGCAACCGCCAGAGCAGGTGATAAGTGATGGCATCAATCTGCAACACAGGTGAGGAACCCACACCAGACAAATAATCTATTTTGTTGTAATTTTCTGCATTTGATCCTGCATTTTAACATTCTCATGCTACCAGATAGAATAAAGGGGAAAGTAAATTCCTAGATACTAACTAATTGTAGTCATTGGTAACTGATTCCAATTCACCCCAGTATGGGACACCCAGATGCCATTTCTTTTTAAATGCACTTCATGTTGTTGATAAAGAATGGAATATATTTTCTTTCTCTTTGTATTATTATGGTACAAGATTATTATATTCAAATCAATGTGATAAACGAGTTGGGTCAAAAGTAATCTAAAAGTAGTCAGATTGTATTACCTTAAATGATAATGTAATGGATTACATTACTAAGTGCAATATTGATCATGTAATTTGGAATTAGTAACTGACTAAAATTTAAGTAATCTACCCAGCACTATATTTTTCTTTTCTTAGTAGTGTAAGGTGAATGAGTTTTCATAAGCCCAGAACCTTTGCTATGGCATTACAAAAGACCACTGAAACTGAGAGCCGAACAAATGACAGGAAATTATTAATGCCAATATAAATACATGCAAAGCAACCCTATCTGAGAGATAAACGAAATTGTATCAGTAGCTATCAGTAACATGAAGATGTTGATATTTCGTCAAAGCTAATGCCTACAGGGTACGAAGGTTTCAAACTTTATCAAACCACTGCAAATATTTCAGGTAGGTTTTGCAAAATGTTACATTGCTCAGTGCTTTTCAATTACTGTTAGTACTAAGTCTGACAGACACAAGTTATTTTTAAAAACTCATTGATATTGTGAAGTCGCCCTCTTGTGGTGACCTTCTGTTATTACACAATTGACAATGGGGGGGGGGGTTACCCTTACCCATACCTCAATCTCCTCCAAAGTGCTGCAGCTCAGCATTGTCCTCTGTGTGACTGATAACAATCCGATCTGATTCCAATCTGATGTAGATATGATAAAAGAACAAGATTTGTAAAGACAGCTTCCATTCTACCCACTAAACTACTTTTAATGCACACGCCAACAACAATGAAAATTTGCCCAGACAAGCCAAAAATCTTTATCTTATTTATTGCCTTAATTCTTTATCTGCAGGATTACAAGATTAAACAATATTAATGAAATGAAAATGATTGGCTTCTCTGAAATGTTTGCTTACCGTTGATTTTGGAGGCGTTTCCTCTTTTCCGTTGATCCACGTGGATGTCATGTAGCACTCTTCTTCAGCCGTCAAGCGAAATCCAAACCTGCCGCTAAAAAAAATATATTGCTTCTGTTTCTTTTATATAAATTGTCAAAATAAGAGTAGGCTACTATGACTTTTATGAAAACCGACAAAAAAAAAAAAAAAAACGTCGAATATAAGAAGTTCATGAAAAAAACTGTATATAATACTTATTATTATTATTATTATTAGGTATTATGAGTAATGTACAGGTTTGGTGTCTTTGCGCATGCTGCATCAGTTGTACATATCAATGTTGAAATAAAGTCGTGTTTTTGTATCAAAGGTGAAAATTATATTCGGTTCGTCCTCTAGAGGGAGCACATTTAATAATCCATTCGCACTCTGTGAATCAAATTTTCTACTCTCTCTCTCTCTCTCTCTCTCGTCAACTGACAGAGAAAACCTTTGCCAAGTCATAAATAATCGTAAAAGTGCATTCATGATTGCATAAATACGAATATCAACAACATTAGGCCTATTTCGTTGCACGTTTAGGGTAAAGGCTGCCCTCTAGTGGAAGAGGTGATAGAGACGGAGCAGGGACCCTCACTGATATGTTCATGAAAAAATTCGAACTGCGTAGGCTATAAAAAAAAAAAAAGACTAATATATTAAGACCTTATTTGCATAGGTTACATTTTATTTATATGCATAAACATTCAAAGCTGGCTTATAAATATGCTATGTGGTGTGCAGTTAAATATTTTACACGTTGGACACAGAGCACAGAACTGTTCAGAGAAACTACACTACATATTTAAAGCAGTCCTGCCACCCACAAGTCCTCCTCTGTACAGGCTACCATGTGTTTAAGCATGCTAGAGAATTGGGTAATCCTGTAGTGATCGGTGATGGGGTCACATGTTGAGGTGTGTGTGTGTGCGCGTGCCCGTGTGTTTATGTGTGTGTGCTGAAGAGAGAGATTAGCCATGGCTGGCACTAATTAAATACTTAAGACTCAGCCATAAGCAGTGAACATGCTGACTAAAACCTCAGCAACACTCTGAAACCCCAAGAAAACAGCAACTCAGTAGCTCTGAAAATCATCTCATATGAACATTGTTTTATTTGTATAGCCAATGCAGATATTTGTGTGTGAAAATTGCAGACAAAGTACTTCCATAACTTGATAACGTGTATGTATATATATATATATAAAATACAAATTAGTAATTATGCTAAAATATATAAAAGCAAATCCACTGGGTTGCCAAATACCCCAGAAATGGTTGTTTTAACCCAGCATTTTTTCAATATATATATATATATATATTCAGAGTTTTATGGCATTCCTTTTTTTTAGATGCTTTAAAAAAATAGATGCATTTTTAAATGTCACAAAACTTGGAGCAACTTTACCAAATCTACATTTGTTTAAATAAATCTATACCACTAATGAAAATATTATTACACGCAAGGTCTCTCTCTCTTTTTTTTTTTTGCATAAAAACACCAAATATAGAATGGATTTTCAAGGTATTACATTCTTTGTAACCATTCATACATTCTGTCCCAAATTCAGAATGTAAAAAAATACTTCAAAATGGACAAGTTTATCTAAATTAAACCTTACTCTTAAAAATTCACCACATGAATCATTAAAGATTTATAACATAATGTCCAAGCTGCTCTTCATACAATCAAAGTGAATGGTGACCACAGTTATCCAGCAAATTATTTCAAAGCAAAATTTTCAGTGAATAACAACTTTAATTTAGTTTGCTCCTCACACAAAGCTATTGTTTGACTTTAGGATTACCTGGAATATAGTGTTTAAGTCGATGACAATTTTATGGTTTTTTTTTAATATATATTTTATTATGCTTTAGTACTTTTCGGTGCTTGCCATGCCCTGCATGGTCCCCGTATGAGCAGCACAAACGTCCCTTTTGCCATTCCAAGATGGAAAGAAAGTCTTATGGGTTTGGAATGGCATGAAGGTAAGAAATTATGACAGAATATTCATTATGGGGTGTCTCTTAAAGATATAACACAAATGGAGACAACATGGACACTCGCTGTGCACAGAACTGATCCAACCGTACCTAACCAGCGAGGATTAATGTCTTAAACTCACTGTTGCTACCATATGTTTATGTTCCTCTCTAATTACATTTGTCCATTGCGAGCCCTTAAGTGTGTGAATTAGATAGAACGAGTGCTATGAGTGGGGCAGACAAATCAGGCACATAAATTCACACAGCCAAGCAGCGCTTACTCACAATCCTATTATGACATATAAATCTCCAGAAGATCTGGCTAGTTGTAGAGAGCCACTTGGCAATGTGCAGTGGCCTTTTCCCCCTCTCGTATATGTCAAATTAGGCCATACGGGCATATAAATCTGTATTGATTTTAAGATGGCCTCCAGTACCACCTGCTCACACAGCACACAGTCTGCGTTTATGTCTTTTTCACAAAAGGATCATTTGAAAGGATTATACTATTGTGTATTGTGTGGAGAACTGAAATCTGACTGAACTATAATCAAATGTATTTTTAAACCATGTTCTGGTTTTAAATAACAGGAAGTAGAAATAATGTGTATCAAGTAAGTAACTTTTTTGGGGGGTCACTAGGTCTGTAAGGTTGAAAAGACCTGCTTAGCTGCATCTCTGTTTCTGAAATTGTTAATAGTGATGCTGATATGCTGTCAAGTCAAGTCAGTCAAGTCATCTTCATTTATATAGCGCTTTTAACAATGTAGGTTGTTTCAAAGCAGCTTTACAGAGATAAGCGTATAATTTAAGGTATCAGAGATTGTTTTGGCTTTATAGCCGAGTTAAGTTATTTTCCATCTAAAGTTAGTTTTGATTGATTTGCTTCCGTCGCAACGATCATTTGTTATTAAATTGGCGTTCACATGCACATTTAGAATGGGTTCTATAGTTATGTGCGTTAGAATATACGCAGGTTTGGAATTCCCTACAAGCCAAGCCTAAACAAAGTACTTGTCTTTTCTTATAAATTTTGATAAAGAATTTTATTTTATTTTGTTGCTTTGGGGTAGGAATGCGAAACGAATTTTCCCGACAACGCCTTATCTGTATAGGGTAGAGTTTTAGAGGGATCCTCCATAGGGAGAGACTAGTTGGCACTTCAGCACTGCGTTGTCATCAGTCCAGGCGAACGTCCTTCGTCAGATCTGGATACGGCCTGGATCCGGCAGGCTGCAGGAAAACCTCGGGATAAACACAGACACTAAAATTAGCGTAGATGCCATTCTTCTCATGATGTAACGAGTACATCAGGATTTATGGGAAGTGTTCCCGGTTCCGGCTGACCTAATCTATGCAGCCTAACATTGAATTATAGAAGTCTATAATGTATTAAGTGAAAGCTAGGTCAAAGAGATGTGTTTTTAGTCTAGCTTTGAACTGACAGAGTATGTCTGCTTCCCGGACAATGGTAGGAAGACTGTTCCAGAGTTTTGGTGCTAAATAGGAAAAGGATCTACCGCCAGCAGTCGATTTTGATATTCTAGGTATTAGTAACTGGCCGGAATTTTGAGATCGCAATAGACGCGACGGACTATAATGCGTTAAGAGCTCGCTCAAGTACTGCGGAGCTAAACCATTTAGTGCTTTGTAAGTGATCAGCAATATTTTAAAATTTATGCGATGTTTAATAGGGAGCCAATGCAGTTTTGACAGAACCGGGCTAATATGGTCATACTTCCTGGTTCAGGTAAGAACTCGAGCTGCTGCGTTTTGAACCAGCTGTAGTTTGTTTATTAAGCGTGCAGGGCAACCACCCAGTAGGGCATTACAATAATCTATCCTTGAGGTCATGAACGCATGAACTAATTGTTCCGCATTTGTCAATGAGAGCATATGGCGTAATTTAGATATATTTTTAAGATGGAAAAATGCAGTTTTACAGATACTAGACACGTGACTTTCAAATGAAAGATTGGTATCAAAGAGCACACCCAGGTTCCTAACCGACGACGAAGACTTAACAGAGCAGCCATCGAGTGTTAGACAGTATTCTAGGTTATTACATGAGGAAGTTTTTTGTCCAATAATTAGAAACTCTGTTTTTTCAGAATTTAGAAGTAGGAAATTACGAGTCATCCAATTTTTTATATCCGCTATGCATTCCGTTAATTTTGTGAATTGATACGTTTCGTTAGGTTTTGAAGAAATATAGAGCTGAGTATCATCGGCATAACAGTGAAAGCTAATTCCATGTTTCCTAATGATATCTCATGCTGTCTTGATATGGACTGCCTCTCGAGAGTATAGAGTGGACTGAGTTTCCACCAGAGCCATTTTAGCAACAAGTTTCAGGGAATATGAAAATATAGAGAGAGAGGAATGAGTTTCATAGCAGGACTGCTGAAAAAACCCTACTCAACATTGGGAAAATGAAAGTGAAAATCAGAGTAACTCAGAAAGTTATCAGGCTCTAAACAGAAAGTCTGGTCTGATTAATACACGTCAGAAAGAGATTCTCATAAGAAAAGCCAAACACATACAAACATGGCTTCCAAAAGGAAGAGTCTGTGACACTGGAGATGTTGAAGATAGTCGCATTTCCACCCTCATTGTTATAAAGTTAGAGAAATAATTTTGCAAAACTCTCAAATGTCACTCTTTGTTTGTCTAGGTAGGGAGGGCATTTGTGCATGATTTTCACATTTCATTGTTGTTAAAAATGTTTTATTGTCTGTAGCCTATAGTCTTATGTAGCCTATTTCATGTTGCTGAACTTTAATTTATTCATTCATTAATTCTAATTATTATTAACATTCATGGCAGGTCTATGCCATATTTTTATTGTATTACTGTAGCCTAACTGACACCTTTTGTATGGATGCTTTGGTATGCAAAAAAAAAAAAACGTAATGTAATTTAAGTACATAAAATAATAAATACATATAAATGTGTTTATAATGCTATTACATTAACTAAATAAATAAGTAATGTTGACTATTATAAAGTAAAAAAAGACATATCTCCCGCATTAACAGTTAACGTGATGCTAAATCGTTTCAGTTGTTCTGATGTCATCATCGTGTCACGGAAGGTAATCCACTGACTCCCGGTCAGTTCTCGGGAGCCCCCGTGTTTCACGTCGGGACTGGACCAAGAGAGAGGTGGAGTCTTTGGGCTTTGAGCTCTAACTCACCCCATGCCAATCCCCCTCTCCACACTTTCTGCCTCCTTTCTCGCACCATACTCGGACGGGATACACAGCCGCGCAATGGAGTCGGAAGGCAGCCAAAGTAACCTGTCCTCCTCGGACTCTCCGCACGACCCCTGGTAAAAACAAACAAACCTTCCTCTTACTTATCTACATATAAGAGCGTCAGGGCGAATCAATTAAAAAGTAACTCAACAAAGAGGGAAACGTGTTTTGGCGGAGTCCAGCGCACCTCTCATCCACTCGGATGAGATTCACTGAGACTCACTGCTGTTATTTAAATCTCTGACAATCTTCATGCGGCTCTTCGGTTTTTTTTTTTTTTCAGATTTATACGCCAACGCGAAGCACTTGTTGATCACTTGTTTGTGTTGTTTTCACAGCAAAATGTTCATCGGTGGTCTGAGCTGGCAGACTACGCAAGGTGAGTACTAACACTTTACTAAGTCTCTGCACATGTCAGCCAAAGACGGGGATCTGAATCAAATAAAACTCTGAATAACTGTCTAAATATGTCAACCAACTAAAAAGTCTACAGTAAAATCAGTTACAACCTGCAAATTCAATGCAGAATTTAATAACATATAAAGAAAAGCTCTGCTTAAAATCGAGTTGAAATGTAAGAAATTCCTGTGAAGTAAATTAAAGATGGTACACACTGTAAAAAAATAAAAATAAAAAATGACACGATCAATAAGTCATGACAACATGTTTTTACATTACTTCAATCCATCAAAATAAGTTAAGCCATTTTAAACAATTTTTTTAAGTTATACGAGATTCAACTAATTTTTGGAAGTAATGTAAAGTTTAATGTAATTTAAGTTGAAATGACTTACACAGCCAATTTGATTGTACTTAAAAAAATAAGGCAGCTTTTTTCTTTTTCTTTTTTTACAGTGATACATAATAATATGCATATTGTTTGTACAGCTCCAGTTATGTTATTCACCTTATGCATGCAACTAATAAGCAAGTAGTCAGTCCTGGATGGCAAAATACATCCATTGGGTTGCTCTGTAATTTGGCTTGATCCTTTGTGCAAAGGCTATACAACAGGTTTAGCTGAATGAATGGAGAAAGTTTCACCAACTGCTGTCATGCTGTAAGCTGTCCTCAGAATGTAGGACACATTGTTGTTTTGAATTACGCTGAGGTATTGTTCACGCCACAAAAATCTTAATAGCCTTCCTGTCATCTGATTCTGCCAGTTATTATGAACATTTAATAGATTAACATTTTCATTAAGCTTGGCAGACACCTACTTAACAGCAAAGTCGGTAACTGAGGTGGCTGAGGAGCATGTTTTGGCCTAATATCTTGTTAGGACGTGAAAATCATATTTGATGTTTTTAAAACAACTATCTAGATGTAGACATCAATAATAGATCATTAAAGAGTGGATAATGTAATCCAGATCTAAACTTAACATTAAAAGTCTTGTATATTTCACTACATGATGATGACCTCACCTTGCATTTCACATCAGGCTTCTTAGATCATCTCTATTGATGATGTCATTCGTTCACTGTTGATGTCATCCACGAATAATCTTGCTTTTCCCGCACTGATTAAGCTTCTCAGCCCTAATGTGATAAATAAGTCTTCTTCTCCTGCTTTCTCAGAGGGTTTGAAGGACTACTTCTGCAAGTTTGGTGAAGTGAAAGAGAGTATGGTGATGAGAGATCCAGTTACAAAGCGCTCAAGGTAAGGGAACAACCAACCTGACCCAGAAGCGACAGCAAACATACAAAGGCTTTTATTATTGACTGCATTGTCCTTTTTACACAGAATGGGTGGAGGACGGTGTTGTAATTTTGATCTCTCTTTTGCCTAGGGGTTTCGGATTTGTCACATTTGTTGACCAAGCTGGCGTGGACAAAGTTCTGGCCCAGACCAGACATGAGCTGGACTCCAAAACTGTGAGTTTTAACATCATTTGACTATGTTCTGCTAACCATTTCCTGTGCGTCATTGCCATCCTTTGGCTTATTCTGTCAATTAGCCAAGGGGTGCGTTAACTAAATACTTTAGATACACATTTTTTTTTTTATATTAGTTTATGTTTTTGCTTTAATGAGTTTTAGTGCAGTGTCTGTGACTGACTGTAATGCCATGATATAGCGATTCGCTATCGTCGCAGATGCTGTGTATGCATGTGAGGTTTCATGCCTTTTCACTTTGGGTTTTGGTCAAACAATTCGGGCGAGAGTGAGAAAAAGTTCCCATCTCAGCCTTTCCTCAATGAGGTTGTCAGGGAAGCATTCCTATTCTGTGTCAATCACTATGGTAACTAGGGGACCCGAACAGGGTATGCTGGGAAGCCATTGTGGTGCCTTGTCTCAAGAGTCTCACCAAACACATTAGACTCATGCGGAATTCAGATTTTCCCTTGTGGAAAGTCCTTGAGTCTTGTGTGATGTTTTTCTAACAGGTGTATTACTGTTAGAAAGGATATCTTTTGTAAAGTAAGGCCTAGTTTGTAAATGACAACAATCTAAATAATAAAATAAACATGATTTTGCGTTTGTATTTGCAAACTGATTACTAGTTAGAGTAAGAGTGTTAAAAAATGGGAAACTTTGATGAGAGGTCTTGTGTGATGTGGTGCATCTATTTGTGAGAGTCTTTGTCACTGTGCAGAGCAG
This sequence comes from Scardinius erythrophthalmus, assembly GCF_964197995.2. NCBI lineage: Eukaryota > Metazoa > Chordata > Actinopteri > Cypriniformes > Leuciscidae > Scardinius > Scardinius erythrophthalmus. Next base: position 21,998,522 of record NC_138240.1, read on the forward strand.
GCGGGTCCTGGGACAATGGTGCCCGTTGGTTGCCATGGCGACAGTGGAGTCACCCCCCCAGGGGGTCAGTGGGGAGGGAGGGTGAGGCTTGAAGGAGAAGAAAAAAAAACTTTCACATCTCTCTCTTTCTCTCCCTCTTCTGAAAGTTTGAACTAGTTCCTCATTTGAGTAAAAAACAGCCTTGCACTATGGCAACAGGTAGTGCACGGCAAACCACAACGAAACTGTGTGTTTCTGTGCTTCAAAAATACTCTTCAGGTCATTTTTTTTGGAATTACCCTAAAATTGAGTTGTCATGTGGAATATAATTGACGCCACAGAATAAAAATTGCGTTCTTTTTATTTCACAATTGCAAGTTTACATCTCACAGTTCTGGAAAAAATGTTCTCTGAATTCTAAGTTTACGCTTCACGATTCTGAAATTTTTTCTCTGAATTCTAAATTTACATCTTGCAATTCTGACTTTTCCCCTCAGAATTCAGAATTTACATCTCGTGATTCTGACTTCTTTTCTCAGAATTCTGAGTTTGTATTCCGCGATTCTGACTTTATCCCTCAGAATTCGGAGTTTACATCTCATGATTCAGACTTTTTTTTCTCAATATTCTGAATTTACATTTTGGAATTCATATACTTTTTTTCTCAGAATTCTGGGTTTACATCTCGCAATTCAGACTTTATCCCCTCAGAATTCTGCGTTTACATCTCGCAATTCAGACTTTTTCCCCTCAGAATTCTGCGTTTACTTTTCGCAATTCAGACTTTTTTCCCTCAGAATTCTGCGTTTACATCTCACAATTCAGACTTTTTCCCCTCAGAATTCTGCGTTTACATCTCGCAATTCAGACTTTTTCCCCTCAGAATTCTGCGTTTACATCTAACAATACAGACTTTTTTCCCTCAGAATTCTGAGTTTACATCTCACAATTCAGACTTTTTTCCCTCAGAATTCTGCGTTTACATCTCACAATTCAGACTTTTTCCCCTCAGAATTCTGCGTTTGCATCTCGCAATTCAGACTTTTTCCCCTCAGAATTCTGCGTTTACATCTCGCAATTCAGACTTTTTCCCCTCAGAATTCTGCGTTTACTTTTCGCAATTCTGACTTTTTTCCCTCAGAATTCTGAGTTTACATCTCGCAATTCAGACTTTTTTTCTCTAACGTCTCACTGTAAACTTAGAATTGTGAGATATAAGCTTGCAATTTTGAGAAAAAAAAATTCAGAATGAAGAGATATACAGTAATAAGAATTGCGATATCTTTTTTATATTTTTATTCCGTGGCGGAAATAAGCTTCCATACTATTCGAACCGTTTTCCGAGACTGACAGAGACTGGAAAAGCCCGACGGACTCTTAAATAAAACCAACATAATAACTAAAGAGAACATTTAGAAAGTGTCTCTCAGCTCCAGTCTTCCACAGCGTGGCCGCTTGTGCTGTTTTCTAAGTGCCTCCCCCCTGAGAGAGAGGCAGGCAGAGCCAGGGGAACATGGAGGCCTTTGTCCTGCTTTACCTCTATGACTGTGCCCCTGTGAAGGTGCCTTATGGCTGCTCGCCTGGGCCGACTTTAAACTGGAGATTAGCTTAACGAGCTCAGTGATGGGCCGGTGGAGGAGGGGAGGCCAGGAAAGAAAGAGAGAAATGTGTGCGGCACAACTCATAAAAATCACGATTTAAAGTCAGCGGTCTTGGGACGCACTGTTGAACTTTCTTGTAGATGATGCAGTCATTTGCTTGTGTGTTTGTCTGCATGTGATTGATACACATTCTGCTAACAGGGTGCCAGCGACTGACCCTGAAGGATTGACCTGGTTAGTTAAGTCTATTGACTTAAAATAGTTTTGACAGGGATGGCAATTTTGGCCGATTAAGGACACATTGTGGTCAAATGCTGTTAGAATATATCCTTTTTATTGTATTTCAGAAATCATGTATGCATGTTTGGAATATTTTTTTATGTTAAAGAAAGCTGTGTAGGTATATGTTTATATTTCCTCAAAATGGAAAAGTTGTGAATCAAAGGGGAATGTTATTCCCTGAGCCACAGAGAAGTATTGACAGCATCTTAAAACACCCTCAAAGTAAACACACAAATCAAAATCTCCGTACAAAGTGAGCATCTGTAGTGCACACTTCAATACTGAAGTGTACAAGCTCTAGTCATACTCGGAAAGGCGTTCTCACTGTAATATCGACCTCTGGGTCAATGGCAAATAAAGAGTGTCCAAGATAAAGAAAAGGGAAAATCATACATAACACTACTAAACACTGAAAACTTTTTTAATGCGTTTTTGCCGTTCATTTACACGACAACGGCTTTTTGGGGGCTGTTTTTGAACACGATACAGTTATCGTCTCTGTGTAAACGTGAATTTGTGAAAACAGTGATGTTAAGCGCTTTCATATTCAGTCTAAAGGCACTTAGTGTTTCTTTACAAACTAACATCGCCAACTACTGGCTTGGCAGCAGAATACAGTATTTTAAGTCGTTTTCGTGGATCCGTGTGAACGGGATCGTTTTGACAACATTGTTGTCTGTATGCGAAAAACGCAAAGCAAGGTGCATTGTTGTCGTGTTACCCTCTTAGAAATTTGCTTTTTTTTATTCTCGTTTGTTTCAGGTGGTTTTGAAAAACTTTTATTCTGTTTAACAAAATGTTAAATCTTAAAAATAAAAATGTCCTTTGGTGTAACCATCCAGTTAAACGTAATAAACATTTTCTTTGCATCCTAAACTAACCTTGCTTTGTCATAAAATGATCTGATATTTTTAGAGACTTTTTGACACAGTCATGAGCGTCTGCAGGGGTTTTGATATCATTTGATATCAAATGATATCATTACCTGTTTTAAGTTGTTTTTTTTATACATTTTAGTTGCATATATACGTTTATATACATTTTTATAAGCAGTGAAGCAGATTTGATTTAAATGGCCCCAAAAATATCAAGATAAATTTTAATTCAGAATTTAAAAAAACATGCTTACAATAGAAATGCAATTCATTCATTCATTGTAAGTATAAACTGCATTTTAATGTATTTTTGAACAAGAATTAATAGACAAAAAAAAACTTTTTGACAAATTTTTAATTTCATGTCATTTCATTTTGATAAAATCAAAGGACATAAGCAAAGATTAAAGATGGAAAAAATGAAAAGTAGAAGAGTTGAAAAACTCGTACTATTAGTGAATGTCTGTAGTGGTTAAATGTACTGTAAAAGCACCATGTAAAGACATACTCAGAATAGAAGATGTATTGTATGTATAATGTATTTTAAATAATAATAATAATCTCATTTCATTGACCCATTTCCTGGATAAAATGCAAAGGATATTAACAAATATTAAAGACTGAAAAAATGACAAAGATCTTACATTGATCGACCACTAATAATCTGATTTTAATAAATGTCTATGATGGTTAAACATACAAGCCCCTACTGATTCCATTACTTTTCAATGTCTCTTCACCCTCCACATAGTCAAAATCAACTCCAATGACAATAATCTGCTTTATGTGACCATACTTTTTATCCTCAGCCTTCCTCTCATGTGCGTCGGTGGCTGTATGTTGATTTTGTTTGTTTGTGTGTGTGTCTGTTTGTTTGTTTTTGATTGTGCACAGGAGTGGTGCGGCCTCAGCAATGTTGTGGACCGGAGGTGACTATCAGAGTAGTCTAGAAACTAGACATAAACCGTAGCTTCTGCATCAGATCTCTGTTCAGATTAGCTTAGCCTCTTCATTTTACTCTCTAGATTCACAAAGAAACTCTGTTACTCGTAGTCTGGTGTATGAAAATAAACAAGCAACTCTGGTAAACTGCTGTAGTTTACCTCAGAGATGCTAGCTCTTTAGCGTAGCTCTATTCGAACCCTCTCTCGGACAGACTAATCATTATTGCTGCTAGCGCTGTACTGCCTTCACTGTCTTCTAGAATTTAACCTCAGTACAGCATGATGTAGACTAGCATTTGGTAAATAGATGGACTAGACTATAGACTAATATAGAGTATCTTGAGTATCTGTAATCTAGTTTGTTGATTGTTTCAACGGGTGCTGATCGACAAATTGTCTGCACATGGTTCATAAAAAAACGAATGGTATTAAATGTTGTTGCTACATTTACACAGATCTATAGTACTAGCTTTTTAGCTACTCCAACATTGTTTTAATGTATTTAATTACAAATATACAGTAGTTTTCAAGGAGCTGGATACAGTGTTTTACAGCTCATTTTCCATATTTGGACACAATTAAACAGTATTCAAATCTGCAGAAAGAAAGAAAAGAAATAGAAAGAAAGACATGCAAAAACAAACAAACACAAACAAACAAAATACTTTTTGTTTGGCTGTCAAAAGAGTGTGTGGGTCAAGGATGCTTTTCTGCTTGAGTTTCTGTGCCTTCTTTTGTTTTCTGACCACTCTTCTTCCAAAGAAACATGGTTTTGGTGTTTCCCTGAGTGTTTTTCATGTCGTCCAGTGATGTTTACAGGAAAGCTGACCCTTCTCTTGTCCGGCGCACTCAGTCACAGGAGGCCATGACAGCATCTTCTGTCTAGTCATACTTGCCTCTCATAGAAACCTGTACACTTTTCACCCTGTTTTTCTGTAATTTGTGTCGTTACTACACTCTTGTTACCGTTCACACTGACAGCGACAAAGCAAGCCCCAGTTTGCCATGAGCGGCGGTGAGCGCTAGCGTTGAGAAAAGTCACATTGCGGTGACTGACAGTTGGAGTGAAGACAGTGGAGCATGTTATCTTTTAATATACGAAACTTTTATTGAGCAAGGAAACATTAAGAGACAGTAAAGACATTTATAACCTCACAAAAGACTTCTATTTCAAATAAAAGCTGTTCTTTTGAACTTTCTATTTAAATAGATCAAGGTTTTCACAAAAATCCTGAAGCAAAAGACTGAAGTAATAACGCTGAAACTTTGCCATCACAGGAATCTTTATTTTATATATATTGAAATAGAAAAGTTATTTTAATAATATTACGGTGTTTACTGTATTTTGGTTAAAGTAAATCAAGCCTTGATGAGTATAAAAGATTTCTTTTAAAAACACTTACGAACCCCAAACTTTTGGACGGTAGTGTATATAATTTTCTAAATTATGATTTGTATGAATATGCAACAGTTATTATGATGTATTATGCACTGCTGCCATTTATATGCCAAGCTATTTCCTTCCAGAATCATTCATTGTAAAAATAGAGTGACACGTATTTTTACAGACAATACATCTCATCTGTGATTGGATGTCCAAAAGTTACGGCCAATTGCGCAGCCCAACAATAATATTAGAAATGCCTACAAGCGACCAACAGTACAGCGATCTGCCAACATCCAGCAACAAAATCACTGTCAGTGTGAACAGAGCTTTACTCTTCTCTTAATAGTTTCTCATGGTCACTATTGTTCTACATTTCTTTTTCATATTCCTCATCACTCTTGTCCTTCGCTCTGCATGTATTGTACCATCATTCTCAGACAGTACAGTTAATGCAGGGTGCAGCCAGAGCCTTTAAAACACACAGGCAGATGTCCCTGCAAGAGACACCAACTGAAACCAGAGCTCAGAGGATGTGAGCTTCTCACTGATGTTCTCATTTACAGTCCCGGGTGTGTTGGTGTCAGTGTTCCTCTTTCTCCAGAATTTCTAAACTAGACCTTCTCCTCTCAAACTCTCCTCTAGATTGACCCGAAAGTTGCCTTCCCGCGGCGAGCCCAGCCTAAGGTATGTGCCTGACTGCTCAACATGGTCAAGACGAGACGCTTGTGCTATATAATATCCAGATTTTTGTCATTTTTGAAGATCTTCATCTCTTCACCCTCTCTCTCTTTTTCAGTTGGTGACTCGGACAAAGAAAATCTTTGTTGGAGGCCTGTCGGTGAATACTACTATTGAAGATGTAAAGCAGTACTTTGACCAGTTCGGAAAGGTAAGTCGCCTTTGTGTGAAACAAGTGAAGGCTTTATGGGATATCATGGTGATAAAATAAAGAGATAAGCCTTGAGAGGTAGTATGGTATAGTGCTTTTTCTATGGGTAAGTGATGTGCTTAGGCTTGGCAAAAGGAATATGATAAAATACAATACCATATGATAATCAGAATAAACAATTCTTTCGATAAGTGATAAAGGTCCATTGTTAAGCAATTTATAGTTGCCAAGTAACGCACATTCAGCAATATTAATTTGGGGTCATTAAGATTTTTTTCATCTTTTGAAAGAAGTCTCTTATGCTCATCTAAGCTGCATTTATTTGATCAAAAATACAGTAAAACCAGTAATATTGTGAAATATTTTTACTATGTAAAATAACTGTTTTCTGTTTTAATAGATGTTAAAATGTAATTTATTACTGTGATCAAAGCTAAATTTCCAGCATCATTACTCCAGTCTTCAGTGTCACATGATCCTTCAGAAATCATTATAATTGCTGATTTTATGCTCAGGAAACATGTCTTATAATTACCGATTGCTTAATATTTTTTGTGAAAACCGTGATACATTTTTTCAGGATTCTTTTATGTAAGCAAACGTATTATAAAAGTATTAATTTCTTTAAAAAAATAAAAATTATAATAATAATCTTACTGACCCCAAACATTTGAACATTATTGTAAAACGTATTTGTTTCTAGTAAATTTAAAACAGTATCAAACATGACTCATCCGATTAGAATTTACAGTCGGAATGATTCATTTTAAAACAATTTTCAAATAAAATAACAGAAAAGAATCATTCTGAGGTTTTTCAAAGGTGTACTGAGTGCAATTTGAGCCAGTTTGGTGGGGAAGCGTGAAAGAGGGAACAAGAAAGGCGCAGAGAGACAGAAAGAGTTGGGGTAGAGTTTGAGAGTTTGAAGGGGTGAGTTTTGTTTGCTGGGGAAGGTGGGGGAGATTACTTGAATCTGAATTAATTTGATGGAACAGCTGCTACTGCCCTCAGCCCCCCTCCTACCCGGTTACCACGGTGACCCTGCCCATCCATTGTCCCCAAGTAATTTAGCGGGCAAAAGGTTTTGTGTTTGGGGTGTGTGTGTGTAGGAGAGAAAATGAGGTAGAGACTGTGTGTTTAGGGGGAGGACAAATGTTCATAACTGAAGTAACACAACAATACACCCCAAAAACTGATGTGCTATAGATCTTCAATTGTTTCTTTGCATCACACTTCAATCGCACATTGTCAGTGATTTGGGTGCAAGACTTTGATAGAGAATAATTCATCATTCTTGAGCCATACTTGAGTGTGGAATGCAGACAGAGAGAGAAAAAAGAGAGAGAGATGATAGTGGCAGCCACCCGGGGAAGTTGCAGATTAGTTTGCCTCACTGGTCACTTTGTGTTCTGGCCTGGTTTGAACAAGGGATGGAGAGAGGGAGCGATGGAGAGAGAAAAACACCATGAGAAGAAGCACACAGAACAAGAAGGGAATCAATTTGGAACTTAATTACAAAAGATACTAGAAAATAGAAAGGTTTTCAAGACAATAAATAGAAAAGTGTGAAAAGTGAGAGCAACACTAAGATTTCTGACCCTTAAGGCCCTGATATACTCACAGCGAAATTCTTTTTTGTTCTTTGCTCAGGGGGTAAAAAAAATGAAATTCCTTTGCAGCGGATATACTGATAACGAACATTACGACGCCGTTCACGCTCCTGAGAGCGCCGTTTAGATGAATATGTAAATATGTGTTGCGCGCTTTTCTCTCAATAACAAAATAAACAAAAATGACAGCGTTGAGAAAGCATCTGATCATAGTGATGTGGATAAAATGTCAGCGTTGAGAAAACAGCTGTTGAGAAAGCATCTGATCAAGTCAAGTCAAGTCATCTTCATTTATATAGCGCTTTTAACAATGTAGCTTGTTCCAAAGCGGCTTTACAGTGATAATAGGAAATTAAAGTAACAGAGATTGTTTTGGCTTTATAGCAGCTCTAGAATAAAGTTATTGTCCAGCTAAAGTTAGTTTTGATTGATTCACTTCCGTCGCAACGATCATTAGTTATTAACTTAGGGGCCGCTAACACAACACCGTTTTAACAGAAAACTCTTAAGTTCTCTCTGCGCAAACTTTAAAAACGCGAACCAGCGTCCTGGATCCGGCACACTGTGGTAATCCTCGGGATAAATAGAGAGACTAATATTAGCATAGACGCCATTTTTCTTATGATGTAACGAGTACATCAGGATTTATGGGAAGTGTTCCCGGTTCCGGCTGACCTGATCTATGCAGCGTAAAATTTAATCATATAAGTCTATAATGTGTTATGTGTATGCTAGGTCAAAGAGATTTTTTTAGCTTTGAACTGACAGAGTGTGTCTGCTTCCCGGACAATGTTAGGAAGACTGTTCCAAAGTTTTGGTGCTAAATAGGAAAAGGATCTACCGCCAGCAGTCAATTTTGATATTCTAGGTATTATCAACTGGCCGGAATTTTGAGATCGCAATAGACGTGAAGGACTATAATGCGTTAAGAGCTCGCTCAAGTACTGCGGAGCTAAACCATTTAGTGCTTTGTAAGTAATCAGCAATATTTTAAAATTTATACGATGTTTAATAGGGAGCCAATGCAGTGTTGACAGAATTGGGCTAATATGGTCATACTTCCTGGTTCTGGTAAGAACTCGAGCTGCTGCGTTTTGGACCAGCTGTAGTTTGTTTATTAAGCATGCAGGGCAACCACCCAGTAGAGCATTACAATAATCTAGCCTTGAGGTCATGAACGCATGAACTAATTGTTCCGCATTTGTCAATGAGAGCATATGACGTAATTTAGATATATTTTTAAGATGGAAAAATGCGGTTTTACAGATACTAGACACATGATTTTCAAATGAAAGATTTGTATCAAAGAGCACACCCAGGTTCCTAACCGACGACGAAGACTTAACAGAGCAGCCATCAAGTGTTAGACAGTATACCAGGTTATTAAGTGAGGAAGTTTTTTGTCCAGTAATTAGAATCTCTGTTTTTTCAGAATTAAGTAGTAGGAAATTACTAGTCATACAATTTTTTATATCAGCTATACATTCCGTTAATTTTATGAATTGGTAAGTTTCAACAGGGCATGAAGAAATATAGAGCTGAGTATCGTTGGCATAACAGTGAAAACTAATGCCATGTTTCCTAATGATATCTCCTAATGGTAGCATGTACAGAGTGAACAGCAACGGTCCTAGTACTTAGCCTTGAGGTACGCCATACTGAACTTGTGATCGATGAGACATCTCTTCATTTACTGCTACAAACTGATAATGGTCGGATAAGTATGATTTAAACCATGTTAATGCAATTCCACTAATGCCAACATAATTTTCGAGTCTATTTAAAAGAATGTTGTGGTCGATAGTGTCAAATGCAGCACTAAGATCGAGTAACACTAATAGAGAGATACAACCACGATCGGATGATAAGAGCAAATCATTTGTGACTCTAATGAGAGCTGTCGCAGTACTATGGCATAGTCTAAGTCCTGACTGAAAATCCTCGCAGATACCATTTCTTTCTAAAAAGGAACATAGTTGTGAGGGAGGACTTTTGCTTGAGAATATATTCATTTCTATCATAATATCAGTCCAAGTCCAAGACTACCATATTGTCAAGCACAACATAAAATAATGCCAAATGATGGAAAATTAAATGTGCATAAAATGTAAGAAATTAAATGAACACTTATTTGAAATAAAATGTACAAAATGCACTAAATATTTTAAACAGTGATGCAACAAAATTTCAGCAACGAAGCAGAAAAAAAAAAAAAAGAATTTTCAATTTTGGCCAGAATAGTTTTAGAGAACCGAAACAGGTCACATTTTGACTGTGTCAGTATCTACTTTGTACGAACAACACGGATAAGCTACAATAGTCAAACAAGTTGGTTAAAAAATTATGCTAGAGTAGGTACAATATGTTTGGCTGAATTTTCAAGAGGCGCTCATTGCCAAATAAATTTTCTACTGATTTATCACCTAAGATGACACATTGATCAACATGCCGAATTCAATTACTCAGTTACCCAAATTACATTAATTTACATTAAACTTTAAACCCAAATTACATTAAACCCAAAATACATTAAACTTTATTTTTGATTCCAGTTTTCAGTTAAATGAAAACTTTAATTTCCGTTTTGGTAAACAAAAAAAAAAAATCTTTATAGTGCATCACTAATTTTAAAATGAATTGATTTTATTCATTGATAAAACAAAGTGCAAGGCTGTTATAAGATTTTGGCTAAGTAGACACAGTTATCAGCCGACAATCTCAAACCGACCAAATATTAGTAATATTAACTAGTAATATTAAACCATACTACACTACTAGGCAAGTGGATTTCTTTCTCCAGGCACACACAATAAAAGATGAGTAAAAGGAAATGGAGAGAGCACAGAGAGTGTTATTGGTCTTTTAGTTTGTTTTCACCAAGAGACTGTGAGCATTTGTGCACATTAAGTGTTGATTGGTCAGGCTGTCCACTTGTTTTTCAGATTTGGATTGAATATGAAACTGTTTTTCTGCCTCTCTCTCGCTCACACATTATGCCCTCTAAGTTTGACCTTTCACCTCTAACCTTTAGACTTAAGCTGTTTGGAGATCTGTCAGTATTCTCACAGTGACGCACTTTTCCACACACATACAGACAGTAAAACACAAGACAAATACACATTCGTGCTTTAAAGGAGTACACTTATTTGAAATGTGGACCAAAATACTAAAGCACATGTAAAGTACCTGATTAATATTACAACTGTAGTGTGTTATTCAATATTACATTTAAAGCTATTATATTTTAACTGTACTAAACTGCAACTTCATCATTACAAATGTGCATTTACAAATACATTTAAATACACGACATGCACGTTTCAATAGAAATGACTTTAAGTATACTTTTCAGTACAATTGGCGGTACACATTCATTCACACTTATCTGTAATGAGTACTCTTTTTAAAAGTATGCCAAAGTGTACTTCTTTTTTACAAGGGTGACCCTTAAAAAAACCTTAAAATTAAAATTTGAGTTTGTGGCCTTTAATGGATGTCAGTTAGCATTAAAGCTATTGACTGTATAAGCTAGCGTACTACTAAAAGTTGACAAAACTAGCAGATGTACGCATATTATTTTTGTCCAATCAAATGCCCCTAATATCAACTGAAACTGACTTTCATGTAGTATATTATGGTTCATGTCACAAACTTCCTGTTACAATAGGAAACACATCACATGATCGAAAACAGATTGATGCTACATAACAGATAATAAGTTAATGTATGAATTCTCTCTCTTCCTGTCCCACAGGTGGATGACGCCATGCTTATGTTTGACAAAACCACCAACAGGCACAGAGGTAAATTTCCCTTTATCTTTCTTTAAATAACTAAGCGCGTCAATGGCAGCCATTCTCCTGTTTGCTCCTTCCTTTCCTAAACCTGGTCCAATCTGTCTCCGTCTCCTCTCCATGGCCCTCCATCCTGTACTCTGTAGGATAAGCGGTAGGTGAGGAGAGAGATTGAGTAATTAGTGTGTTCGTTAATCGGGGTTTAGGCTAAAACCTTGTTAAGCGCCCTTCCCTCCCCCTGCCGGTTCTACAGCACATCGATTATGACAGCTTGCATGGCTTTACCGCAGCCTTTCAACCCAGCGGAGAGGTGGAGGAGATGAGACACATGGAGACACAGACAGGGGACAAGAGCAGCACTTGAGAAGAGAGAAGCAAGTTTTTGCTGGAAAAAAAATGTAGCTGCACATCTTTTTGTTGAGAAAATCTAGCACTGTTTACGGAGACAAAGTGGACACGTGTATGACCGCTAAGGTTTAAAATAGAATACAGGTCACAGGAAATCTGTATAATTACAGTATTAAGGTTGGACCTTAAGGACAATCACATTCACAAGCATTCAACCTCAAAATGGAGAAGTTACAGGCATGCGGAAAGAGCACATGAAATTCATTTTTACAAATACTTGTTGGAGTCCAAAAATCTGGGACCACAATCTTGGATCATTTAAATGTGAATATGAAGTGAGAAAATTTTATTTAGACATTTTACAACAAGGAAATGTTTTGAGGTAAAATATTTAAAGAGAGTTAGTTAGTTAGTTAGTTAGTTAGTTAGTTAGTTAGTTAGTTCTTTTTATCCCATAATGTACTCACCCTGAAGCCATCCTATGTGTATATGACTTTCTAATTTCAGACAAACACAAACAGAGTTATATAAAAAAATATGCTGGCTCTTCCAAGCTTTATAATTGGAGTGAATAGTAACTGAGATTTTGAAGCGTATCCGTCCATCATAGAAGTTATCCATACTGCTTCAGGGGGTTAGTAAAGGCCTTCTGAAGCGAAGCAATGCGTTTTTGTAAGAAAAATATCCATAACTATAACTTTATAAACTGTAATCACTTGTAATCTGTGGTCTCAGACTTTTGGACCTCACTTTATCCCTAATTAAAAAGTACAGTGACTGTATCAGATGATGATAGGTGATGTATACTATGGTACTCCCTTGGTACATGTCCAAAAAACATGGTAGTATCATGGTACTTGGTAGTATCATGGTAGTATCATGGATTTAGTAGATTTTAGATTTAGAAGATTTTAGATTTAGAAGTAATTTTTTTTTTTTTTTTTTTTGGCTTTTCTTTGCCAGTTTGGCATCCGTACTTCTCACCTGAAGTTGAACTGAAGTATATGAACTGTAGACATTGTTTATAATGATGGCTAAAGTGGAAATCCAAATGTAAACTGCGGTCTGAGTGTCTGGACTCTTTCTTCCCTCAGGGTTTGGATTTGTGACATTTGAGAATGAAGATGTAGTGGAGAAAGTCTGTGAGATCCACTTCCACGAGATCAACAACAAAATGGTGAGAGTTCTTATTCTAAGACCGTGTTTCGTTTCAGAAAAAAAAGTAAAAAAGTTAAACCTTATGCTTGACTGACTGATATCTTCCCTTTTCAATCACAGGTGGAGTGCAAGAAAGCCCAACCCAAGGAAGTGATGTCACCCACAGGCTCTTCAAGAGGTCGTGCTCGTGTCATGCCCTATGGGATGGACGCCTTCATGCTTGGCATAGGAATGCTGGGTAAGAGTGTCATGGATGATTAGGGCTCCAAGTAATGAAAAGCATAGTGTGGACTCTTCTGCCCTCTGCTGTTAAGAGTGAAAAGTGCAACCTGTACTGGTCCAAGAATTCATACTGAATACACAAATTGTATATTTTCATTCTACTACATTTATCAATATTAAATTAATATGATTTGATGAGTGACATTTTTTCCCCCAGGGTATCCAGGGTTCCAGGCAGCAACATATGCTGGTCGCAGCTATACTAGTCTCACACCAGGATACACATATCAGTTCCCTGGTAAGACTCAATGTCTGGCTCATACTGTAATACTGTATCAGTGTCTCTGTACACTTTTTCACACATTGGTTCATGTGGATTAACTCTTTCCTGGAAAGAATATTTAGACACTCAGGTATACAGCAAATCAAATATTGAGTTTTTGAACCAGGAAGTGATTGATTGTCAGTGTATAATTGCATATACACAATTCAGTGAGTATTATATAATGGTAGGTTGTTGCCAACATTAGGTAACATAGCTAACTAGTTGCTAAATATGCTTGTGAACATGCGCTATTGGTAAAGCATTTGATGTCACACAATTTGCAAATGCACAAAAGAGTATACTAATTGTAATAAAACAAATATATTTCCCATTTTGTGATCAGATATTATGTGTAAAAACACCACATGTAAACATGTGAAAAAAAAAGTTATATTTTTTTGTATTTCTGAAAGAAGTCTCCTCCCAAGGTTGCATTTCTTTGATCAAAAATACGGTAAAAACAGTCAAATTGTGGAATGTTTTTCCAATTTAAAGGAACAGTTTTCAACTTGAATACATTTTAAAATGTTATTTATTCCTGTGATGACAAAGCAGAATTTTCAGCATCTTCAGAGTCGCATGATCCTTCAGAAATCATTCTAATATGCTCATTTGATGCTCAAGAAACATTTATCATTATCAATGTCAAAAATGGTTGTGCTGCTTAATTTTTTTTTTTTTTTCAGGCTTCTCTGATGAAAAGAAAGTTCAAAATAACATAATTTATTGAAATAGAAATATTCCAACCATATTATATTTAATATTTAAATGTTTACTGTCACTTTTGATCCATTTGATGCATCCTTGCTGAATAAAAGTATTAATAAAACTTTTATTAATAGTGTATATTGTCATATATCACAGTTTTGCAACAGCATAAACTCAAAGTGAATCAAGGCTGCTTGTAAATCTCAGAGAGGCGGTCTGAGACTATCTTTCTATGTGCACTAACTTGTACGCTTGCATGTCTTGCCACTCATTGTTGCCGCCATAGGCCCTGTAGCGCTTCTCCATGTGTGTAGTCTGAACAGCACTTGTGTGTATGTTTAAACGGCTTTCTGTGTTTATCTCTATTCTAGAATTCCACTTAGAGAGGACCCCCCTTCTGACATCACCCCACCCCCCTGAGCTCACAGGTTAGTCCCTCTAAGAGCTTTACAAGCAGCTATTGCACATGGTACCCGCTCACCGTATTCCAACACGCAACAAAGTGTGATTTGAGCGCTGTAAGTTTACGCAGTGACACCACCAGCCAGGAAATCCTGCTTAAAAGCTTACTCGGGCGTTACCACACATTATCAGACCATCATATCTTACTCTGTATGATGCAAGCATTTTTCCCTTTGGTTTCGGCTTTATACTGATTGAGTTCTCTTTCCTGTTTGTTTGCTTGTTCTGCTTGCATGCGTATGTTGTTGTAGCCATTCCTCTGACGGCGTATAACCCCATGGCGGCAGCCGCCGCAGCAGCAGCTGTGGTCAGAGGTGCGACAATTTCATTTTACATCCTACACATGACCCATTCTCAGGAAATTAGCACATCCACCCCAATGCGCCTTTTCACCATCCGGCTGACCTATATATCTATAAGATAAGATTACTGTTCATGAAAAGTGATTGAGATATTGTGGAATATCGATTTCTATTGTAGGCTCAACTCCTTCTCGCTCAGGTGGATTTTTAGGTACCAGCAGCCCTGGGCCGATGGCAGACCTGTATGGAGCGGCCAATCAGGACTCAACTGTCAGTAGCTATATCAGCGCCGCAAGTCCCGCTCCAAGCACTGGATTCAGCCACAGCCTTGGGGTGAGTCAGTCAAATGCAGTGTTGTTACTGTTAACTAAAACTATTAGAAAAGTCATTGAAATAAAATAAATGCAAATATTACATGAAAAAAAAATGTCAATGGAAAATTAGACATGTTACTTTGGTAATGAACTGAAATAAAATAAGTACTAAAATGGCTAAAACTGAAAAATAATTACAAATAATAAAATGGAAAAAGCACATAAAATTACTAAAACAAACTACAATTAAAATGTAAACTGAAAAAATAAAAATTAATTCAAAATATTAAATAATAAAATAAAATACTCAAATAACGCTGTCGACAAAGGAAAAAAAAATGTAGAAATGTGATTTTTGTATTCATATTGGTTTCATATGGTTAAAAAGAAAGACATTGTAAAACGTCCATCAAGTAAAAAGCAAAGCATTTATCTTACTTTGAAAACATGCTGTGCATCATGATATTTATTCTTAAATATTAAGTTTTTGGCGAGCCACACCACATGACATTTTTCAACCTGAACTAACCTTGCCATGTGAAAAAGGTCAAATTATTGACCCTGACACAGTCATGAGTGTCTGCAGGGCATATTTTCAAATATTAATAAGCAGTAGGCAGTCTTTTTTTTCTTTTCTTTTTTTTAAGAAATAATTATTATTGTTATCTATTAAAAAAATTATAATAATAATAATTCATACAAAAAAATTGATAGTAACAGACGTGTGTTCAAGTCATTGAATTTTTTTTTTTTTTTACGTATTTTTGAGTTTAAAAAATAAGTGTCACATCATTGATGGAGAACATCTGATGCACACGATGAATTTAATAAATCATTTGTGTCTTTTCAATTACAATGCCTTATTTTTACCTTCACAGGGCCCTCTGATTGCTACGGCATTTACTAACGGCTACCATTGAAATGAGTGACAGGTACAACAGTATTCATCATTCGGACGTCTTCCCTACATCATAAGGAAGGATTTTTAAAGTATGTGATCTCAATCGAATATAATGGATGCACTCTACGTGCCGCAGGGTTTTATTGTTATTTTATCAAGCTCTCTGTCATTAAATGGTTTTGGATGAGATGAATCAGCCCTAAGCTGATGGAATGGTGGCTACAACACTAATAATGTGATGTGACATATTTCCTGTTTTATGAATTACTGTCATATCAGTCTAACTAACCTCCTGCTCCTCTTATATAGAGCTAAACCTGTAAATAATTAGTTTATTTCTCAGTTTAAACTGCTAACAACTTGAGTGTATTTTTGTCTTAGTTTCTTTTCTCTCTCTCAGTTCTTGTTTAAAGTTTTGTCTTTTTCTGATGATTATGTACATGTAGGCTTATAATTGTAGAAAAGTCTTTTCAGTTCTTATAAGAGCAATAATCTGTGTCAAATCTATGTGGATCTTTGTAGTGTATTTAAAAGACTAAATCACTTTCAGATGCATTTGGTACATTTTCTACTGAAGAATATAGTGTGATGGGACATCAAAATGTATATTTTGTTAGTTTTGCAACTGGATTTATAACACTGATCATGAAAATAGCAGTAATTACAAGGAGAACATATTTCTCAGACTTAGATTTGACCTTGTTTGTGTAAAATATTGTATATACTGTCTTTTTGATCTGGTGAGATCTGTCAGCGTGATTAAGAGGTTTTTTTTACACTCAAGAACGCGAACGCATGGTATTCTTTATGTCCAAAAATGTTTTGTTTTTTTTCTCCATGATTTGATGAACTTGAACTGTTTTATTTTGTGTTTTTTTGTTGACAGAAGGCAATGTGAATGATGCTACTATTGTGTGTGTGTGTGTGTGTGTGTGTGTGTGTGTGTGTGTGTGTGTGTGTGTGTGTGTGTGTGTGTGTGTGTGTGTGTTGTGTGTGTGAGAGTGAATGCATGTCTGATGCTGTCATGATCTAATGTATTATCTTCGGTAAGATGATTTAAAATGTGAATTGTAACCCCTATTTCCACGCTGTCACATTGCTTTTACCAAGTTTATATTCGTAACACAATTCCATTAATCTCTTTTAGAGGTTTAAAGTCTTGTAATAATTTGAATATGAATATACTTCAATTAAATGAAGATTCTGGTACTGGTTTTTAAAAAAAAAAAGCAACACTAATAACACTTTTTATGAAGTAAACAGGATGGCTGTTAATAATTGAAAGTTTTAATGTTTCTTGTTTGAAGCTTGACCCTCTCTAAAAAAAAATGAAATAAAAAATAAAATAAAAAAGTATATTTGGAAATGGCAATTCAATTATTTCTAATTTCAGAACTCCTACAGGGTTTAACACTTGCATGCATGACTCACTTCATGCCAGACGTTGCCTGTTAATGTTAGTCTTTTTTTATTCACCTATGGCTTCGGGACTTGTCAAATCGCCTACTGTCTGCTATTGAATCTCTATCTTCTGAAAGCGCTCACTGAACACCCCCGCATAGAAATCTGTATTTATGCGACACTTGTGAGAATACAACGAAACTAAAGATATCTGTCAGGATGAAACAGCATTATCTTATTGTCGAAGCACGTCATATGATTTGGGCTTTTACCGCTAAGCTTCTGGGCTTGTGTAGGCGGTAACACATTAGTCTTTTATGATAAACATCTATGTTATGTCAATTAACAGTTCTTGTCATCTTCATGTATGCTTATTGCTACAAAAACTAGGAAACTAAAAAGTTTTTGCTTGTTTAAAAACAGCAGGCTAATTCCTATATAAAATCTTTTTGAAACGGTTTATTTTCAGTGCACTTTATTTTCAGTTTTAAAGTCCTAGTTTTTAGTCCTTTTAAAGAACCTCTAACCTGATCACTGAAAAAAAAAAACAAGAAAAAGCATTTGAAGGTTTTATCAGATGTTTGTATAATTGTATCTTAAATATAGACATTTACCTTGAGCACATACAGACTCAAATGTGAGCCTTAACAACAGCACTTAATAATTAAGCCTTCATGAGTATTACATGAAGAAAAACAATCCATTGAAAACTATATCAACATTTATAGTATTTACAGCAATACCTTGACAAAATCAAACAGGACCAGAAGCTTAAAGTCCCATTAAAACACCCTGTCCCGTATCCAAGGCGAAAGAGATTACAGTCCTCAACCTTCATCCTTTGGTCCTTTCTTTATCCGGACCTCTGAGTATGTCACTGAGTCCTCTGTGCAGGTCTCTGAAGAGAGTGCCAGAGCTGCACTGTTCTGTAAGACAAGTTATAACATGACATAATAATTCCATCTGGATATATAATGCACATATATGATATGTGACCCTGGACCACAAAACCATGGGTCACAATTTTGAAATTGAGATTTATACATCATATGAAAACTGAATAAATAAGCTTTCCATTGATGTATGGTTTGTTAGGACAGGACAATATTTGGCCGGGATACAACTATTTGAACATCTGGAATCTGAGGGTGCCAAAAAGTTGTCCATTTATGTTGGCGATTGTGCTGCATTCACTCACAAAAATAAATGTTTTATATATTTACAGTAGGAAATTTGCAAAATATCTTCATGGGACAAGATCTTTACTTAATATCCTAATGATTTTTGCCATAAAAGAAAAATCGATAATTTTGACCCATGTATTGTTGGCTATTGCCACAAATATACCCGTGCGACTTGTGACTGGTCTTGTGATCCAGGGTCACATATATGACAAAGTGACAACTGCAAACTGTCCGTTTGCTTACTAAGCTAAAACATGTAAGCATCGCTCTTGATGGGCACTATTTACCTCATTTCTTGATTTCACACTGTCCTGAGGAATGTTTAATGCTGCATAAACAACAGTTTCCTGAGATTCAGGGGAGGGTGATCCACGGGTAGCATTAACCTGAGAGTGAAATAATAAATTATTTAAAAAAGTACTGTATTACTTTTCTGAAAAACACTGAAAGATTTCTGAAAGACACTTAATCTTCTGAAAGATTAAGCTCTGCCTTATTCAAAATAAAATAAAAAACAAATAAATAAATGTTACTCACTATGCCTTCCTTTGCTTTAGGTTTTATCCAGTGTCCTAGTTAAAAAAAAAAATCATCCTGTTAAACTTTATAGTCACTTGAATTTTGTTTCTTTAAAAACCTGATAGTATGCTACAGTACACTGTGATAAATTGTATGATAAAAAAGTTATGACAACATATGTTTTTACATTGCTTTAATTCATCAAACTTGAAAAAAAGATTCAACTTGTTTTTTTAAGTCAGTTTAATGCAATTTAAGTTGAAATGGCTTAAACATCTAAGTTGATTGTAGCTACTTTAAAAAAATGAAGGCAGCAACTTTTTTTTAAACAGTGTAATGGATAGAATGCCATTGTTAGTAATCTGAAGTACATTGCGATCAACCCATAAACATACATTTTTTAAGAAATTTCACAATTTTTTTTACCTTTATAATGCATGTGAATAACACAGGCAATGCTGATGATTAGCAAAACACAACCCAATCCCAATGACCACATAACTGTGTCCTTATTATAGGGGTTTGCTGTCACAGTCACAGATGTGGGAGTTGGTGCTGTCACAGTTGTTGAATTAGGCACAGTTGAATTAGGCACTGCAAAGTATAAATGTTTATCATTTGGATTGTTCATGGGACTTTTTAAGCACTGAAAAATTGTGTTGAGTGCATACTGTTACATGAAATGTGTGCATGATATTATCAGTCTTTAAACAGAATAGAATGAACATTTTAAAAAGAGTAAAAAATAAAGCTTACCCACATATACATACGTCCCATTTCCATATTCATAGAGTCCAAGTGTAGGTAAATCCACCCGTGCTTTGCAGTAATACTTGCCACTATGATTTAGAGGTAATGACAGCAGGTCCAGCGATGCATTAATAAACACAGCTCCAGATACAGACGATCGATTTTCAGATATTCTAAATATTTCACTCTTCATTTCAGTTTGATTATCTTGCAACCACTTAACCAATATTCTTTCAACTTGTGAATGAACTTTAATGTGACAGGTGATGTTTTCACTTGTGCCTTTCCATTGTATTGTCTCAGGTTTTTGCCACACAGATATGTCTGCATATGACAAAGTTACATCTCCAGTGACGAGACCTGTGAGAAAGTAGCAAAAAAGCAAAGTATTAAATTAGTTTAATTTCATCAAGCTATTGACATCATGTCGATATAAGTAGTGTTATCGAGGAGGAAAAACGATGGTATTACCTGTGAACCAGATGGTTGTGAAGAGAGCAGAGAGACTGGCGCGTGTCATTTCATCTAAAGTGCAGAGACAGCGGGTTTCTCACGTTAAGCAGTGGCAGGTGTTTTTCATTTTTCCTGTGTGGTGTATCCTGCAGTCTTAAAGCATCACCTTATCTGCATAAACTCACACGCTCCAGTGACACCCACAGACAAGGCCACTCCGTGACACTCATTTTTGTCAGATTACTCATTTAGCAAATCTATTAATTAATTCATAAATGCATTAAAATGCAATGCATACATGCAACAACTTCAATGCACCTCTTCTATGATGAGCATGATTTTAATTTCTGCATTAAAATTAATTTTAAGATTCATTTTAAGATGTACAATAATGACACCAGAATTTAAAAAAATCATGATTCTGAAGCTGAAAATACAGAATTATTTTAGATGAATATGCTTGCACTCTGACACTGACTAGATATATTTAAAATAATGTAGGCCACTTTTTACTGGTAACATAAGACATTTGGCATTATCAGGACCCACAAATATTCCCACATTGCATTATAATACATTATATTCAACATTATATATAGCAGTTTAATGTAGTAATGACACTAAAACTCTGAAAACTTGAATTTTTTCCTAATACACTTTTTTTGGGGGGGTGAACTATACAAAATACATATTGTTGCAATTTTTCTATTGCGACATATTGTGACACGATATATTGTTACACCCCTTCATATATATTATCTCTTTTTTTAAATAATTATTAAGATGTGTAAGGTGTAAAGATTATGTTACTTTTTACCTGATGATTGCATCACATTATATTTTTAAACCACAAGGAAACAACATTAATATAAATAGTACATTTATAAGAATAGGCATACTTTAAGAAGATTTGGTTACACTTTATTTTAAGGTGTCATTGTTACAGTGTAATTATATATTTAAGTACTGAGTAATATTAAGTAACTACATGTAGGGCCTTCTTACCATAGGGTTAGGGTAGGATTAGGATTTGGTTGAGGGTTAGTTGCATGTAATTATGCATATTTAGTTATTACTATGGTAAGTACATGTAACATATGTAACAAGGACACTGTAAAATAAAGTATTACCCACTATTTGAATATGTCCTTTTTCAGTACTGAGTAATATTAATTAACATGTACTTACTACAGGGTTAGGGATAGAATTATAGGGATACGTTTGGTTTATGTAATTATGCATAATTGACTGTTATTATTGCAAGTAAATGTGATGTGTAAAAAGGACACAAGATTTGTCCATTTATTTATATTTTATCACTATTGTGCATCTGTAATGTGCGATGCAGTTTTTGGCCTCTATGCAGCGCTGTTTTCGCTCTCCTCGCTTACAGTACTACGCAAAAACCGTGGGAAAATTGCCAGCGTGCATTTCTTGACAGCCTAGTAATGTGATTTTGGGGCCATTATCCATATGGCTGTATCAGTTGTAACTTTAACACTCCCTTCTCCCTTTGACAGATAATGGTAATATGGGCAAGTAGACAGACTTATTTTCCTCCTCTTGCCTCTCCTCTTACATCTTACATTGCTTCAACGTCCCGCACACATTCTCTCTCTCTCCCTCTCTGAAGTGGGATAGTGTTCAGCCCGGTTGGTAATTAGGTCATAAGCCATCTCTGACTCACTCAACTTCTCATCCATCGCATTTCACACTTACCCAATCATCTGACATCCCCCATGAGTGTCTTCATGAGCTCTTGCCTTCTTGTTTCTTCTCCAGTCTTCCATTCAGTTTCCTGATCTTCTCTTGTAAATGTTCTCACCATCTCCTGCTCCTTCATAACTCCTGAGTCATGAGTCCTGGTCTTCATCGGTCGGATGGAAAGACAAGCTGCTCTATCGATGGAAGTTCTGACCACAGTTTGGGAAGGAGTGCTGAGGCTCAAGAGGCACCACCGCTGAAAAATTACATTTTTTTGACTATTTTCACTTGTTTTTGTCCGGCATGGCCTATTAACATTGTGGCGTTGGTTTTTTCTCTGATGGTGAGTAGAAAACACTATTATTTTTTTATTCTGTATCTAACTGGAGAGTTGCACATTCATATGGTGCTTTATCAAATCAAAATCTTAATTGAGGTTATATATCAAAACGTACAGTGTTTCTACAGAGTTTTGGTCATGCGTTATAGAGAGTGTTTTTCTTAAAAGGTATGTTTATTCTGGGTTTACTTAGCAGTGTGTTATATGTGTGGCTTTGAAATCTGACTAAACCTAATGTTCTTATGGTCCAGATAGACATATAAGTGTTATAAATAGATAGGCCTCAAGTATCTGTGCAGTTAACTTTTTAGCACTCCCACACATGCAAGCAAGTCTGCATACACTCTCACACGTCTCTCACACACCCTTTACCCTACTCGAACATTCACACGGCAGCCTGCAGATGTGTTCACTTGCACAAGGCACGTGAAAGGTGGATATGATTATGATGAACTTTCACAGGCTTTTGTTCTCCACCAATGCTTAGACCTATTCTGGTGATAAACAGGAAAGTTTTTTCAGTGGTTTTCTACCTGACTTGTCACACCTTGACCTCAGAATGAGAGATGCAGTAACAGCTGCAGTAAAATGTCAATACATGCTATTTTTGCAATGAATTTACTGAATATTATAGAATAGGGTTTCTCATTCTCATGAAAGTACATTAATATTATATATTATGTAACAGTACATTATGTATAATACAATACAACATATATATATTATATATATATATATACAATAATATTTTATTTTTATTATTACCATATATATTAATAAAAATAAATTATTTCAATGTTATATAATATATTATTTTATGAAATTATATGTTTATGAGTTTTTAAATCAACAACTGTACTATTTTTAATTAATAATTCATGATTATAAAACGGATAGTCCTTGATTCTAACTGGTGCGTAACTCTGCCGCGTTCAACGCCATTGTAAATTGCTCTACAAACATACACCAGTTATTAAAATTATTATTTTTATGGACTACCCATTTTATAAAAGCAATAAGCCCTGTGAAGCTGTGGTTTACGGTGAATTTAGAACAGCTAAATGCTCCGCATCGTATAATTCACTGTAAATCCTGGCTTCTTAGGGCTTATTGCTTTATTATCAGGTTTAATACTATAATAAAGAATAATACATAATAGGGTAAAATAAATCATTGGGTGTGGATCAAGACAGAATGGGTATAAATGTAGGATATGTTAATTTGTATATTTTTGTAAGGTACAGTGATTCGTGGCATACATGTGATCCATTCACATCATGGGCATAGAAATGGGTCATTTTAACCAGCAGCCCATTCCTGTCATACTTTTGCCCTGCATCCAGCAATCAATCTGTGCTTTACAAATGCCACTACCAGGCTAAAGGCTGCGGGGTCTGAATGGGGTAAAGTGCAGGGGTTTGCTGTGGAGAACATCACCAGTTTCAGGTTGACTCTACCTCTGCTACACAGTAAAACATCAGGGCTCACTGACTACAGCAGCTGCAGCCGCCACCGCACCGCCTGTGAGAAACTAAATGAGCATCGCACATCACGCAACCCATTTAACTGCCCTCTGACACACTGGTGGCTTCATGCACACTGTATGAGTGCCCAAAGTGGTTAACAGGTTGTTTTTTTTTTTGCTTGTTTGGTTGTTGTTGTTTTTTGCAGAGATTTAGTACTTTTAAATATCGTTTAAAAACCATCAGTAGTATTTAAAAAAAACACTACTTAAAACTGCATTAAATAGAATTTTATATATTTCATGTTTTTGGCATGAATCTAAAGTTTAGTGATGTTTATGTCTGATAAATGAGTTTAGACCACCTGCTTTGTCTGATTTTTAATATGTGAATCATCTTAGTGATGTCAAATCAACTTTCCAATCCCAGTAAATGAGATTTTGTGTCTCCCAAGTCTCAGTTTGCTGTCTGATCATATTAAGAGAGCCGAAATGATGCTGGCATCATCACTATGCCTCTCGTTGCTGTCTGCTTTATGGGCCACATACTGAAGTCTCGTTTTCACCTGCCACTGATGCTGCAAATGAAATATGCTGCAAATTTCACATTACATAATTTCTGTATCAACTTGATCAAATAAATTTTTTCAAATTGGTTAATTTCACAATTAGGATTTCTCTCTCTCATTCAGTCTCAAAGCAGTTACGATGCAGAAGACTATGAAGGAGCTCAGCGGCTGGGGAGGAAGGCTCTTCACATGGGAATGGCTTCTCTAGTTATTGGCCTTCTGATCATAACGGTCTTCTGTATTGTACACTTCACCACGGTACTCATTTGCACAAAATGTTTCGAGCATATTATAAATGTGACTTGTTAAAGGAATGGTTCACTCAAAAATTCAGTCATTATTTACTCATGTCTTTCCAAATCCATATGACCTTTTGAAAAATATTCTGGTTAGTCTTAAATATAATGAATGTGAATGAGGACTGGCAAAAAAAAAAAATATATATATATATATATATGGAAAACACCATATAGTATTATAAAAGTCTTCTTAAGTCATATGATAGTTTTATATGAGAAACAGACTAAAATTTAACTCATTAATTAATGAAAATCTTGACACCAGCTCCTTGTTAACAAATCATTCTTTAAGTTGAATCTTTTATATGAATCACTTGATTCTGTTCATCCATAAGGCAGAGGAGGAAAGTCAGTATGTTAAGTACGCAGCGATGAATAAGCAAGGCAGCTGGATGAGGTGGGAGAGTGTGTGGGAGAGGGTTCTGACTTGGCAGGACATCTGGAGCATGGAAGAGCACCGGATTAAGTTTGTGTTGTGTTCCATGTTTGCAAGGTCCTACCTACTCCATCAAACCTACATACATGGGAGTTGGCAGAAAACCCCAAATGCACACTCTGTGGAAAGCCAGCTAACATTGAGCATATCCTTTCTTCATGCAGAACAAGTTTGGCAGATGGGAAATTTGGTGACGGCACCACATTTTTACTGGAGTGGAGCAGGCAAGAAAGAAACCAAGACAACTTGTAAGGGGTCTTGTTTAATTCAGTTTCTTAGGTCTGGGGGAAGCGCGGCAACTGAGATGAGGAGTAAAGGAGTACTGGCCTCGGCAAATGACTGGGAGATGCGGGCAGCTCAAATTCCCAGAGGAAACAATCCACACTAGCTTTAGACCTGATATTGTGCTCTGGTCGAAGAGTACCAAGCAGGTGGTACTTGTCTAGCTGACAGTACCCTGGGAAGAAAGAATGGAGGTAGCACACAAGTGTAAGCGTAAGAAATATCAGGCGTTGATTCTCGAGTGCCAACAGGAAGGATGGAAGGCTTGATACCTGCCGGCGGAGGTTGGCTGCAGGGGTTTCACAGGGCAGTTGCTTTGGGGGACCCTTGGATTGCTTGAGATTGACGGCGAGGCCAGGAAGCGGCTGGTAGCAAACATCACCAAACAGACAGAGCTAGCATCCCGGTGGATATAGATAAAATGAAATGAGCGGTGGCAGAACCAACCAAGAAGAGCCAAAAACATATTGAGTTTGTAGGTGGAGAGCGGGGGTGGAACTAGGATGCTGGTTCCACCATCAAGCCCCAATGTCAAGCCCCAAAATGTCATGGTCTTAAATTGGTCGAAACACCAAGAAAGGGGGGTGCCCATTTGATAACCCGCATAAGCCCTAAACTCAACCCAGTTGGAGGAAGGTGTCTTGAGAGAGGAAGAAGGGATAGCGATGTCACTGGTTCACAGATGGTGCAAAGTGAGTACCTGTAAAAGTGGGTCGATTGCGATAAACCCTATCATATTTTGCATATTCTGTTTGTTCACATATTGACTGATCTGGTTCTCAAATTCACTTACTGACTTGATGGTCCGATTGCAGTGATTAAAATTCCACTAGAAGGGAAGATTATCAGTGAACTTATAGTGCCACAATTATGCTATTTTAAAGGTTCCTAAATTGGTTTTAGAGGTCTCCTAAAACAGGTTTACATGCATTTTTTTTATTAAATTTTCTCATCATATACATTGCAGTATCACCTCTTTTCCATCTGAAACGGCTGGATAAAGGATTCAGTCTCTCTAAACCCCTCCATTCCGAGAGCCTACTCTGCTCTGATTGGTCAGATGGCCTAGTTTATTGTGATTGGTTTATTCTGCTCTGATTGGTCAGATGGCCTAGTCTGTTGTGATTGGTTTATTCTGCTCTGATTGGTCAGATGGCCTAGTCTGTTGTTATTGGTCTACAACTTGCAGTGTGCGTCGGAAACAAAATTACCATTACCATATCTGAATCTCAGCTCCGGAGGCTTCCTCAGCACAGTGATTGAAACAGTAATGATGTTGTCGATTTTACGGTATCAATTCCAGCCGGAGTTGTCATCCTTTGGAACTGCATGCAAAATAGATTTGCTTTCGGAGCGAAGAAAACAGCGTCTTCTCAACATGTCAACAACACTAACCAAACTCTTCCAGGCCTCAGCTACAACTACAGTGTTTGAAGGCTGGTCAAAGTAGACGTTGTTCACGGGCAGCCAATGAAGACCATAGGCTAGCATTTTGCAAATTTGTTACAAACATACATAGGTGTGTGCAGGACGTAAGACTGGAATCACTGACGACTCATTTCAGGCAGTTCAGAATCGGTTCTTTCATTTGGGAGACAAGACCTCTATTTATCATGCACTTTGATCTTTGAAACTTTGCAGACCTTTTACATTCACAATCAGCGAGATTACACACTACATGAAACGTACTATCCGAAAAAGCTTGTTCATCACACAAAGCTGTTATGTGGCTTCAGAAGACTTATAGAGTCGTATTGACTACTTTTATGGAGCTTTTGAATTGCTTATTAGGCTTGAAAGCTCCCGTTTTTATTTAATCACCAGATTTTCTGTTCCATGATATAAAATCATAAGTGCCTGAAACAACATGAGGATTACTAAATTAAACTCTTTTTGTTTTGGGGTGAACTATTCCTTTAAATTATCATTGTAAATGATATTCTCATATGCATGTCCTGTTTTTCCTGAGTTCTCATTTAGTAAGAAACTATTTCCTTCCTTCTTTTATTGGTCTTTTTTATATCAACTAAACAGAATGCAATCTGATGGTGGAGAGACCGGTATGGCAGGAAGGCTATACTGTAAATTGATGGCGATCAGTTCCAGTGAACGCCAGAGGACACTGTGAGCCAAACCCAGAACGTGGTTTCACTGTGGTGGCACCATGTGCTTGAACCATCCCGGGTTTATAAGTAATTAATATTTTCAAGTGGAATGTTTAAGTGGGTCTGATTTGCTCAAAGCATGGCCAAGAATCAAAACTACAGAAAATCTTACACTAAAAGTCACTTCATATTCATACCACCTCAAATATATATCAGAGTGATGTTTATTCCTGCAGGCATACAACTGGAAGTCTGTATATTATGGAGTATGATGAAACTTCAAATGTTGTAAATGTGTAGTTTAGAGGTGTACATTGTTTTTGTCCTAAAAATGGCATACTAAAAGGATGCTTGCACCCAAATAGATAACCAATGCTTTTACAGAAAAAACAACCAGTTATGTTATACAGGTGAATGTAAAATTACAGAAAGTATGATAATTTTATAAGGAAAATATGAATAAATGAGCAATGTATGAAATGTCTCAATATACTAAATGCACAAGTGTCTGTCTCAGTTTTATAATGGATTATAGCGTGCACTAGCCACTCCCTCTCCTCCTTCACACCCAATGTAATCTACAGCGTTTGGAGTATCCTGTATTTTGATATGTAATATTATAGCCAGCTATGGTTAAATATAGCAGAATTTGTCTCCAGTCTTGGCAATCAAAGCAAAGAACTACTGACTACACAGGTGATAGAATACTAGTGGTAGTATTTACTCTAAGCGTTTCATTGACAAGTTTTCAGTGTACTTCAATACATGGGCGATTATAGTAATACTAATCAGTGTGTCACCACTGCCATCAATCTTGGTTGATGTTTTTCCAATATGTACTGGTGGTCCATCTCACTACTGTTGCCACACAAGTCTGTTTTTATTGAAGTGTACTTTGCGGATACAGTTCCACTTCTCTCAGTACCTCACTGCCAGTCATGTCATGACACTGCGGAACTGGTCGGCCGTGAGAATGTGGCAAGAATCTGATGAACATGTGTGGACTCTTGAACACAGCTGGCTCACTCCATCATAGGACACACCCAATCTGGCACAGTCCCTAAAAAATAATACATAAATAATATATATATATATATATATATATATATATATATATATATATATATATATATATATATATATAAACACAACATTTTTAAAAAAATAATAATAATTATAGAACAAATATTGTTTAATTAATGCAAAATAATTTAAATATGAAAATATGCAATATTTTATGTGCTGATTTGAACTACAACATTAAACCACTTTTACTTAAATTTGATCAATTCAAACGAAGCTGGTGGGTTATAAAATAATAATTTAAAGTATATTTGAGTTCCATAATAATAGTACACATAATTCAAAAGTCATACATAACATTTAAAACGCTTTCTATTGTAACAAGCCCGAGTAAGTAGTCAAAACATCTCTTTTTACGTAGTTTATGGACAAGTTGTACATTTCTACACTACACTAATCGAACAAATATGTATAAATTATATCAAAGTTTGAAATACACAAAACAGAAAAACGCTTTACAGGAGTATTGCAACAGAAAAACACATAGGCCTAGCCCTAAGTTAAAAAGACTGTTAAGTTGCAACCAGTGTTGCCAACTTAGCGCCTTTGTCGCTATTTTTAGCGACTTTTCAGACCCCTTCAGCGACAATTTTTCAAAAAAGCGACTAGCGACTAATCTAGCTACTTTTTGAACAAACCTCAGTAACCTCCAAATGTTGCCAGCATGAGTCCTGCGAGCGCGAGGTTTGCTTTCTCCTTGCCGTCACACACCTCTCTCTGCGTCTACCCTGTTCTGTGAATGGCTGAGGGCAGCAGCACGGCAGCTAACAGACGTGAATGAGCAGTGTTGTTTCCACGGATGGACTTATCACTTATCTTTTGTTTATATTTAAAGTATTTAGTTTGAACATTTTATTTTCCTTTCTTTTCTTGTGCTTATTACTTGTAATACTCACTATCACAGTGCTTTAGTTCAGTTCCCGAACTCTCTCAGTTCAGATAATTTTACACATATAAAAAATAGTCATTCAATAGCTACTCGTTCTATTGTCTGACAAAAAAATATAGTAAATGAGAACAGCTTTATTGGACATTCGGCTATATAGCCTATATTATATTATATTATATTATTTTATATTATATTATATTATATTATATATTAAAATATAGTATGTAGGCATGATTTTAATGAGAAAAAACATTAGGCAGGCAGAACGAAAGTACGCCGCGATGACGTCATGAATATGCTAATTGACGTATGACGTCATCTAGCGACATTTAGCTACTTTTAGGGGAGGCGTTAGCTACTTTCCTTTGAAAATAGTTGGCAACACTGGTTGCAACACTCCCAGTCGTCTCCCACTGGTTTAACTATACAGAGCTCGAACAGCAGGCGGAAGAGGTGTGCTTAACAGTTAACCTTTTTGTGAGGCAATGTGAAAATGGCGTTATGAAAACAAACAGTCGCGGGCTACGGGCAAATAAAGTTTTCAGAGGTAAGTTAGTTAAATGATAAGGGAATTTACCACAGTACGAGATGAAACGGTGATAGACTGCGGTCGTTGATGTAGGCGAGACCTGCACGCAAGAACAGGAACAACAAAGTAAAAAAAGACTATCAAAGAAACAACATCTCAGTATTTCACGTCCTTTGTAACGTTACTCATAGGTTCCTCAACTGTAGAATCGGCTAACGTTATGTAACAGTTAACTCCAGACTGATAAAACTAAACAAAAATAACATTATGATTGCTAAAACACAAACAGTGGTCAAAGGTTATGTTTTTTAATCGCGTGTAATTGTGAATAGTGTGGGATTTATAAAACGACTTTCAGTACAGACTTGTTTTAATGGATTTTAAACCCATGTTGAATTATTTAATGTAAATGCAAAGGTATTTTTGGCTGCAGCGTCTGTTGTTGCTGTTCGACTAGTGTGGCGCAAACTGTCCTTTGGCGCCTTGTAAACTTACTTTTAGCTAACTGAGACGTCAGTTTTAAGCAAAACACTTCTGTTTTGGACATATAGGCCTATTTGTCGTATGTGGCTTGTCAATCTTTCATAAATAATGACAGTAACGTTACCTTTCAGTCGTCGACTTAACCATCAGCATGCGTATATGGTTAACGTTACCAGCTACGAACGTGACTTTTGTTCGCTCGCGTCTGTTTAGAAATGTAGTCCCTTATAGCACACATACATCACAGGAACGTCCATTTGATGTGTTTTCAGCGAAAATATATATATTTTTTGGAAACACTGTGAAATATACCAAATATACTTGACTATAAATTGATTCTGTCCATTGGGAATTGATTGGATCGTTGCTAATATATTGCTGTGATGTCATGTGAGTGACAGGTTGTCCCGCCCTCGCGCCAGTAAACATGTCATCAGAGATGAGATGTGGCTAAAAGGGAGTTATTTTGATTAAAGTTTATGAGGGCACATGAATTTAGACTAAAAGTTGTCGACTTAACATCAGGTACTAATCGCAAGTTTTGAATTGGAAATCAAACATGATGTGCACAGATACATATAATAATTTATAATAAATACTGCTATAATCCATAAAAGTATTGTCAATTTTGATATCATGGTGATTGGTGACTGACTTTAACATGGATGAAAATAAGCAGCAGCATGGGCAACACCAGCAGTGAGAGAAGCGGAGCGGAGAAGACGAACAGGCGTGAGAGCCGTGGTGGTAAAGATGGAGCTCGACCCAAAATCCTGATGGACAGCGCGGAAGACGGAGACCTCTTCCAAGCAGATGATGCCAAGGTGGTGTGTTTACAGTGAAATGAGTGAACTCATTTAATACTGTTCTACCACTATTCGCTGTAGACACCTCATCAGTCTTTCTCTCTGTCTTTCTAGGAGTTTCTAGCTTGGCGACAAGATCAGGAATCAGATATTAAAGCCCCGCCAGAGGAAAGGCCCACTGTGTTCCGCTGGAGCGGTCCAGGGAAAGAGATCTACTTGTCTGGCTCCTTCAACAACTGGGCCAGCAAAATTCCCTTGACTAAGAGGCGAGTGCAGACAGATCATTAGCATGACATGGTAGACTGTGTTAACACAAGAAACACAGAGGGAGGAATCTACATGAGCCTAAAAATCATAGAGCTGAATGTTCTTCAATGTGCTTTAAGCCAGCTGGACCTCAGTAGTAGATCTGTTCAGATAGACTCACAGAGAGCAGGGGGGAATTAAAAGATAAATGCAATTGTTAAAATGAATTTAAAGGAATGTTACATGTTCAATACAAGTTAAGCTCAACTGACAGCACTTGTGGAACAGTGTTGATTTGCACAAAATGTATGTCCTTCCTTTTCTTCAAAAGAAAAAAAGAAGCAAAAATCAGATTTACAGTGTGGAAGAAAATGCAGGCCAGTCCGTAAACTTTAAAATACTCACCGTTTCAGAAGTATGTAAAATGTTTTTTTTTTCTTCTCACGTTATATGCCATGATACCTAAAACCTAGAGGTGTTGAAATTAATTGTTTTCACGGTGCATCGTGATGCGGACGTCATGTGGATGATTCTGTATCGGTGCAATAATAGACCATAATCGATTATTGCCGTTATAGCCTACTGACATATCTGTGACATCATTCGATAGTATTGCGATAGTATTGCAAATGCAATGCATCGTGATATCGAATCGAATCGTTGACATGATAATCGTAATCAAATTAAATCATGAGACCAGTACGATTCACACCCCTACTAAAACCACAAAACAACTGTAAATATGACAAGCTGAAATAAAGCAAAAGTTATGTAAGGGTTAATGCCCGACGAGGTGTCCATTATCAGGTATTAATGGACGACGGCGAGGCGTGAACCGTCCGACGCGCAGCGGAGAACGGTTGCCTCCGCCGAAGTCCATTAATACCTGACAATGGACACCTCGAAGGGCATTAACCCGCTTATACCATGGTCACTTACGAAAGAAAGAAATATTTAATCAATTAATAATACTTTAATGTGTTTTAGAGTAAAAATCGTGAGGGTTTTTATTTATTAAGTCGAGCGCACTATTTAATATCTCCCGTATACAGGCGTTGCCAAGCAACGTGGCCACAGCGACCCGACCGCAGCAGTTGATCAGTGAGTTTGAGCCAGCGCAATCATTTAGAACTGTCATCAGGCAAATTGACGGGACGCCTTTCCTAGGTGTACATTATCACTTTTTAACGGACACCCTGCAGCCAATCAGAATCGAGTATTCACCCAGACCATGGTATAAATAAGAATTAATGCACACTACCATTGAAAAATTTGGGGTCAGTAAGATTTTTATTTTCGGGAAATTAATTATTTTATTTAGCAACAACCAGGGCTTGACGTTAACACCTGCCAAATGCGGGTGGATTTTCAGCAGTGGCGTGTAACGCAGAGGTTGAATTTTATATATAATATACATTTTTCAGTTGTAGTCTTTTAAAAAGGCTTCTGAAATAATAATAACTTTTTTCGCTACACATATCGATACTGAAATATCTGAAATGCATCCAATACTAATTTTCCACAGAATAGATACACGATACCAGCTGCGCTTTCTCGCTCTCTCGTCTCTCTGACAGCGAGTTTGCACACAATCCCGCCTCCCCTCACTCGCTCGTTTCATTTGCTCTGGATGAATCAGGGCTTGAATTTTGCCGTGGGATTGCGTGCATTGCGCAGCATTTTTCTCATTCCCGCAGATTTTAGCCTCACACCCAAAGTGCGCACATTAAGCAGCCTCTCAGTACTAAATTGAGTTCTTTTTCGCTGCTTATTGCGCTTAAACAGTCAAATACATGCAAAATAATGTCAGAATGCTGGGCTTGGCGCGTATTCATGTAAACACAGTCAGTTATGTTTTAAGTGAATGTATACAGTTGAGAAAGAAAATGCATGTGTAACAGTATAATGGATCTGTGTGTCAGGTCTTAAAGTGACGGCAGCCTAATAAACCTGATGCCAAATTATGAGAGAATATTACAAATATCTATATGGCAGTTTTTGAAAATGCTGAGTGGCTAGTAACTTTAGAAAACCACTAGTCACAGTGGCTGTTGAGCAAAAAAGTTAATGTCAAGACCTGGAAACAACATATTAAATCGATTAAAAGTGACAGACATTTATAATGTTACAAAATATTTATATTTCAAAATTTCTTTTCTTTTGCAGTTTCTATTCTTCAAAGAGTCAACATTTCCAAAAAAGTATTAAACAGCTGTTTTCAACATTGATAATAATAAGAAAAATTTCAAAAAAATGTAATAAACTTGATCCTAAACTTTTGAACAGTACCGTTGGTGCTTTTATAAAATAAGTTTCTGCTTTTAAATACTCAAAAAATTAGAACACTTCCATTATAAGTGTCACGCTGTAACCTTGATTTTGCGTAGGGGTTTTTTTGTTGTTGTTGATTTTTTAGAAAATGAGGGACCAATCAATATTATATTTTTTGGGGTAATCAACATATTGCCACAAAAGCTGTTGATTGAGGTCAACATGCATTTAACCAGGTTTAGTCTTTATTATTAACATGCATAGTATAGCTTCACAACTTTTACAAGAGAAACAAAAAAACACTTTTCTTATGTTATTAAAATAGTACTTGCATCTTTTTGATCATGTAACTTTGGCCTCTTTTTGTCAGTAAAAACTGGCAATGTAACTTAAAGCACTTGGCTTGCTGTTCTTTTACATGTCTAACGCTAGGGGTCAATGTGTGGCTTCACTACCATCACTACCATTATCATAAATAGGAAAAGAAAAGAACTTTCCAATTGCTTTGCCTTATTGTTTTGTTCTCTTTCTCTTTTAACAGTCATAATAATTTTGTGGCAATACTTGACCTGCCTGAAGGAGAACACCAGTATAAGTTCTATGTGGATGGACACTGGATATTAGACCCCAAAGAGGTGAGAATGAGCCTCTTAATGTTTTCAGTTATCTGATAATCCTCATTTATAACAACAACGTCGTTCAGACTGTCAGTCCAAGTCCAATTTTTCTAATTGTCCAAAAAAATTCATAAAAAAATTCTAAATTCATATGTGGATTTATGCATTTCTTGAAATCCGTTTCAGTCTGACCACTCTGGGCTGCGTTTCCTGAAGCCAGCTATGGTTGCAAGTTTTGGCGATACCAATAGAGTTCAATAGGACTTGCGAAAACAAAAGAGCGGCACAGACACACAAATCGGATCTGAACAGTTGCGATGCACAATCTGGACAGTCAATAATTTTAGCTCAGATACACAAACAACTGGATTTGGACCGACAGTGTTAGTGTAGCCAACTGTTCTTTCATTAAGTTTAATTATGATCTTTTTTTTTTCTAGGCTGTTGTGACTAATAAGTCAGGTGTGGTGAATAATGTCATTAAAGTGAGGAAAACAGACTTTGAGGTTTTCGACGCACTGAAGACAGACTCCGAGAATTGTGCCGACATGTCAGGTAACTCTTAATCAATATAAAGCCCTTCACTGTTACACAAATAAAATATGCTGCAGGTTCTGATCTTAAACGTCTTCTGTCAGACTTATCCAGCTCCCCGCCCGGCCCGTACCATCAGGATCCCTACGCATCCAAATCAGAAGACCGACTGCGCACTCCACCCATACTCCCTCCTCATCTGCTGCAGGTGCTCCTCAACAAAGAAACGGGAATCTCTGTAAGTACTGCTCTGCAATGCCCTGAACGCAGATGTGATCGCCCAATCTAATGACAGAAGCTGCTACACCCAGTTGTCTAGGTAAATTGTTTTCATCCCGCTTTATGCCCACTCCCGCAGAATTTCTCTTCTGATAACCGGCCCGTATTTTTTCCCAGCTGTCACAAAGCCTCAATAACAGTTACTGTTAACTGCAACTGCAACAGTAATTGAAATAAATCTGAAATAAAATAAAATATAAATATTAGATTAAAAAAAGTAAAGAAAGAAAAACTAACTTAAGTAAAATTGCTAAAACAAAAATTAAAGCTATACAGAAATATTTATAAAAAAAGACAAAAGCCCATTACAAAATTACTAAAACTTGAACTATTAAAATTAAAACTAAAAATATCAAAATAAATGTGATTCATAAATACTTTAATAGTATATAAAAGAAATAGAAAATCAGCAATGGTATATTTTTTTTATGTAACACTTTCCAATAGGGTTCCATTAGTTATTGTTAGATAATATATTAACTAAAAATAAACAAAACATTTGTTACAGTATTTTTTAAACCTTTGTTAACTTTAGTTAATAAAAATAAAGCTGTTCAGTGTTAGTTCATGTGAGCTCAGCTCCATAATTTTAATAATAATTTTAATAATATTAAAAGATACAACTTAAGATTTCAATAATGCATTACTAAATTCTGGAATTAACATTGATTAAGATTAATAAATGCTTTAGAAGTATTTTTCATATTTTTTTTATTTCATGTTAACTAATGTTAAAGTCCCCCTGTGGTGAAAATCAAGCTTTTATATTGTTTATATGTCTATGTGGTGTTTTTAATGTGCTTTAAGACAAACCATGTGCAGATTCACAAGTTAACACCATTGCAAAGTATTTTCTTCTTAAAACTAAAAAGTTACATTTTTTTGCCATTGAAAAAAAAAAAAAAAATAAAAATAAATAAATATATATATATATATATATATATATATATATATATATATATATACTGTATTTCTAACATTAAACTATTACTATTACTTAAACACAGCTTTTTAAACATGGATATTAAAGTATTTTCATTCAGTTTTTCTAACGCACACAAAAGCATATGGATGGAAACCCAGTGACTTGAGAGGATTCTTTGTAAATACAGTGTTGCAGTTAAAGCAGTTCCTTTTTGGGCTTACAGAGATAAGAAAAGATAAAGGGCCTCTGGTTGGAAATTGCTGAGTGTGGGCAGTTTTAGAAAGCAGTGACTTTCCCTAAAATGTTCCTATGTCTGCTTTGAACAGTGTGACCCAACCCTGCTGCCTGAGCCAAACCATGTGATGCTCAACCACCTGTACGCCCTTTCCATAAAGGTTCGGTAACAGACTACACACACTTTAGGAAGACGCTCATAGAAGGGAATTATCTGATAATGTCCACATTCAAAAATGAACATTTTGTCAGTTAATCACCCTCATTTCGCTCAAATAATGTATGTTTTTCGTCAGTGGAATGACAGTCGCTGTTTTCTATACAACAAAAGGCCGACCGGCTCCAAAAATGACAAAAGCACCATTCCTTTAATAGATGTGACTTGTGTACTATATATGTCTGAAAATAAACATTAGGGTGAGTAATTAATGAGTATTTGAAATCAAATGCTCTCTCTCAAGTTGTTCCTAACCTCAATGAGTTTCTTTCTTCTGTTGAACACAGAGGATATTTTAAAGAATGCTGGTAATCAACGGTAGCCATTGACTTCCATAGTAAGAAAAAAAAATACATCAACTGTTTGATTACCAGCATTGTTTAAAATATCTTCGTGTTCAACAGAAGAAAGAAACTCATACAGGTTTGTAACAACATGAGGGTGAGTAAATGATGACAGAATTGTCATTTTTAGGTGAACTATCCCTTTAAGCATTTCTAGTTTTACTACTGTAGAGATGACCAGCATCTTTCACTTGATGTCACTAATGTGTCTTTACAGCAAAATTTAAGAATTGAATAGTGTATGCATTAGGGCTGAACGATATTCTGTTTTAACATCGACATCGCGATGTGTGAATGAGCGATAGTCACATCGCCGGAACATGCGATGTGACTGGT
Organism: Scardinius erythrophthalmus; assembly: GCF_964197995.2. Taxonomy (NCBI): domain Eukaryota; kingdom Metazoa; phylum Chordata; class Actinopteri; order Cypriniformes; family Leuciscidae; genus Scardinius; species Scardinius erythrophthalmus. Next base: position 22,035,920 of record NC_138240.1, read on the forward strand.
AACGTTAGTAGCACCCATTGTGTAAGAGAACAGTAGCACCAGGGTAGCACACAGTAAACACGAGTTTGTTGTATGGCTTTTTGCTGGGGTGACATACGCGTTCCGCGTGCCTGCACAGTGATTGGTTCGCTGTGCCGCAGCTCACCGCTCACAGCCAACATTCACTGGCAATCCTATAGCTAAAAATGCGCGACGAAGAGGATCCGCCGCAAAAAAAGTCAAAATCAGCTATTTGGGACTAGCCTATTTTGTCTACAAAAAGGAGGATGTTGACCAAAAAGAGGTAGGCTACTTTGCTGGAGTGTTATAAAGTTGTGGATGGTTGTCTTTTTTTAAAAAAGTCGTTTCGTTTTCGCATTTATGAGGAAAAAACAATGTTACATGACATACGGACGCGTCACGCGACCGTTATGAAAGCGGCACTAAAAGACTGCTTTAAAACTTTCACAGAGACCTCAAACAGAAAGCACAAAGCCTTTCTTTAAAACGAATTTCGTTTTGTATTAATTGTATCTTAATTTTAATCAGTATTTCATTATCCAATTTCCTGGATTTAATAAATAGATTAAAAATTAAATATAGCAGCCAGCGCCTGAACTGGAGATTAAGCTATCATCCATGAACCGAAACTCAGCATAAAAGGTAGCCTACTCGCCTCACACACCTAAAAATAACAATAATAATAAAAAATAGAAATATATTTATTATCTACAGAAGAACCATTAAAAAAAAATTTAATCTGTATGAAAAGTGCATTTCTCCCGATCACTGCTGCGAAGATCGCGAGTCAGTATTGTCAACTTCATCTTTACAGAAAACACTTGTTTATTAATAAACAATTAAAATGTCTCATTGTAATATTTTACATATTATTAATCATTACTTTTGCTGGTTCTAGGTGCCGTTTACATGAACGCGTCACTGAATCAGCACAGAAAACATAATTTTTCGGGTCCTAGAACCTGAAGAACGTTAGGTCCTGTGTAGAACGTTCACCGAATTCTGAGAGAAATATGTTTCTGGAATAAAATATTAAGTGGCCTTTTTGTCACTTGTAATGAAGCTTGCTTATTAGTGAAATTATTAATAACATGGAATGGTAATTATTGACTTTAGCCTGGATTGATGGCTCGCAATATCGCGATATATATCGTTGGGAAAAAAATATCGCAATGTAATATTTTTTCCAATATCGTGCAGCCCTAGTATGCATCATTGAATCGTTATCTTCCTGTTTATCACCGTAAAACTATGGAAGCTTGTTTCCGCCACAGAATAAAAAATAAAAAAGGTACATTTCTGCAGATCGCAATTTTTATCTCAGTTGCCTGATATAAAGTCGCAATTGCAAGTTAAGTCAGAATTGCCTGATATAAAGTTGCAATTGAGAGTTATAAAGTACAATTCTATGGGAAAAAGACTTAACTGAGTTTATATCTCACAATTCTGAATTTATAACACAATTGTGACTTTGTAAAAAAAACTTGCAATTCTGACTTTTTTTCAGAGTTGCATTTACATCTCGCAATTCTGAGATATAAAGTCAGAATTGCGAGTTTATCTTTTAAAATGTTTTATTCTGTGGCGGAAACAAGCTTCCATATAAAGCTGTTTGAAACAATCTGTATTGTATGAAGTGCTATATAAATAAAGGTGACTTGACATGTAAATGTGTTTGCGTTCCTCACACAGGATGGTGTAATGGTCCTTAGTGCGACACATCGCTACAAAAAGAAGTATGTGACCACACTGCTGTACAAGCCAATCTGATCTCAGTCCAACTGTGGGACCAACACTATTCTCTCTGCTTTCTGCCTGATACGGTATCATTTTTCCCATCAAAGAAAGGGACCATACCTAACAACCATCACAAAACTGTCTGTATGAGTGTATATCTGTTTCTGAATGTCATTTTCTGATCCATAAACCAATATCTACAGTGTTTCTGTTTGCACACATGATGTATTAGGCAAATGTAAAGATATTTCTTATCAGGCTTGCAGATATGTATAATTGTTTTTGTGTGTGGCTTTTCAGTTTTTGACTCTAAAATACTGCTAGATTATTCGAAGGACATCTGTGATGATCATCTTTCAGATCTTGATTCCAGGGATGTCACTAAAAGGTTTTTGATATTTAATATGAACATTCCCAACACGTCGCTTAAGAAATATCTGCGAATAAAATGAACCATAAAATAACTGTTGATGAATGGACCATTGTGCTAATAAAATTACAATTAAACAATACAAAATTATTGCACACTAAGACATTATTTGTGTATCATTTAATTACATGGAACAATCACACCCTGAACTTTGAAATCAGTGTTGGATCAGCTTTTGTTTTGTTTTTTTACATATTGGGCTTTAATATGAGAATTACGTATAGTCTATATAAGGGTATGATGCATTATGGTTTTTCTTAATTCAAGATTTTCTTTGTTACATTTTTCTTAGAGGTAAATAAAAGTTCTCCTGCAGATTAAAAATGTTTTTGTGAACAAGTCAAAATCCCAACACAAGTTTCATGGCAACAGTTTTGGTCATTGCTAAACCATGTGATGTTACCAGGCGACAATGTTGAAAGTCCTGCTAAACTGAAATAATTGTGGTGTTTTTGTTGGAAAGTCAAGTCAAGTCAACTTTATTTATATAGCGCTTTTCACAATACAGATTGTATCAAAGCAGCTTCACAGTATTAAATAAGATAGTACATCAGTGTTTGTTTCTAGTGTAAAACGTCCACGTTTGGTAATGCTCATCAATAGTATTGTTGATTGATTAATTAAATTAAGTATCCCCAAATATCCCCAACTGAGCAAGCCAAAGGCAACAGTGGCAAGGAATCGAAAAAACTCCATCAGGTGACCTAATGGAGAAAAAAAACCTTGGGAGAACCCAGGCTCAGTCGGGGGCCAGTTCTCCTCTGGCGTTTATGAACTAGAGGTCGGATTTAACTGTAAGATTAAAAATATTATATGAATGCCTGGCTGAAGAGATGCGTCTTTAATCTAGTTTTAAACTGGGAGAGCGAGTCTGAGCAACGAATAGTATCAGGAAGGCTATTCCAGAGTTTTGGAGCTAAATGTGAAAATGATCTCCCTCCTTTGGTGGATCTGGATATCCTAGGTATGACCAAAAGCCTCGAATTTAGTGATCTTAAAAAGTGTGAAAGTAAAGTAAAGTGTGATGGTTTGCAGGAAAGCACTGGCATGAGCCATTTAAGAGGGCAGAAAACATGCTATTATAAAATCATAATTTGGATTTTTTTTTAATTAAAATAAGATTTACAATTAAAACCCAGCAGCTGTGGTTGCTAGAACTTCACTGTAAAAAAAAAAATATGGTAGGAACATTTCAAGTCAAGTCAAGTCAAGTCAAGTGTAAAATAATGCAATGAACATTCATTTAAAATATAGGGTGTAATATTAAACCCTAATGTACATAACTGTTGAAAAACCATCAAATTTGAAAAAAGGGAACTCTAGAAATGTCAATTTAGTTTTTTTTTCTTCACTGTAAATTATAAGATGACTTGTTATTCACTTTCAAAAACTGTAATATTAATTTATTTTAATTTTTAAAATATGTTACTGTAATAATTTCCTGTTAGATCTATTACAGTTTCCATCTTATACGGCAAGGAAACTTACTGAGTGTTAACCAATTAGCAGGTTTTTACCATAGCATTTTACAGTCTTTTACCATTAAAATTACGATAATCTTTTATAGTGTCTATAATGAACTCATTTAAATTCAATTTAACAGCAATCAACACAAGAGCTGCATTATAGTCTTGTTCTTCAGTGTAACCTGCTTTGTATATCAAAAGTGGAACACATGGGCAGAGAAAAACACCACCTGTTGCAGAAAGGACTTGCACAAATCTGATGATAAATTTAGCAGCAACTCTTTATAATCAGTCTTTCTTTGAGATCTGATGTTAAGTCAAAGTCATTTTTCTCAGTCATAACAGAATGTGACAGATTTAATGAAGAATGCAAAGTATGCACTGCACCGAACTAGTAGACAGACTGGTTTGTTATAATAACAAGCTGCTTGCCTATAAAATAATAAAAATCCTGTGTAAAAAGGAAGGCTGTTAATAGAGAAGAGATTGGCATAGAGATTTATCTTGCTAGTAAAACTGTACTACGTTGGAAAACCACAGCGATTATTTCTTAAACCGTTTAGAGGAAACCCTTGGATATTTTTTATTAGGGTAAGATGAAATAATCATTGTTTTATATTGACTTCAACAATAAAGTGACAAGTCAAGAGTAGCATGCATTGTATGTGTGTCACAGCCATAAAGAAATATGTCTTTTGCATCTATGCTATGCTCTGTGTAGACTAAGATCATAAACTATAAAAGCCCACATTTCAGTCATTTGTAATGATTAAAATTAAACAAGTTCTGGCATTAGGAAATTCTAGTATTATGCGACCGAAAGGAGATTTTTAACCTTTCCAGAATTTATACCACCTTGCTTTCAATATGGCGACATTTTGATTATATAACAGATAAATATTGATGGTTCCATGAAGAACCTTTAATATCCATGGAACCTTTCCATTTGACAAAAGGTATAGAGAAATACTGGGAAAGGGATACTTATAGTTTAATAAAATATTCTTCACGCTGAGAAAAAAAAAATTTCTATTGAGAACTGTTCACAAAATGGTTCTTAATGGAACCCATATTGGTTCTTCTATGGCATTGCTGTAAAACTCCCTTTTTAAAATCCTTATTTTTAAGAGGGTAGTGTTGATAAGACACAAAGTAAATGGAAGTAGTATTTATTTGTTTAAAAATGCATGCTCCTGTAGTCTAAATATGTGTTTTTCGTCGAATAGCTTGAGTAGTTTGTCTCATGAGTCATTGTTACGTATACTGCTCCTAGACTTGGGTTGAAGATCCAAATGCAACTTTATTGAGTGTAATCCATAATCGTAATAAACAGGCATAAGGTCAAATAGGGCATCACTCCCCAAGCAGCCTCCATTCTCCTTTTCACTCATTCTGAGGACACTTATACAGGATCAAAAGTAAGGAATAAAAACAACACACTGCACAAAAGTGCCATTTGACACAGAAGGAAGTGTGGAGTTCAGAAAAATGACAGATTCTCAAATGAGACTTTGGGCTGGAATATTTTATAGTTTTAAAAAAGGAGACGTGCAATATGTGCATTCTCTCAATGACCTTGGATCACAAGGAGGTTGTTTGCTACTGGCAGACTTAGAGCTGCTGCAAAAAAAATCTGTGTGAATTCTCAGGAGTAAACAATAGTAATAGATTTACAATAATAATTTACAATACTAATATTCAATATATAATAACAAAATAACAGAATCTGACTATATTCCATCACTTTGCTTCTGTCTCGCAGTGGTATGGACGTACATCTCGCACTTCTGATCCTTACTGTGACTCTACCATCATGTAAGTACTGTATTGTTCATCATTTTATTGGCTCCTCATGTTGATACATGACAGCTTTTCCTAATTTTATGTGAACTGATTCCAATTTTTAAATGTTTTTGAAAAAAGCCTTTTATGTTCATCAAGGCTGCATGTATTTTATAATGTACAGCAGTTGTGCTGTTTATTACTTTTGTGGAACCCATAATGCATTTTCTCTTTCTTTTCATTCTTTCAAAAAACGATTTTCTTTTTCTTTTTTATTGTCACTTTTCAATGAAATGCATCCTTGCTGAATATAAATATTAAATCCTTTAAAAAAAAAACATAAAACTCAAAACTGTTGAATTGTAGTGTAAATGATTAAACACAATAAATTCTAACATTCTAAAAATCATTATATTCCTGCAGTTGATTTATTTCATCACATTTTCTCAAATTGGTCCAAAACAAACAATGTTACTACAGTCAAAATTCAGATAAATCTTAAATTTTGAATATTATCTGCTGTTGGATTTTGATTGAAGATCTGAATCTAAAGTAAAATTAAGTTTAATTTCGAAATAACTATTTGTCTCATTATGCATATACATTGTAAAGCCGAATAAGTTGGCAAAACTAAACAATTATTTTAGATAATCAGTTACATCAATTGTTTTTAAGTTCTTTAATTAAATTCAAAGTTTAAGCAGAACTGGAACAGATTTTTATTTTGTTCTCATACATTTGAATTGCTCCTAAATCTTGAAATATTTGAGTAAATTAAACTTCGTAAAATCACTATCTCCCAATTAACATTAATCTTGCACAAAAAAACATTATATAACACTTAACTTTAGCATTTACTCTCCCTTAAAGCTCCAATATGTAACAATTTTGTAATAAAATTTCCGAAAATAACTTGCACAGTGTGATATATTTCCTCCAGTTGTGTACTTACAATATCTCAAAAGTCTCCAAAGATTTTTTATTTCAGAGAAATTCCGATTTTAAATAACTGTCCGTCCCGGAAAAGAAATGTCGCCTCTCAGTGACGCAATGTCCGCTTTTTTCCGGTGTGGACCATGTGATATCAGAGAATGTCTAATAGCAGAGCCCGTCTACGGAGAGCCTTGGCACTTCCTATTAGCCCCATTGTATCGATCTTGGTTGCAGTTCCATTAGAATTCCACTGGAGGTGATCGCGGGCGAGTGCAGACTGAATGGGAGTCTATGGGGCTAGACGGCTAAATGTGTCTCTTTCACCCGATTGCCGTTGAGAAATCTCAGATTTTATTGTAGGTTTTGCAAGTTCAACATGAGTTATAGGTCGAAAGTTGAATGAACGAGTACTTATTTCTTTTCGATTTCTTACAGGTTGAGTTGTTGTTGCCCATAACACGCTAGCATTCTGCTAAGGATGTCAGCATTCTGACACATTTAAAAGACTTTTTAAACCAAATAAGTGACTCTAAAAAATCTAACACCCAGCAATGTGTAATTTCTTTGCATCTCCTTTCGAATACAACATTCAAATTACTAGACAAAAAAATATATCCTGAGAAAAGTGGAGTATTAGCAGAGAATGTCTAATAGGAAGAGAATTGGCACTCTCTGCTTATTTCCGGTTTCTGGACTGGCTGCAGTAACACGTCTCTGTCCATGCGGGGGCGCTCGCAGGCGAGTGCAGAATGAATGGAGGTCTATGGCGAAAAACCCTCAAAATCCACTTTTCTCAGGATATATTTTTTTGTCTAGTAATTTGAATGTTGTATTCGAAAGGAGATGCAAAGAAATTACACATTGCTGGGTGTTAGATTTTTTAGAGTCACTTATTTGGTTTAAAAAGTCTTTTAAAATGTCAATGACGTCAGAATGCTGACGTCATTAGCAGAATGCTAGCGTGTTATGGGCAACAGCAACTCAACCTGTAAGAAATCGAAAAGAAATAAGTACTCGTTCATTCAACTTTCGACCTATAACCCATGTTGAACTTGCAAAACCTACAATAAAATCTGAGATTTCTCAACGGCAATCGGGTGAAAGAGACACATTTAGCCGTCTAGCCCCATAGACTCCCATTCAGTCTGCACTCGCCCGCGATCACCTCCAGTGGAATTCTAATGGAACTGCAACCAAGATCGATACAATGGGGCTAATAGGAAGTGCCAAGGCGGAGTAGACGGGCTCTGGTGATATTACACCACACCGGAATATCACATGGTCAAATGCGGAAGTGGTGGTTATGGGTCCGAAATTAACACCCGCCAAGCGCCAAATGCGGGTAGATTTTCTGTTTGGCGAGTAAATCTCAAAAGGCTATCCGCCACACTGGCGGGTGAATGTTCATACCAAAATATGAAATTTTAAGCGCGCACGCGCTCTTCTGCCTCTAAGAACGAGCACACACAGAGAGAGAGAGAGAGAGAGAGAGAGAGCCCCGGTCGCGCGCGCGCACTCACTCACTATTCAGAGCGGCCAAGCTTCCCCGTACTTTTTGACAAGCGTCCTTGACAGGGCGGCCTGAGGTTCTTTGCAGCTCAAGTCGGCGGTATGTACAGTTAACGCTCTATCTGTTGACGGCGCTGAAGGAAAAGCTCCCGCCACTGGAAGAAGCTGTCGCCGCCCATTTGTGTCCTCCTGCGCACCCATCAAACCGTGCAGGACGTCTTCAGCACTCGCGGATCGTGCATACTCCGCCGCTGGCCAGGCTGCTTCTGCTTTACACACTATGGTCGTTCTTTTCTCGAGAAAAGGAGTTTTCTCATAGCGTTTGCAACGCAATACTCGTTCCCGGCCTTATCTCTCAGGGAACCGAGGTTAAGTAACCGAGTAGCTCTGCCTTCCCTTCCACAATATCGAGTCAGGTAACAAAACTGACAAAAAATGTTTTTGATTTCACCCCAATGATAATATTTCATATATTTCTCACATTTTGATCAATATATATAGAGAGATTTTTTTTTAATTATACGATTCAAATTTTGACAATTTGAAACAACAAAACGAAAGCGTCCATATTCGGATACACGCAGACTGTGTGTCAAGCGGAGGAATAAAACCCGGATAAATATCCGCCAGGCGTTTTCGAGATGGAGAGAGCTGCGCGACAATCTTGGACTTGACAGATCTGCTCTCGCCGAGTGTATTGATAGACAGGTAAGCAAATAATTTTTTTTTTATTGTACAAGTAACGTAATAGTTACAGTAAAGTTGATTTGAATAGATATGAATTAGGCTACACCACATGCCTGTAATAATATAGCATAACATTGCACGTTCCTTGCAGTTCATTAATTATGATGACATAAAATAATATGATCAGACATACAGGTAATACAAAAACGAATAAATTACCTCATCCGTGATCATGATTCATTAATTCCATTTAGATACATCACTAGATGGTGAAAACGCATTAAAAACGACATCTCCCATCGTCACCTCCTTCATAGCGTCATCAAGCTTCGCCTTTGTTATTGTTGGAAACTGCGCCCTCTTGTGGTGAAAAAATATTACATATTGGAGCTTTAAAGTAATGGCAAAGCTTGCTGGGAAAAATCCCAGCCTAGTTTCAGTTAAATTTAAGTTTATCTAAATTAAAAGAAACAAGTTCGTAAAACTTAAAACAATGAACCAATTCAGATTACTTAAAATGTCAAACTCTAACTCAATATAAAAAGACAGTTCTAAATACTAATAAAAACGGATTTGATTGAACTAATTTGTTTATTTTAAGTTTACCCTACTCAAACCAATAAATTAATTTTGAGCATTAGGGTTTACAGTGGGTTAAGTTTGTGTGTTTTGTAAACCATGTCTGTCACTTTAGTCTTTTCATATCTGTGACCTTCACATAATTTAACAGTATTATCATCTCTGAAGCACATCTGTACAGTATAAAAAACTTGTTGCAATTTGAAGACATGATCGAGTGCACAATACTGCCCTACAAAGGCAAAAGACCTTAAGTCGCTAGAGTGTGGAACTGAGAAAAATGACTTTAAAGATTTTTAGTTGTCCCGCTTAATTAATTATAGGTAGGACACTGGAAATTTGGCAAATAGATGTTTTAGTAATGGAAATTATATACATAAAAAAATCTTGAGCTCAAACTTGACTTTTGACCACTATTTTAAAGTTACTGTACTCTGCCTTTGTATTGTCAGCAAAAAGTGAGAGGTCATACCAAGGCAAAAGGCAGTAACTTCCACATTATCAATATTTAGTTGCTGATCACCATTAACAAAATCATTATAGTACACACCTGTATAAAATCTAGTGATCATGGCATTTATTTTGTATGATTTACAATTATTTATAGCCATCTACTTATTGCTATCCTGTGCTTTGGTTGCATTCTGATGGCATTTTTAATACATTTGACATGACAAAATACCTCCTATTAGTCCAGCGTTGACTCGACCGCGTTTAGGGCGGGGCTGAAGGCACTCTGCCAGCTAGTTTGCGAGCTTTAATTCATGGTTGTATTCATCTGATACGGCAATGTGTAACGTTTTTCTGTCAACTCTGCATAATCCTTCGCGATCGTAATCGCACGTTTGTCGATGGAGCAGACCATACTAAATGTTCTGACCGCTCTGAGGACATCAGAAGTTAGAGCGACTGATGGCAGCTGTACAAAGTACACAGGATACACCGTAATTTTAATTTTAATGGACATTAAAACAAAGGCAGATAACCTTACAATCTGGTAGGTAGCATTATTTGATTAATCACCGGCACCGTAACTTCATATTGACGCGCGGCTAAACAAAGGCAGAGCACCGTAACTCGTAATTTGAGCGTTCCAAAACAAAGCCAAAGAGCGGTAACGTACTGGTTACTTTCGTAACCTCGGTTCCCTTAGAGATAAGGGAACGAGTACTGCGTTGCAAACGCTATGGGAAAACTCCTTTTCTCGAGAATATTGAAGCCTTTATTTTAAAACGCATTTGCTACAGCACAGGCGAGAGCATCAGACCCACGTGAGTGAGCTGATAGGCTGTGCTGTGGGCAACTGCACGAACCAATGGCGGATAGACAGAAGCGCGCGAGCCAATCAGGGCGCTTGGCGCTCTGTCACTGTCAAGCGCGCGAAACTACACGTGACCATAACATATAAATACAGATAGAATCCGCCATTTGACAGGTATAATCGACTGAAGCGACAAACCTGCCATAAGAAAAATAGCACGGCAAGGCAACGCAGTACTCGTTCCCTTATCTCTAAGGGAACCGAGGTTACGAAAGTAACCAGTACGTTCCCTTACGAGAACGTTCTCTCGTACTGCGTTGCAAACGCTATGGGAACGTTTCCATTTAAAACGCGGTGCTATTAATCTTTTGGCCGCTCTGACTCACCAGAGTTCCGGGAAGTACAGAATAGCCAGGATAAAAAGAGACCGAACATCGGGCCCATCAATTATCCGTAATAAAGACTGGCCAGAGCCAGTCATTTAACCCACAAGGTGATAGCCGTGTGTTTAATATCAAACTAGTCTGGGTCAGCAGAGCCAGAGTCTAGACTGAAAAGACTGTAACTGCAAAGCAGGGACATTAAAGTTATAATTCATCGGATCTGGCCAAATGTCTTCAATGGGAATACCACTTGACCAAGCCCACGAAGAGGCAACACCTCTCGTGGAATGAGCTCTAACACCTATGGGACAAGAGAGGCCCAGTGAGGTGTAAGCCAGGGCAATGGCGTCAACTATCCATCTGGACAGTGTGGTTTTAGTGACCGGGAGGCCCTTGGATCGGCCCCCGAAACACACAAAGAGCTGTTCAGACTGTCTGAAAGAGGCCGAACGCTCCAGATAAATTCTCAAAGCTCTGACTGGGCAAAGCATGAGAGAATCGCTATCCTCCTCGGAGGAGGGGAGAGCTGACAGAGAAATAACCTGGGCTCTGAACGGAGTTGAGAGCACCTTAGGAACATATCCATGTCTTGGCCTAAGAATGACCTTGGAGTCATTAGGACCAAACTCCAGACAGGAAGCGCTGGTAGACAGCGCCTGTAAATCCCCTATTCTCTTTACTGACGCCAGTGCTAGAAGCAGGGCGGTTTTCAGAGAGAGAGACTTAGGATCAGCTGACTGAAGTGGTTCAAAGGGAGGTCCCTTAAGAGCCCGCAGGACCAAGGAGAGGTCCCAGGCCGGAACAGACGGTGGCCGAGGCGGGTTAAGCCTCCTGGCGCCCCTGAGGAAGCGAACTATAAGGTCGCTTTTTCCTAAGGAGGCCCCGGCTTCCAATACGTGAAAAGCAGCAATGGCTGCCACGTACACTTTGAGAGTGGAGGGGGAGCGACCCGCGTCCAACATCTCCTGTAGAAAAGACAGTACTCTTGGTACTTCACAAGTGTATGGGTCGAGGTCTCGAGCTAAACACCAGCTGGAAAACACTGACCATTTACTGAGATAGAGGCGTCTGGTAGACGGAGCTCTAGCTTCCTTTATAGTATTCAGGACGCCCTCTGGGAGGTTCTGGGGTACCCGTTGAGTGGCCATACATGTAGGGCCCATAAGTCGGGACGGGGATGCCAGATTGTCCTGTTGGCCTGAGTCAGGAGGTCGCGCCTCACTGGGATTGGCCACGGGTCTGCTACAGACAGCTGCATCAACTCTGGGAACCAAACCTGGGTCCGCCAGAGAGGAGCTACTAATAGCACTGCGCTTTTCGTGTTCCTGATCCGCTCGATGACCTGAGGGAGCATCGAGACCGGGGGGAACGCATAGAGAGGAAGGTTGGGCCAGTCGTGGGCCAACGCATCCCTGCTCTTTGAGAAAAAGATTGGGCATTGACAGTTGTCTTTTGAGGCGAAAAGATCTACTTCTGCCTTCCCGAAGACCTCCCAGAGTAGGAGAACTGTCTGAGGGTGGAGAGACCATTCCTCTGGGGGAACTCTGCCCCGAGAGAGCATGTCTGCTCCTGTATTCAACGTGCCTGGCACGTGAGCTGCCCTGAGCGAGCGCAGATTGGTGTGAGCCCATAGCAAGAGCTGTGAGGCTATGGCAAACAGGTTGCGGGACCTGAGGCCGCCCTGGCGATTTATGTAAGAGACCACCGACATGTTGTCCGTCCGTACCAACACGTGGTGTCCCGCCAGGTATGGGAGGAATGTTTTTAGGGCTAGTAAAACTGCTCTCATTTCGAGGCAGTTTATGTGTAGGCGTTTCTCCGAGCTCGACCAGAGGCCGGAGGCAGGCCTGCCCTCGTACAGAGCTCCCCAACCGGAGTTGGAGGCGTCTGTTGAAATCATCCTCCTCTCTGAAACTACCCCCATGCTTACGCCCTGCTGGTACCAGCTGGCGTTTTTCCAAGGGGCCAGGGCTTGAACACAGCGCTGGTCCACCTTGATAATCAAGTGGCCTGAATGCCAGGCGTGGGGTGGCACCAGAGGAGCCAGCCACAGCTGAAGAGGACGCATACGCAGTAGGCCTAGTTGGAGTACTGATGATGCAGAGGCCATCAGGCCAAGGATCCTCTGAAACGTTCTGAGGGGTACAAGAGAGCCCTCTATGAACGATGCCGTGAGCTGCTGAATCGTTAGAGCACGGGCCGGCGTGGGCCATGCTCTCATAAGTACGGAGTCGAGAACTGTTCCCAGGAACGTGATACGTTGGCTGGGCAACAGAACACTCTTTGCAACATTGACCCTGAGCCCTAGACATTCTAGATGGCTGAGGAGCCAGGCTTTGTGAGTATGTGACTCCGCCTCTGACTGGGTCAGTATGAGCCAGTCGTCGAGGTAGTTTAGGATGCGCATTCCCCGCTGTCTCAGGGGGGAGAGAGCTGCATCCATGCACTTCGTGAATGTACGAGGCGCTAGTGCCAGTCCAAATGGAAGAACTGTGTACTGGTATGTCTGCCCCTCGAAGGCGAATCTCAAGAATGGCCTGTGGTGGGGGTTCACTTGAATGTGAAAGTAAGCGTCTTTCAGATCTACTGAGAAAAACCAGTCGCCTGGGCGAATCTGCGTCAGGATATGTCTGGTCGTGAGCATTCTGAACGGCCGTGACATGAGAGCCTTGTTCAGATGTCTGAGATCTAAAATGGGTCTCAGGCCGCCGTCTTTCTTTGGAACAAGAAAGTATCGGCTGTAAAAACCTGACTCGCTCAGAGAAGGGGGGATCTTCTCGATGGCCCCTTTCGCCAGCAGACTTAACACTTCGGTGCGGAGGACATGACTCAATGTGCCCCTTACCGTGGTTTGTATAACCGCGCGAAAACGCGGTGGTCTGCGGGCGAACTGAAGCGAGTAACCATGCTTTATGATGTTCATCACCCATACTGAAACTCCGGGGATAGCTTGCCAAGCTAGAGCCCGCAGAGCTAGAGGCATTATCATATCTGGAACACCCAGAGTGGGGGGCTCGGACTGACATGTATGCATGTGAGAAATTATGCTCGATTTGTGCTTTGTGTGGGTCGCTGTTAAAACAGCGTTTGTTTGCAGGGGTGCGTGACATGTGACGGGCCCATGAACTGCATTTAGAACTGCTGCAGCCGCCTGAACTGAAGAGGGAGCCGTGAGCAGTAGTCGAGCGATTTTTGGGGCTGGTCCGGCCGCAGCGGGACAGTGACCCCTCTTTGTGCCGGTTAGGACGGCTTCTTGGGCTCGTGATCGAGCGTCAGCTTCGGCCACGGGCCCTGGCGCTTAGGGAACGGGAACCGTTTCGCTGGCTTCATGTGCTTACTGGTCTCAGCCGCTGGGCGGGGCTGGAGGACCTGGGACACCACTTTCTCAGGTCGCGGCGTGCTCTTGGGGCGCCGTTGGACTGAGCTGGAGCGCTTTGGTAGAAAGTGTCTCATGGCGCTGGAAGCCTTCTGAGCTTCAGTGAAGCGATCGGCGAAGCCGCTGACAGATGGGCCGAAGAGACCTGAGGCTGTGACGGGCGAGTCGAGGAAGGCAGATTTATCCGCGTCCCTGATCTCGGTTAAGTTTAGCCAGAGGTGGCGCTCCATTACCACTAGGCTGGCCATATTGCGGCCCAGGGCTTGAGCGGTGGTCTTCGTGGCCCTCAGTGCCAGATCCGTGGCACTCCTGAGGTCTTTAAATGTGTCTGGGTCCGGGCCTGACTCATCCATGGAACGGAGAAGTTTGGCCTGGAAGGCTTGAAGCGTCGCCATGGCGTGAAGTGCAGAGGCGGCTTGACCGGCGGCAGCGTATGCGCGGCTGGCAATGGCCGAAGTAGTTCTGCACGGCTTAGAAGGGTGCACCGTCTTAGACCTCCAACTACCTGCAGTGGGGGGGCATAAGTGTGCAGCGACCGCTTCCTCCAGTGGGGGGAGAGACACATATCCTTTCTCTTCAGCGCCGTCAACAGTGGAGAGCGTAGAAGAGGCAGATGAGCGCGTTCGCGCTGAAAAGGGCGCGCGCCAGCATTTTGTGAGCTCTTCGTGAACCTCAGGCATAAATGGAGCGGCGCGCTGACGAGGGGCCTGCTGGCGCCCCGGCAGGTACCATTCATCGAGGCGGCTTCTGGCGGGCTCAGCTGGAGAAAGCCAATCGAGTCCCAACTCGTCAACAGCGCGAGACATGACACGGAGAAGTTCGGCGTCAATGCTCGCTCGAGTATCAGAAAACTCTAGCTGAGAGGGGGGGGCGACCAATCCTCGCTCTCAGATGCCGCCATAGAAAGTGCGTCATCGACGTCATCCGGAGATGCGCCGAAAGAGACGAGTCCAGCCGCTTCAGACGAGGGGCGCTGCTCGCTCCGAGAGAACAGGACAGGCGAAGAAGGCGTGGGCGAGGCACGAGGAGAAAGGCCCGGCGTGCACTCGCTAAACTCACCGCGCTCAGGACGCCTCTGATCGCGCCGCTTCTTCCTACGGGGCTCGTGGGGCGCCGAAGACGGAAGGTGGGCGGAATCGGTCACCGTCGAAGACAGCCTTGAACGGAGAACGGAGACAGGCATCCCGTCGCAGAATTGGCAGCCGCCTTTCATGAGCGCTGCCTCGGCGTGCTCAGGGCCGAGGCAGGCCGCACACTGGGTGTGTCCGTCGGATGCATGCAGGGAGACCCCGCAGCTCTCACAGTTGGAGAGAGGCATTATGCCACGCTGTGAAAACAGCGGTTTGCTCTTTTAGATAAATATGCAATGAAAAGGATATAATTTTTCGTCGGATGCCACAGGGAAACGCTCAGCTGGCGAGATGCCGGGATGCGAAGCTGTTCCGCTGGACGGCTTTTCCACGACGAGGGCTTCTTACGACCGGAGAAAATCAGCGACGAGGTGAGTCGAGCTGAAGGAGATTAAATCTGTCAAATGGCGGATTCTATCTGTATTTATATGTTATGGTCACGTGTAGTTTCGCGCGCTTGACAGTGACAGAGCGCCAAGCGCCCTGATTGGCTCGCGCGCTTCTGTCTATCCGCCATTGGTTCGTGCAGTTGCCCACAGCACAGCCTATCAGCTCACTCACGTGGGTCTGATGCTCTCGCCTGTGCTGTAGCAAATGCGTTTTAAAATAAAGGCTTCAATATTCTCGAGAAAAGGAGTTTTCCCATAGCGTTTGCAACGCAGTACGAGAGAACGTTCTCGTAAGGGAACTGATGTTACGGTGTTCTGCCTTGGTTTCTCATGGGCTTTTGGAAGTTACTGTTAAGACAAATCATTATTTTCTCGAAAAAATAAACGGAATTTATTCAAGATACTTATCCACATGATAAAGAAGGTCTTGAATGTGCCAAAAATATAAATAACTCATTTTCGACCAAAAACGAAGTTACGGTCTTTTGCCTTTGCACGGCAGAATACCGAACAGTTCACCACTGCTGGACTTTACGGACTATGGCTGCTTTTGTGGCTTAGGTGGTGAAGGGTCACCAGTTGACCAGCTCGACCGGTGAGTTTATTTTACTGTGGTGTAGTATTTTAATGGTGTTTATTTTGAATTATTTTTGTAATAAGAATGTTCCCTCTCTAATGCCCTGGTATAGGTGTTGTTTTACCCATGATGACTGCTATGCCAAAGCAAAGACCCTTGAGTCCTGCACGTCGTTGCTTGACAGTCCCTACATAAACACATATGACTTCCAGTGCGATAAGATTACCAGAACGATCACGGGTCTGGGTAAGTGAAACTGAATTCCAGGATTCCATCCCATATCAGTGACTCCTAAAAGGCCAAAAAAAAACATCAATTGTGACCCTGGATCACAAAACCAGTCACATGTTGCACAGGTATATTTGTGGCAATAGCCAACAATACATTGTATGGGTCAAAATTATCGATTTTACTTTTATGCCAAAAATCATTTGGATATTAAGTAAAGATCATGTTCCATGAAGATATTTTGTAAATTTCCTACCGTAAATATATAAAACATGTATTTTTGTGAGTGAATGCAGCACAATCGCCAACATAAATGAACAACTTTAAAGGAGATTTTCTCAATGTTTCGATTTTTTTTGCACCCTCAGATTCCAGGTTTTCAATAGTTGTGTCTCGACCAAAAAATTTGTCCTATCATAACAAACCATACATCAATTGAAAGCTTATTTATTCAGCTTTCAGATGATGTATAAATCTCAATTTCAAATAAATTGACCCATGTGACTGGTTTTGTGGTCCAGGGTCACAATTTTCAAACCTGCTTATCCTATGTAGGGTCGCAAGAAATATGTATCATTATAATATATTGCACAAACTTAGATAGTTCTATTTTCAGCCAGTAATGACGACTGTGATATGTTCGTCTGCCAGTGTGACAAGGCAGCAGCGGAGTGTTTCTCTCAATCCCCCTATAACGCCTCCAATACTCATCTGCCCTCGAGTGTGTGCAGTTCAGCATCCAGAGAGATCAGCAGCTTTATCACTGCTCTTGCATTCATGGTCACTCTCGCAATCCTTTACAGCAACAAAATAGGCTGCAATCAGTGAAATGTGCAACATTATTGTTATTTGGTCAAAAAACCTTTTGTGTGCTGACAGCTGTTTTGCATGTACTCAAGCGTTTCGCAACTTTTTCCAGGGTTTTATGAAATTCTCTTACTTTTTCGAGAAATTGTACCAGCTGTTCAAATTGCCAACACATGCTCATGTTCCCAAAGAACAAAACACACACACACACACACACACACACACACACACACACACACACACACACATTACATACAAAAGTGTAAATAAACACAATCAACTTGCACAAAGCTGTAAAGATCTCAACAATAAACTGTATGTTTGTGCTTTTGTGTGCGTGCGTGAATGCACATACTGTATAACATATACAGTAACTCACTGCAATATCTCATATGTTCACAATATTAACAAAGTTGGCTTATCAGTGAGCTCAGCCTGTCAAGGTTATAATAAGTTCTATAAATAATCAGCAACAAACACTTGTTCATATGGTCTTCACCATGCACACCTTTCTGTCTCTCGTGGTCCTTAGTGTGAGTCTGCCCGCCTGTGAGTATACTTAACCCTCTGATGGTCCTCGGTCATTTCTGACCAAATAATTTTCTGTTTTGAATTTTTAAAAATCACAGCTTCATCGGAAGGTTATGATACTTGGTGACTTTTATGGAATTAGGTATGTGAATACAAAAAAAAATTGAGGTCATGATCCGAGCATGCTAAGTGGTCGTAAAAAAAAATAGTCACACTCGTGGTCTTCGGTCAAAAATGACCGACCCATAGGAAATGAATGGGAAATTTACAAAAATACAAAAATTCTCTGAATTTTTGTCTGTACAATCTACAAATCAGCCACGATTCTAAAAAAAAGTACACCGCAGTAAAGGGGTGACACTCTACAACATCAAGAGTGCAAAAAATTCACACCCACCCACATAGAAACACACTTTTATACACATACACACCAATAAATTCAGATTACAGAAAATCTGTTTTGAATTTTGAAAAATCACAGCTTCATCGGAATGTTACGAAACTTGGAGACTTTTCTGGCATTTGGTATGTGAACACAAAAAAAATTGAGTCGTAAAAAAATTAGTCATGATTTTGGTGTTCGGTCAAAAACGACCCCCATAGGAAATGAATGGGAAATTGACAAAAACACAAAAAATTTCTACAAATCGGCCACGATGCAGAAAAAAAGTGCTCAGCAATGAAGGGGTGAAACTCTAAAACATCAAGAGTGAAAAACATAACATAATTAATAATTATAAATAATATATATATATATATAATTAATATAAAAATTATTAAAATAATAATTAATAAAATGTTATAAACCTTGGCAAAAAGTATTATTTGAGAATTTCTAAAAAAAATACATTCAATCCACATCTTAAAAGTAAGTAATTTGGTCCAAAAACAACTAGAATTCACAAGTATCTCCATTTAGAGCTATACAAGCATCTAGTGGTAAACCCATGCAATAACATGATTTATTTCATTTTATGTTTAATAAATTGTTTTTTTTTTGTTTTTTTCTGAAAGCCTAGTCTCTATTTTAACCGAAAATACTGCATAGAAAAAAAATCATTATTTTCAATGGCAAAAAATGGACTATAAATATTGCATAAATATTAATAAGTTCAATCAAATTGTCTCAAAATACTAAATTAAAAAGAATAAATATTATAGAACAAAAATAAATTGCATTGGTTTTTACTGGGATGGAGGAAGTTTCATTTTTAGGTGTCCGGTCACTTCTGACCGAGAAGGCCACGAACGTGACTCCTAAACGAAAACCATCAGAGGGTTAAAATGTGATTTACTATTCAACTGTACAGGAGCTCATTGTTTTAATCATTTCTCTTATGCAAGGTAAATATTTAATAAAGATATATGATATATAGATTTTTTTTAATTATTTGAAAGTTATTAGTCAGTCAACTAATTGCACTATAGTCAGTCAAAATAATTACACCTCTTACCTTCAAAAATTATAGGATCAATAAGTTATGACAACATATGTTTTTACATTGCTTTAACTCATCAAAATATAGCAATTTTCAACTTTTTTATGAGTTATACAAGATTCAACTGATTTTTAAATTCAGTTTAATGTCATTTAAGTTGAAATTACTTAAACATCCAAGTTGACTGTGCTTAAAAAATGAAGGAAGCAACTTTTTTTACAGTGAATAAAAAGAGTGGTGTCACTAAGGTGGAATGTAATGCTGACAGAAAACAAGATAGACCAAGAGAGTGGTTATGAAATGTATTTCTAAAAATACATATTATTTTGATGCTAATCGGTATGAAGCACTGATACACTATCATTGTTTAACAGTGCAGGCGACTTTAGACTACCGTGCGCTGTGGCAGTTCAGGTCCATGATCATCTGTACCGTCCCCGATAGCTGGCCTGCACTGGATTACGCAGACTACGGATGCTACTGCGGCCTAGGAGGCTCGGGCAACCCGGTGGATGACCTGGACAGGTCAGATTAAACAATAGTTTCCGAGACAGTTTTGTCTGTCACACTTCGGCCTGCTCAGACTGAAAAGTTTAATGAACAGTTTATAACTACAAATACCAAAAAATGCACGTTGCACAAATTAAAGTCAGCGTGAAACCGAAGTTGCGATAATCTTTGCTTTTCTAATTTGCGACATATCAGAGTGAAACGGTTTCTCGAACAAGTAATAATGTAGGGCGGGACTTGATTTTGTCCACCAGGAATTGATTGGATGATTTTGGTTTGCTATTGCTGTGATGTCATGTGAGTGACAGGTTGTCCCGCCCTTACAAGTTAACGCGTCATCAGAGCTGCAAGAGGGAGGGGAAGTTATTTTACTCAAAATAAGTCGTTAAAGTTCATTAAAAATAAAAAGAATGAAATTTTGTTAAACTTTATGGAGAAATTATTGATATTGTAATGTCCCCACTATGTTTACTAAATGATATACGAATCTTGAATGTCTAAATAGGAAAAAGGAGGAAATATTTATTTATTTTATTATTATTTTATATATTTTTTATGACTTGTTAAGTTGTTTAAAGGTGTGATATTTGTCTTGTGAAGCATTGCTGTTGTATGCTGATATTCTGGAATAAATGTTTTTGAGCCATTTATTTCAATAATAAAAAAATATATATATTTTAGTCAGATTATGAAGGCATATGAATAAAAATAAATAAAAAAAATGTGCACGAATAAATCATTTATAATAAATACTGCAATAGCCTATTCCATAAAAAAACTTTTTGATTTGATTTTGATTTTGATCATTTTGATTTCAGGTTGATTTTATTTTTGCAGGCAGTAAAAATCAGTGCATTTGTTATTCTGTTGAGAGCATTTGATGACAATAATGTATTACAGATAAGCAATTTAAACATTACCTTCTACAGGAGCTTTTCAGAAAAAGTTTGGATTGGTATACTTATCAACTTGGCTCATGAATATTAATTAGGTGATATATTGTTACTTTTTTTTTCACAGCAGGCAAGTAGCAAATCTCTTAAAATACAATTATTAATCAAAAAGGAAGGTCAAGTAACTTTATAAACATACATTCCCTATTCCTCTCTAGGTGCTGTCAGGTGCATGATAAGTGTTATTCGGACTCATGGCAGCATGATGACTGCTGGGGTATCTTAGACAACCCCTATACTAAAGAATATTCATACTCATGCGACAAACCGAAACAGAAAATCACCTGCCATGGTAAGTCCCAAGCTAACAAAAATATGTTATAAAAGAACATTTTGCCAACGTTTCCATTATGTTATGAAAACTTTATTTCTAAATGTTCTCTGTCCATTTTTTTTTTCCTTTGGCTATGCGAATGTTAAAGGAAAATTCCATTTTACAAACATGGGAATGTTACTTTTGAATGTTCTCTGAACATTATAAAAACAAGTTCAAAATGTCAGATACTAAAATGTTTCATGAACAATGTAGATAATGTTTTTTTTTTTTTTATTAAAGATCAGATCAATTTGAACAAATATTCTATTAACGTTACTGGAAGAATGTTGGAAGAACCTTGCCAGAACGTTAGGGAAGTTCCTGTTAGCTGTAGGACAGACAGTAGGACAAACTTTACTAAATAATTCTATCTGAAAGCTCTGTCAGTAATTGAGACCTGAACTGCACTGCTGTTTTTTTTTTTTGTCTCTTGCAGCCGACAAGAATCGCCCCTGTGAGATGTTCATCTGTGAATGTGACAGAAAAGCAGCCGAATGCTTTGCAAAATCTGATTACAACAAAGAGCACGTCAACTATCCTAGTAAAAACTGCAAATGAGCTGACACTAGATAAAGTTAAGACTGTCCTTAAAGTCTTATTAAACACAGCAATGGTATATCATGTAACAGTTTATTTTGTGTTCATGCGAATTGATATTTGATTCATATAGCAGAGGGATTATTTAATAGTATGTGAATATTCATGCAATTAAGCAAATAAATTAATATTTGCAATCATTTTCTTAATATTTTTGTCTGTTTTCCAGTAAAACTGCCCAAAGTTAGATATGAAGTGTTAAAAATTAAGAATTGTTTTTTAGAGAATATATGTTCACAAGAATTCAATTTATTTTTCTTCCCATTGGCAGTTATTTTTGTTTTATGAGGTTTATGTCTAAAACAACTTTTAAAAAAACTGTCAATGGGGGATGAAAAACAAAACTTCTTATACATTCTCTGAAAATAAGTAGTATAATCTTATGCAATTGCTTCTCAAGTAAATTTACCTTGTTTAAAAAGTCAAAAATACTGTAAAAAAATTTTTTTTTTTTTAGCAAATAGGTCGGCCATTAGATGAATTTATTAATTAAATAAAACATACTCCAAAAACAAACAATTTTCTGGTTGTAATCCTGCATGGATACTAGTGGACTGTCGCATTCATTTTTCAAATAATAATATTTTACATTATGTAGTATATACTGAAAAATAATTGTCTTCAGTCTTTCAAATAAAAACACCTTAACATCCTTAAATTCACTTGAGAAGCAACATTTGCTTAGATATTAGTAGTATAATAATAGATAATAATAAGCGATCTTTATTAATCTTACCCCATTGGTAATTTTTTTATGCACAAATCTAACAAAAATGGTCTAACGTTTGTGCTTAAATGAAGAAAACAAAAACTTCAATTCAACTTTTAATTCAAGACGTATCTTCTCATAAGTCTATTATCTGCAATCCTGCACCTCAAATAAGGATGTTAAAATATTTTTACTGGAAAAGAGGCAAAAATGTTGCGTAATGAACTTAAAGGAACACTCCGACTTTTTGGGACTTTAGCTTATTCACAGTATCCCCCAGAGTTAGATATTTATACGATTAAAAATGGTCTCTGTCTCATATAGCCTTGTTATTTGTACACGCTGTGACTATACAGATAACAACATGTAAATAGCAAAATGTTTGCATTATTTTGTCACTTATTGGGATTAGCATGCTACCTTATCCATTTACATCCAGTCTTTGTGCTAAGCTAGGCTAGCGGTGGGTGCATCAAATAACACTTACAGAATGCACAGAAATGAAAAAGGTATGTATGGACTTATCTAACTCTGGGGGATACTGTGAATAAGCTAAAGTCCCAAAAAGTCGGAGTGTTCCTTTAAGAAAGGTTCTCTTAAGACATTTAGTTGTGTTTTAGGTTAGTTATTTATCAGTGGCTCTTGGGTTTGCTCTCACAGAAGTAAGGATAAGAGAGCGTACAGTCCGCATCATTCCACAGCCTCCGTCTCTCTGAAGTTGTCCGAGCGTGGAGCTGCCCGCAGTCCTCACCATTCAAACGAACATCCCAGTCATCTGGTTGACCTTCATCCCAGTGACTGAAATAGTAACATCAAGAGTTAGATTAAAGTGCCACTATTATGCTATTTTAAAGGTTCCTAATTTTGTTTTGGAGGTCTCCTACAACAGGTTTACATGCATTCAAAGTCAAAAAACACTTTAATTTCCTCATAATATACATTGCAGCATCACCTCTTTACTCAGTGTCTGAAACGGTTTGATAAAGGATTCGGTCTCTCTAAACCCCTCCTTCTCGAGAGTTTACTCTGCTCTGAATGGTCAGATGGCCCAGTTTGTTGTGATTGGTCTACCGTTTATAGCTTGTGGCGGAAATGAAACCTCCATTAGCATATCTGAATTTCAGCACTTGTATACTAGCCTGACTACGTCAGACTTCATACTTCCGCTCAATTTCGTTTCGCTTCTGTACTCAGTCTGAGATAGCGACCGTTTTCCCCGTTTTCCTACGGCCTGAAAACAGCCGGCCAATCAACAAACAGAGGGCGGGCTGAGAGCCGTGTCGTAGACGCTGATTGTACCGTGGATGCGTAGATTTACTTCACATAATCTGCAAAAGTCGTTCACTGCCATGTTCACTCCGGTATTTTGCTCGATGGTTTTGTTTTCGCATCATACATGTGTTTACAGTGGAAGTTAGATGCGGCTGAGCATGCGCATAACACACGCCATAACCAAACGTTATGTGATTGGCTTACGGGTAACCAATGATTTTAAACTTCAGACAAGCACACCCCCTGCGAGAAAGAAAACGCTTTTCAATTATGCCATGCCAGACTCTGTCTACGAAGCAAAGCGAAGTAGCAGAGTTTTGGTATTACCAGGCTACTTGTATACACAGTGATACGAACAGTAACGATGGCGTCAGTTTTACCATATCAATTCGATCTTGAGTACTCGTCCTTTAGAAGTGCCTGCAAAGTGGGTTTGCTTTCGCATCGCAAAAACAAAACAAAAAACAGAGTCTTCTCGACATGTCAACACAAACCAAACTCTTCCAGGCCTCAGCTACAACTACAGTGTTTGAGGGCGGGTCAAAGTAGACGTTGTTCACAGGCAGCCAATGAAGACCTTAGGTTGGCATTATGCAAATTTATGGTTACAATTCATTGTGTACTTATGTACTTAAGTACTGGTAATATAATTACTTAAATATATGGGTTAAGGTTAGGTTTAGGGGTAGGTTCAGGGTTGGTACCTAGGTTTTGCTCCGTTATTCCAGTAAGTACATAGTATGTACATGCGGAACAGGTCTTGTTACAAACCTACATCGGTTTGTGCAGGACATAAGACTGGAATTACTGATGACTCATTTCAAGCAGTTCAATTGGTTCTTTCTTTTGGGAGACAAGAACTCCATTTATTGGTCACACTTTAGATTAGGGTCCATTTCTCACCATTAAAGGTATAGCGGAGGATTTTCTTTTTCCGGGTGGGTAGTGTAAACTATTGGTCCACCTAAGTGTCAATCATTCTGGTGATATGTTTACGTAAGGCCGTCGTACGTGCTCGTCCCTTAGTTTTCGCTTTCTGCGCATGCGCACTTTCAGGTGTTTATGTGTGGTGGTGAGCTAGAGCTCCGGTTTAAGCCATTCATTGAAGCTCGCCGTTTCACCGGGTCCTTTGAAAATGTCTGAGGGTCGCAAGAGAAAAAGTTTGTACGAACTGTATGAGAAGAAGAGAAAGGCCTCAGAAGAGAGAAACAAGATCAGAGTGTTTTTGGGAGATTGTTTCACACGATGGCGTGCGCTGAAAACACAGGTTGGGCTTCCCACTGATGCCTCAGTCGCGAAGTTTCTACTCGACAGGTAAAGTTTGGCATGCTATTTGGAGAAAAAGTGCAAATCTTCTTTTGGAAAGTAATCTTGTATGAGTGATGCCGACAGCAACTTGTAAACAGAGCGTGCACGAGGAGAACCTCGCACACGTTTAATAGGCGTTCCCTCTCGGGAGCAGGTAGTGTGTTGCGCATGTGCATTTTTTCAAAAAGTGGAGAGGGCGGTTCTTATCTAAAATTCGGAAAGATCCTCCGCTATACCTTTAACTAACTATTAACTATGACTTTTGCATCAGTGAACTCCTACTTACTGCTATAGTAAGGTAGTTGTTATGTTTAGGTATTGGGTGGGATTAAGGATGTAGAATATGGTCATGCAGAATAATATGTACTAATAAACAGACAATATCCTAGTAATATGCATGCTAATAAGCAACTAGTTAATAGTGAAAATTGGACCGTAAACTAAAGTGCTACTGGTAATATCCAAAAAAGCATTAGTGCATTTACACTTTTCCCCCATTGACCTTCTCTCATTATTTTATATTCATTCTTACTGTTCAGTAGCGCTAAAGTCTGTTCCATCAACCCAGGACCATTTTTCCTTTTCTTTCTCAACAAGCCCAATCCAGTAGCTGTTAGACGTCTTCACGATTGAAGATAGGAAGTCCTGGTTTAAAAAGAGACCAAACTCATATTTAACCTCACATAAGACTCAAATAATTGTGATGCTGTGTGTGTTCTTGTCTTACAAGCTCAGCCAAGTCATTGACAATAACTAAGTGTGATCCTTTCTGGATACAGTTGTTCTCAGCAAGTTGCCAGCTCTTCTTTACTGAAGACTGAAAGTAGCATGAGTCTTTATAAAACACCCAGTCTTCCTGGCAGGGACCTGTACAGTTAAACGTGCATATAATCAAAATAAATCATAACTTTAATCAGGCAGGTTTCACTGCCAAGCCCAAAATAAACAGTCTGAGTCCACATTGAAAATCTGGGATTCATAATCTAATTTAACTCTGGAAATAACAGAATGTTTTAGTTATGAAAAAATAGAAATAGGATTACTTCACTGCTCTGTTTGTAGGTCACTAATAAAAGTAGTACATTCGTAACATTGATCATGTGACTCTTTCTATTGACAGTCAGATATTGAAGCTCAAGCTGATGAGAAACCAAATACTAGGGATGCACAAAATATCGGCCACCATATCGGCATATATGTAACTTTTTTATATTATTGTTAAAATATATTTAAGCCGATGAATAATAGATTATTTCCTTCAGCTGAGACACTTCAGATGCACAGTGTTCGCCATGATGGTTTTGAATTGCTTGAAATATGATTGGAATCACTTCGAAAAGGAAAATAAAGTTAAGTGTAACATGTACAGCGTCTGTCATATACAGTATGCTACATAAAATATAATGAGAACACTATAATTGTTAACTTGAGACATTTCTTTTAATGGTGAGCCTTTTGTTTTTGTAATCACGCTCTCAAATACTAAGGCATTTTGAAATTCATGTACATTTTTCAATTAAACATTTTACTCAAAGGTTATGCTGGTGATATATTATTATTAGTATTATTTTTCAATTTTATAAATACAAAGTACAGATTCAAAGTATTCTCAATAGTGGTCTCTGACTTTTGGAGCCCACTGTCATGAGGAGCCTCACCTTGCACCGGGATCACATGCTCAGGCATCAAAAGCTGAGAGAAATGAGCATTTTCTGTAAAAATAAAATAAAATAAAAATCAATTATAAAAATCTACCTTTAAATAAATCTTTACACATTTTTTATTTTATAAAGACATAAAAATGGTTCTTTATTTACCAAATTGTAGAGTTTCAGGGCCCTTTTCAATGGAGACAACGAGAGACTCCACAGAAAGTCGAACATCAGCGACCTCTTGGCTGACCTGAGAGACTTTTGAAAAGCATAATCAAAATCAAACACTTTGGTAAAAACAACAACATGCAGTGACATCCAATAGGTTTTGTTAAATTTGACATAAATTAGTGTGTGGAAGTAAAATGCTCACAACATACTTTTAATTCCTACAGCCAGTGTCAGTATAAACACATAGAGGACGAAGACGCCATACATTATGTACATATTTCTGTTTTCTCTACCTGTAGGAAAGAATTCAAGTTATAACATAAGAATATGAAACAAACTGAAAAACTACATTCTGAACAAATATAGCCTATGTTCTAAGAATGTTTTGCTAACGTTCCCATTAAGTTATGAAAACGTTATTTCTGAATGTATTTCCGCATGAGGTACTTTGTGTTGTACGTACAACCATGGCGTTCACGCGCACTCAAAACTATCATGGTACATCAATGTTTCACAGCAGACACCGTGAAACATTGCAAAAATAGTCTGAAACCGCTGAAACGCGATGCCTGGAAAATGCAAGTTTCAAGATATTTGGCTCACCAAAGAAGATTACAAAGAATGATTGTTAAAGTAATGTAAACCCACAAGGCAAGAAAAACTTAAAAGCATATTCATATCTTAAAACTTCTGGTTACATGAGCCTAATTCTTTTCAATAAAATCCATGCAGTTAAAGGTGAACTAAGTAACTTTTTTTTACCTTAACTGAACAGCTTCGGAGTCATTGGAATGGTTATATTACTTATTTCGGGTTGAATGGTGGTCGTTTCGCACCCCCCTGGTGCCCGTGAGCGGAAAATACGCACTTGCACCTTTGAGCCGGCAGGCCGCCTGCCGCCGCGTCAGGAAGTCTTGCGTGATATCAGGTCTCCGTCTCGCGATGTAAACAATTGCTTTACGGCCAAAAGAAATCTGCTAAAATGCTGTCATTATGGGCTTTATGCACAGCTGCACCACTTCCTGAACTTCAGGCAGGTCCTTTGTTTCCTGTCTGCCTTTATTGGACAAACTGATTAATCCAGGTGTGCCTGACCACCTGGATAAATTAGTTGGTCCAATAATGGCAGACAGGAAACAAAGGACCTGCCTGAAGTTCAGGAAGTAGTGCAGCTGTGCATAAAGCCCATTGCGCTCCCTCACGCTGTCCGAACCCGAATGAAGAATACGTTTTAAAGAATGTCCCATCTGCTTTGATGTCGTTGATCTATAGCCTCTGGTGTCTGAGAATCACCAACGAGTTTTTACAACAGTGTTGTCAAATATCTATTCCGAAGCTGTGGGGGGAGCTCTAGAGAAACCTGCGAGCAAAAAGCGAGAATACAGCGAAGAAATCCCGAAGCTACTGAGTGCTGCTTAAATATCAGATAGTTTTAGAATACAGTATAGGATTAGGGGTGCACGATTCAGAAAATGCCACGATTCGATTCGATTTCGATTTTTAGGCCCAAGATTCGATTCAAAATCGATTTTCGATTCAAAAACGATTCTCGATTCAAAAAAAACGATTCACAGTATGTAAATGTTAGGGGTGGAAATTACACAAACAAAGCGCGCGTCAGCATTTGAAATTGAGCACAGCCTTCTGTTAGTGAGGTTCATATTTTAAATATAAAAGGCCATTGCATTCCAAACCACATAAATGATGACTTCGTAGAGAATTTGTAAGGAAAATACCGAAAGGCGAGACAGCACGCTTCAAGTGTAACATCAAACAAAGCGCGCGTCTCTCACAGCGCATCCTGTGCAATGAAGCCTGTGAATGTCCTTGTAATTCGCTTCAACCTTTCCGAACTTATGAAAGATTATTTTACGGAAAGTTTGATTGGTGTATGTATGTGTGTGAGGAATTGGAAGAAAGCAGATTACGGGTGTTTCTAAAGCAAACTCAGCGTCATCGCATATCTGGTTAAAAACTAAGTTCAGAATAGATTCTGAAATTCTCAGAATCGATCCAGAATCGTTGGAGAGAGAATCGCGATGCATCGATGAATCGATTTTTTTCTCCCACCCCTATATAGGATGTACCGAATATTCTTCAGCTTTATGCAAAACAGAAATTCGACAAATAGAATATCAGATCTCTGTCATATAGCCAAAAATAAATGCAAAAAAAGCGTTTTTGCATAGTTGTGTTTGACGCATGAAAACTGTAACAATGTATCTATGTAATGTAACACGATGTAACCTTGCTCACACTTGAAATGTGTCCCCACGTTAAGTCCTTGAATTTGAGGGTATTGGACCTGGAAAGTCATTGAAAGGTCCTTGAATTTGAAGTTAACCAAGGTGTGGGGAACAATGCATGCTCCTGTAGTCTAAATATGTGTTTTTCGTCGAATAGCTTGAGTAGTTTGTCTCGTGAGACATTGTTAAGTAGCCTATACTGCTCCTAGACTTGGGTTGAAGATCCAAATGCAGCTTCATTGAGTGTAATCCATAATCGTAATAAACAGGCATGTAGCTGACACTGGGAAGTCAGCTGTGGGTCATGACATTTTGGTGGTTAATGTTTATTTTTGACTTTATAGTTTAAATGTGTATTTTTGTGTATTATGATAATGTCATAATTTTGGTTTGTCATTTGTACTTTATTATTATTCAGTTTATTTAAGTTGAGTGTCATGTGACCCGTGCTGATTTATTTCACCTGGACGTGTTAGCGTCAACTGAATGAGATGTGAATTCAGATAGGCATGTTAGTGCTCCTGACTTAATCTACTGCTGGTTACCAGGCGAATACGGTAAAACTGTTAATATTTTGTATATCATGTTTGGTTTTGTGTCTGTAATGGTGTTGTGTGTAAATTATGGTTTGTTTTTCCTTTGTGTCTAGTTTTCACGGTGTCTCTTCAATAAATAAAAAATGGACATCAGTACTTCGGAAGCGTGGACTGTTTAATAACCAGCGAGTAGTTACAGTGAAAACGTAGCCTAATTCCATCCTACCGGCTACAAGATGTGCTTGGGCGGTGATCCTCCAGCTTTAGCGTGCAGCCTGCCACTTCTGGGTCTCTGCGCGCGGGTTGACTGTTTCCCGTGGTGATTAATGCTGCTGTCTTCAGCGCGTGGCTCTGTTGCGCCTTTCCCTGGACTTCGCGTGCTGTTTGACTGTCCCGTGGTGAACTAGAAAGTTTTGGCGTGCAGTGTGGCCTTCTGTGATGGACTGTTGCGAGCTTTAGTGTGCAAATTTGCTACATCGTCAATGGAGGATCTTCTCATACAACCTTGTGTCAGCTGTGCATCAGCAGGTTAGATGTAAAATATTAAATGATATGTTTTTGTAAATGATGGATGGTTTTTACAAGTTAATGAGGTAACTGGTTCTTAACTTCTGTGATTATCATGTGTTTAAGGTTTTTAAGTAGCTAAATATTCAAGTGTTAAGGGCATTGATAAGTTAAGTGTGGTTATTCAGTCTAAGATTGTTTCACTGCTATCTATTGCGATTAAGTTACACATTTTGTACTATTTGTTAAAGTGCAAACCCTTTAGAGGAAAATGTCTGTCCAGGGCGATCTAGCTGAGCAAAATGATTCTCCATCACAAGAGAAAGTCTTATTTGCAGAGAATGAGAATATGGATGGTGTTGTGAGGGATCGTCATGTATCGTGCATCATGCACAGAGAAATCTGAGGCAAGACTTAAAGAGCTTAATTCTGTTTTATTAGAGACAAATGAAATCAGAAAATCTTCCCGTGATAAACGTTTAGCACCAAAGATGCAGGAGTTAAAAGAGCAAGAACTGACTCAAAAAGAGAAGAAGTTTAAATCTGCATATGAGAAATGGAAGTTTGAAGTTAGAGATGTTCGTTTAAAGGGTAACTAAACCCCTGGTCAGAGCCTGACTCCACCCACTGGCAATATTTGAAAAATGCTAGAAAAGTGGGCAGACTCCAGCGGAGATACAGGGGACGAACCGTGAGCGGGGGGGGCGTGCGCCTGAGAGTGCTGCTGTCAGACTGTCTAAAATGGAGAGTTTGCTCACAGGATCGCATGACGACGTAAATATACATCTGATGAGTTGATGTCAATAGCGCGCGCTTTCTATATGCATATTCATACTTTGCCGCTGCTATGTGAAAAAATCCAGCAAAATGCGCCGACGCGTTTGTCGACCCCAGAGGATTAACTTTAGCCTAACCATAAATTGTGATTAAAATATATATATGATCACTCACATCAAGACGCCGCTGCGGTGGTGGAGTCCATGCAGGATCGAGGAGCAGCGTTTGGCACTGCGTCGCTGTTCAGCGCGAGCTGTGTGGAGAAGCCCATTTCCACCTCTATTGCGTTGGAAAAGCAATCCCGCGTAAAATGCAGGTTTTACACTCACGGTCTTCCAGGCCAAGTGCATGCAAACACTGGCGCCTAATTTCCAAGTCTGCTGGAAAGCTATGCAGTCCAGCAGTGCTGTTGCACCCAGCAACACTACACCATAGACTGTACTACACCTACCACTGTACTAAATACAGAAAAATCTACGCTAGCTCATCCAAGGGCGTGGTAGCTCGTACCAAGGGAGGGCGTGGTGAGCTGGAACCTGCCTACGTCACGCAGTACCGCTTACGTCACGCAGTACCGCAACATCCAATAGGAAAATTCGACTGCAGTAGCCACCGTTCAACCTGAAGAGGGCAGCACTCAGATGTTTTTACACCATATATTGTAGAATTAAAACACTTTATACCCAAATGTCAAAAAAGTTACTCGAATCAATGATCAGCACTAATAAAGCCCCATTCTTACAGATCATTAACTAAAAAAAGTTGGTTTAGGGTTTAGTTACCCTTTAAAGTTAAAACATGAGTGCTCTGAAAGTGACTTGTGTGATATGATGGATGAGGTTGAGAGGCAAGAGTTTGAATTGAAAGAGCTATATGATAACATACGATTCCAAGCACCACCAAGTCAAGAAACTAAGAGGAAAATTGATGCATGTTCAGCTGTAACGGCAGACTTGCTGAAATTAATGAGGGTACGCATGGTGGAGGATGTTATGGAATTTGATGCTGAGGCTGAAAGAGCAAGGTTACATATGCTGCTGGACTGCGAGTACGCTGAGTCCATATTTGGATCCACAATTTCTAGAGCCACGGTTGTTAGCAAGTTAGCAACCATTCTAAACCTGCATCTGAGTCTGCAAGCATTTCAACTAAGAGAGCAGAGACTGCTGCGCTGTTAGCTGCAAAAAAAGCTGAAGTGGAAAGGGAGGCTGACATTGAGGCACAAAGGCAGCAACTGAAGAAGCTTGAAGATCGTAGAGACATTGAGGTTATGGAAGCAAGGCTCAGAGTGTATACTGAGGAGGAGTCAAGGGTAAGAAGTCAGCAGTGTGGTTCAGCAAGCGGTGACAGGAGCAACCACGGTCCTCTTGTTTCTGACACATCATGTTTGAATCAGCAAATTACTAAAAGCGAAGTATCCTTAGTGCAGGCGTTACAACGGTCCATGGCCCTGTCTCGACTTCCTGCTCCAGAACCCCTTGTATTTTCTGGCGACCCACTGAAGTTTATAGAATGGAGCACCACCTTTAAAGCTCTTATAGAGGGACGGTGCTCTAATCCTGCAGATAAGCTCTTCTACTTACAGAAGTATGTTGATGGTGAGGCAAGATCGGCTCTGGAAGGCAGCTTCTACAGGAAAGATGAACTGGCCTATCAGCAAGCGTGGGAGAAGCTGAATGGCAGATATGGTCACTCCTTTGTGGTGCAACGTGCCTTCAGAGAGAAACTTAATAGGTGGCCTAAGATTGGTGCAGCCGAGTACATCAAGTTAAGAGACTTTAGTGACTTCCTACAATCATGTAGTGATGCTTTGCCGCACGTTAAGGGTCTTCAGGTGCTGAACGACTGCGAGGAGAATCAGAGGATACTGGCCAAGCTTCCTTTCTGGGTGACGAGCAGGTGGAACCGTTATGTCACAGAACAGCTGGACAAAGACAAAGATTATCCAAGCTTTAACCAGTTTGCCTCATTTGTATCAAAAGAAGCACGTATAGCATGTAATCCTGTGTCATCATTGCATGCACTAAAGATCGTTGAAGAGAAGCCATCTAAGGAAATAAAGCGTTCAAGAGTAAACACGTTTGCCACCACTACGAAGACTTTAGATGCAGCATGCGCTACTGTTGAATTCAGTAACATTATTGACCGTGAGGCTGAAGAGTCTGGTAGAAAGAAAACTACATTCGTGTGTAGCTCAAATTCGGTTAAATGTATGTTCTGTGATGACTGTCATTCTATTCAGGAATGTCAAAAACTAAGGGAAAAAGCAGCAGAAGAAAAGAGAAAGTTTGTCATGGAGAATAAGTTGTGCTTTGCATGTCTGAGAAAAGGACATGGCTCCAAAGACTGCAGAAATAGAGCTGTGTGTGTGGTATGTAAGAAGCGCCACCCAACTTCGTTACATGAAGATCGTCAGCCAGGAGAGATGTCGGCTCCATGGACAGCTTTGCAGACTGAAGATAATGCATTCTCTCTAACATGCTGTACGAATGGAGGAGAAGGTAATATAACATCTATGATTGTCCCAGTATGGTTGTCTTTACCTAACTCAGAGTCTGAAGTCTGCGTATATGCTTTATTAGACACCCAGAGTAGTCACACATTTGTTGACCAGGAAGTGTGTGAAAGCTTGCAGGCATTAATGGAACCGGTAAAACTAAAGCTTTCCACCATGATGGGAAAAGACTCTGTTGTGTTGAGTCACAGAGGTAATGGACTTCGGGTTAGAGGATTTTCTTCGGACAGCCCTATCTGCCTGCCTCCTGTTTATACGAGGGACTTCATTCCCTTTGTGTGCACACACATTCCCACCTGTGAAACAGCTAAACGGTGGAGACATCTAGAAGTGATCGCAAATGAAATGCCCGCACGGATGGATTGTGGAGTAGGTCTTTTGATCGGTTATGATTGCTCCAGAGCTCTGGCGCCTCGACAGGTCATCACTGGCGGTGATGAAGAGCCTTATGCCATCAAGACGGACCTTGGCTGGAGCATCATAGGAGGAACTTCACAAGGTATAAACTCCAAGGATGTGATTGGTTTATGCCACCGCATATCAGTCAGAGAGCTCCCCTCCATGACACCCGCCGCTGTTATCAGAGCACTTGAGCTGGATTTTGTAGATACTCCATCAGGTGAAAAGAGTAAATCACAAGACGACGTTCAGTTCCTGCAGGTAGTAAAAGAGGGTGTCTATCAGAATGAATATGGCCATCTTGAGATGCCTCTTCCTTTCAAAATACGGCCCCATCTTCCAAATAATAGGAGTCTTGCATTAGGACGGCTGAAGCACCTTAAGAGGAAATTGGACAAGAATTCTAAATTCAGACATGATTATATGACGTTCATGGAAGGTGTCTTCAGAGATGGAGATGCGGAAATAGCAAATGAGCAACCAGATACGGGAAATGTGTGGTATATTCCACACCAAGGCGTCTATCACCATAGGAAACCAAATAAGATCAGGGTGGTCTTTGATTGTGCAGCTAAGTATGAAGGTACCGCCTTAAATGATCATCTTTTGACTGGGCCTGACCTTACCAATGGATTGACTGGAGTGCTTTGCCGTTTCCATAAACACCCTATCGCTGTCATGTGCGGCATTGAGAAAATGTTTCATAGATTTCATGTTATTAGGGAAGATCGGGACTTCCTGCGTTTTCTGTGGTGGGCAAATGGAGATACAGACACAGAACCCCGAGAATATCGTATGAAAGTACATCTTTTTTGGAGCATCATCTTCTCCAGGCTGCGCCAATTATGGCCTCAAGTATCTTGCCAGTATGAATGAGAGTGAATATCCCTTGGCTGCTGGGTTTATTAGAAACCATTTCTATGTAGACGACGGCCTCGTAAGCCTGGAATCTGTTGAGGTAGCCATCAAGCTGGTGAAGGAAGCTCAAGCTGTGTGTGCTAAAGGGAAGCTGCATCTTCACAAATTTATTTCCAACAACCGAGAAGTGTTGGAGTCCATTAGTCCCTGTGATCATGCTGCCGAAGTAAAGAACGTTGATTTCCATCATGACTTTCTTCCAGTACAAAATGTCTTGGGCGTAAGGTGGGATGTAGAGAATGATGTACTCACCTTTAAGGTTGCTCTTGATGAGAAACCTGCCACACGACGTGGAATTCTTTCCATGGTGGCTTCAGTTTACGACCCATTTGGGTTCTTGGCCCCATTCATTATATCTGGCAAGAAGGTTCTGCAGGAGATGTGCCATAAGGGCATCGGTTGGGATAAACCGTTACCCTCTGAGCTCAGACCAAGGTGGGAGAGTTGGCTGAATGATCTGCCCAACCTAGAAAAGGTACAAATTCCAAGATGCTTCACCCCTCCAAATTTCGGACAGATTCTGAGAACTGAATTACATCACTTTTCTGATGCTAGCAGTCAAGGTTATGGACAGTGCTCCTATATCAGATTGATGAGTGAAAGTAAGGTACATTGTGCCTTGGTTATGGGTAAAGCGAGAGTTGCTCCCATAAAAGTTGTCACTATACCAAGATTAGAGTTAACTGCAGCCGTCATTTCTGCTGCTGTGAGTAGTGTGCTGAAGGAGGAGTTGATAGAGAATATTTTTGGACAGATTCTCAAGTGGTCCTTGGTTACATCAACAATGAAGCAAGAAGATTTCATGTCTTTGTTGCTAATCGTGTCCAGAGAATTCGGGAGGCCACCGATCCAAGACAATGGTATTACATCAATACGGGAGAGAATCCTGCTGACCATGCCTCGAGGGGCCTCACTGTAGAAGAGTTGATCAGTTCAATTTGGCTCACAGGGCCCAGATTCCTCTGGGAGAAAGAGGTATTTGCTAAACAAGGAACGTCGGAGTTGTTGGTGGGAGACCCGGAGGTCAAGGCTGTCCAGGTATTGAGGACCAAGACCATGATGCAAGTGGACTTTCAACAGCAACTGGCACGATTATCAAAATGGACTACAGCTGTGAATGTGATTGCCCGGATTCAAAGATTAGCAAAGAAGATGAAGACACCAGAATCTTTAAGTGTGGAGGAAAGGAGGAGGGCCTCATTTACTCTCATTCAGCTTGCACAACAGGATGCCTTCAAAGAAGAGTTGAATGTACTCAGTCAAGACTCTGGTATGCTGCCTTATAACCATCCTTTGCATCAACTTAATCCATTCATAGAGGATGGAATAATGAGGGTGGGAGGACGATTGAGGAGAGCATGTGCACCTTTTGAATTGCGGTACCCAGCAATCCTTCCAAGGGATGGTGTTGTCACACACCTTATTTTAGCGCACCATCATCAAAAGATTCAACATCAAGGCAGGGGACAGACTCTGAATGAATTACGAGCCAATGGCTTTTGGATTATGGGTGGCAGTAAGGTGGTAGCACACTACATACGCCAGTGTGTTCCTTGTAGGAGAGCTCGTAGGCCGCCAGAACAACAACGGATGGCGGACTTGCCCCGTGACCGCACTGATCCTTCCCCACCCTTTACTTATTGTGGCATGGACTGTTTTGGTTCTTTTTACACCAAGCAAGGTCGAAAGACATATAAACGATATGGCCTCCTTTTTACTTGTCTTTGTTCCAGAGCTGTCCACGTAGAGATGTTGGAGGACATGACGACTGATGCATTCATTAACGCTTTACGGTGTTTCATAGCCATCCGGGGAGCTGTCAGACATATTAGATCAGACCAAGGAACTAACTTCATGGGGGCTAGGAATGAGTTGAAGAATGCCCTAAAGGAAGTGAGTAAAGAGAGAGTGGCAGCATATCTGGCAGCGAAGCAGTGCGATTTCTGTCTGAACGCACCCAGTTCGAGTCACGCTGGAGGTGTCTGGGAACGGCAGATTCGAACTATAAAGAGCGTAATGAGTTCAGTTTTGGCACAAAGTACTGGAAGACTTAATGATGCTTCTTTACGTACGTTCTTCTATGAAGTTATGTCTATAGTCAATAACCGCCCATTGACAGTGGATGGCCGCAGTGATCCTACAAGCCTAGAGCCTCTAACCCCCAACCACCTGCTTACCATGAAGTCGTCTGTTCCACTTCCTCCACCGGGTACATTTGTTAAGGAAGATCTTTATGCAAGGAAACGTTGGAGGCAGGTCCAGTATTTGAGTGAACAGTTTTGGAGCAGATGGAGGATAGAATATCTTGCTAATATCTCTCTCAGGCAAAGATGGCACACACCAAGGCGGAACGTGCAAGTAGGGGACATTGTCATTGTCAAGGAAGAGGAAATTCCCCGCAACGAATGGAGGTTGGCCAGGATCATTGAGGTTTGCAAAGCTGATGATGGACTGGTACGGAAAGTTACAATACAGATTGGGGATCGGAAGTTGGGGAAAAAGGGGTGAATGCCTCACTAAACCCTCTATTATTGAACGCCCTATCCAAAAGTTGGTAGTTCTTGTAGCCATAAGTTGAAAATTAATATCGCCCTATCACTTATTAGAAGTTTAGTCATATTAGCATCATGCTGGTATTAGGTGGTATCTTGGATACATGTTGATTTGTGCTGGTTAATATTGGTGAATATTAGAATGTGAAGTATGGTGAACAATTTGTTCTTTTTAGTGTAAGAATGTGTAATTATGAATTATGCTTTTTGAATTGTTGTTGTTTTCATTTTGGAGCCTGGAAATTACCATTGATTATTTGATTGGTTGTATTTTGTAGGCGTTTTTGTTTTCTTTTGCTTTTGTTTTCTTTTTATTTGTTACTCAATGGTAATTTGGTGGGAGTGTAGCTGACACTGGGAAGTCAGCTGTGGGTCATGACATTTTGGTGGTTAATGTTTATTTTTGACTTTATAGTTTAAATGTGTATTTTTGTGTATTATGATAATGTCATAATTTTGGTTTGTCATTTGTACTTTATTATTATTCAGTTTATTTAAGTTGAGTGTCATGTGACCCGTGCTGATTTATTTCACCTGGATGTGTTAGCGTCAACTGAATGAGATGTGAATTCAGATAGGCATGTTAGTGCTCCTGAACCAGGCGAATACGGTAAAACTGTTAATATTTTGTATATCATGTTTGGTTTTGTGTCCGTAATGGTGTTGTGTGTAAATTATGGTTTGTTTTTCCTTTGTGTCTAGTTTTCACGGTCTCTCTTCAATAAATAAAAAATGGACATCAGTACTTCGGAAGCGTGGACTGTTTAATAACCAGCGAGTAGTTACAAGGCATAAGGTCAAATAGGGCATCACTCACCAAGCAGCCTCCATTCTCCTTTTCACTCATTCTGAGGACACTTATACAGGATCAAAAGTGAGGAATAAAAACAACACACTGCACAAAAGTGCCATTTGACACAGAAGGAAGTGTGGAGTTCAGAAAAATGACAGCTTCTCAAATGAGACTTTGGGCTGGAATATTTTGAGTTTCATGTAATGGTTTTTAAAAATGAGACGTGCAATATGTGCATTCTCTGAATGACCTTGGATCACAAGGAGGTTGTTTGCTACTGGCAGACTTAGAGCTGCTGCAAAAAAATCTGTGTGAATTCTCAGGAGTAAACAATAGCAATAGATTTACAATAATAATTTTCAATACTGATATTCAATATATAATAACAAAATGACAGAATCTGACCATATTCCATCACTTTGCTTCTGTCTCGCAGTGGTATGGACGTCCATCTCGCACTTCTGATCCTTACTGTGACTCTACCATCATGTAAGTACTGTATTGTTCATCATTTTATTGGCTCCTCATGTTCATACATGACAGCTTTTCCTAATTTTATGTGAACTGATTCCAATTTTTTAATGTTTTTGAAAAAATCCTCTTATGTTCATCAAGGCAGCATGTATTTTATAATGTACAGCAGTTGTGCTGTTTATTACTTTTGTGGAACCCATAATGCATTTTCTCTTTCAATTCATTCTTTCAAAAAACAATTTTTTTTTTTTTTATTGTCACTTTTCAATGAAATGCATCCTTGCTGAATATAAATATTAAATCCTTTCAACAAACAAACATAAAACTCCAAACTGTTGAATTGTAGTGTAAATGATTAAGCACAATAAATTCTAACATTCTAAAAATCATTATATTCCTGCAGTTGATTTGTTTCATCACATTTTCTCAAATTGGTCCAAAACAAACAATTACTACATGTGGTCAAAATTCAGATAAATATTGTATATTATCTGCTGTTGGATTTTGATTGAAGATCTGAATCTAAAGTAAAATTAAGTTTAATTTCAAAATGACTATTTGTCAATTATTATAGGTAGAATTGTGCACAGCATTATGCATCCACTGTAAAGCCAAAAGAAAGTTGGCAAAAAAGAAAAAAGAAAAATTGAGGTAATCAGTTACACCAACTGTTATTAAGTTCTTTAATTAAATTCAAAGTTGAAGTAAGAAGAACTGGAACAGATTTTTATTTTGATCTCATACATTTTAATTGCTCTTAAATCTTGAAATATTTTAGTAAATTAAACTTTGTAAAAATTATCACTATCTCCCACTTCTTGCACAAAAAAACATTATATAACACTTTACTTTACTATTTACTCTCCCTTAGAGTAATGGCAAAGCTTGCTGGGAAATAGAAATCCCAGCCCAGTTTGTTAAATTTAAGTTGGTCTAAATTAAAAGAAACAAGTTCGTAAAACTCAAAACAATGAACCAATTCAGATTACTTAAAATGTGTCAGTTTTGTGAACTCAATATAAAAAGACAGTTCTAAATACTAATAAAAACGAATTTGATTGAACTAATTTGTTTAATTTAAGTTTACCCAACTCAAACCAATAAATTAATTTTGAGCATTAGGGTTTACAGTGGGTTAATGTGTGTTTTGTAAACCATGTCTGTCACTTCAGTCTTTCATGTGTTTTCCCATACTCTATGACCTTCACATTATTTAACAGTATTATCATCTCTGAAGCACATCTGTACAGTATAAAAAACTTGTTGCAATTTGAAGACATGATCGAGTGCACAATACCGAACAGTTCACCACTGCTGGACTTTACGGACTATGGCTGCTTTTGTGGCTTAGGTGGTGAAGGGTCACCAGTTGACCAGCTCGACCGGTGAGTTTATTTGAATGTGGTGCAGTGTTTTAATGGTGTTTATTTTGAATTATTTTTGTAATAAGAATGTTCCCTCTCTAATGCCCTGGTACAGGTGTTGTTTTACCCATGATGACTGCTATGCCAAAGCAGAGACCCTTGAGTCCTGCACGTCGTTGCTTGACAGTCCCTACATAAACACATATGACTTCCATTGCGATAAGATTACCAGAACGATCACGGGTCTGGGTAAGTGAAACTGAATTCCAGGATTCCATCCCATATCAGTGACTCCTAAAAGGCAAAAAAAAAAAAACATCAATTGTGACCCTGGATCACAAAACCAGTCATAAGTTGCACAGGTATATTTGTGGCAATAGCCAACTATACATTGTATGGGTCAAAATTATCGATTTTACTTTTATGCCAAAAATCATTTGGATATTAAGTAAAGATCATGTTCCATGAAGATATTTTGTAAATTTCCTACCGTAAATATATAAAACATGTATTTTTGTGAGTGAATGCAGCACAATCGCCAACATAAATGAACAACTTTAAAGGAGATTTTCTCAATGTTTCGATTTTTTTTTTTGCACCCTCAGATTCCAGATTTTCAATAGTTGTATCTCGACCAAATATTGTCCTATCATAACAAACCATACATCAATGGAAAGCTTATTTATTCAGCTTTCAGATGATGTATAAATCTCAATTTCAATAAATTGACCCATGTGACTGGTTTTGTGGTCCAGGGTCACAATTTTCAAACCTGCTTATCCTATGTAGGGTTGCAAGAAATATGTATCATTATAATATATTGCACAAATTTAGATAGGTCTATTTTTTCTCTCTTTCATCCAGTAATGACGACTGTGATATGTTCGTCTGCCAGTGTGACAAGGCAGCAGCGGAGTGTTTCTCTCAGTCCCCCTATAACGCCTCCAATACTCATTTGCCCTCGAGTGTGTGCAGTTCAGCATCCAGAGAGATCAGCAGCTTTATCACTGCTCTTGCATTCATGGTCACTCTCGCAATCCTTTACGGCAACAAAATAGGCTGCAATCAGTGAAATGTGCAACATTATTGTTATTTGGTCAAAAAACCTTTTGTGTGCTGACAGCTGTTTTGCATGTACTCAAGCGTTTCGCAACTTTTTCCAGGGTTTTATGAAATTCTCTTACTTTTTCGAGAAATTGTACCAGCTGTTCAGATTGCCAACACATGCTCATGTTCCCAAAGAACAAACACACACACACACACACACACACACACACACACACACACACACACACATTACATACACAAGTGTAAATAAACACAATCAACTTGCACAAAGCTGTAAAGATCTCAACAATAAACTGTATGTTTGTGCTTTTGTGTGCGTGCGTGAATGCACAGTGTATAACATAACAGTAACTCACTGCAATATCTCATATGTTCACAATATTCACAAAGTTGGCTTATCAGTGAGCTCCGCCCGTCAAGGTTATAAGTTCTATAAATAATCAGCAACAAACACTTGTTCATATGGTCTTCACCATGCACACCTTTCTGTCTCTCGTGGTCCTTAGTGTGAGTCTGCCCGCCTGTGAGTATACTTAAAATGTGATTTACTATTCAACTACTGTACAGGAGCTTATTGTTTTAATCATTTCTCTTATGCAAGGCAAATACTTAATAGATATATGATATATATATATTTTAATTATTTGAAAAATAGAATTTACTAATTAGTCAGTCAAAATAATTATACCTCTTACCTTCAAAAATTATAGGATCAATAAGTTATGACAACATATGTTTTTACATTGCTTTAACTCATCAAAATATAGCAATTTTCAACTTTTTTTATGAGTTAGGCTATACAAGAAGATTCAATTCATTTTTAAATTCAGTTTTATGTCATTTAAGTTGAAATTACTTAAACATCCA
Organism: Scardinius erythrophthalmus; assembly: GCF_964197995.2. NCBI lineage: Eukaryota > Metazoa > Chordata > Actinopteri > Cypriniformes > Leuciscidae > Scardinius > Scardinius erythrophthalmus. The sequence goes on from NC_138240.1 coordinate 22,077,668, forward strand.
AGTTGACTGTACTTAAAAAAATTAAGGAAGCAACTTTTTTACAATGAATAAAAAGAGTGGTGTCACTAAGGTGGAATGTAATGCTGACAGAAAACAAGATAGACCAAGAGAGTGGTTATGAAATGTATTTCTAAAAATACATATTATTTTGATGCTAATCGGTATGAAGCACTGATACACTATCATTGTTTAACAGTGCAGGCGACTTTAGACTACCGTGCGCTGTGGCAGTTCAGGTCCATGATCATCTGTACCGTCCCCGATAGCTGGCCTGCACTGGATTACGCAGACTACGGATGCTACTGCGGCAAAGGAGGCTCGGGCAACCCAGTGGATGACCTGGACAGGTCAGATTAAACAATAGTTTCCGAGACAGTTTTGTCTGTCACACTTCGGCCTGCTCAGACTGAAAAGTTTAATGAACAGGTTATAACTACAAATACCGAAAAATGCACGTTGCACAAATTAAAGTCAGCGTGAAACCGAAGTTGCGATAATCTTTGCTTTTTAGTCAGGGGGCCAATTCTGAAAAGGGCTTCCGTTAAGACTTTTGCGGACATGTTTTGGTACAAGCTGTCACCCTATTTTTTTAGTTAGAAGACACCCATAGGTAAGATATTAGGGTGGTTGTCAAGCTGAATTTTTTTTTTGTGTGACTTGTACAAGCAATTTCAGGCCAATTTTTTGGTTTCCTGCTCAACACGACATGCCAACAGTAAATGTTGAATATCTCCACAACCACAAGGACCATATTCATAAAAATGGTATCAAATGAAAGCCAACACTCATGGGATGTCTGCTGAAGTGTCAGAATGAACATTTATTGTACAGTGTAAGAGACAACAGAACTAGAACATGAAAAAAACTATCTCCGCCTAAAGAGAACCAGTTTTCAAAGTGAATATCAGCTTGGAAACATAACCTAGTATCCCAAAACCTCTATCAATCAGTACCCATATCTTTGGGAATGAGTCAAGCCAAGTTTAAAGCTTGTAGGGAGAGACAGTGCAATGCTGCACAAGTTATAATACTTTAATGTCAAGGCGGAAATTTAGAACTGTAGATGATGGTCTATGGTGCTATTTGACTTAATTAGTGTACCAGGTTGTAACACAAATTATATTACATTCACATATCACTATAGTTATTAATTCCATCCTAACAAAACTGCTCTCTCACTTCTTTAGGGTTGGGGGTTAGTAACTAGTTAGTAGTAATAACTATGTAATAGTCGTATGGCAAAGGTATGTTTTTCCCCATCAAAGCAGTGGCTCTCAGGTTGGCAGAGGTTTGCTCTCAGGTTGTCAGTCTCATCCCTTTGAGACTGAATGGATTAAATAAGCAAGGTCAAGCTAAGCGCAATGCATTGCAAATAATGGTGTGTGTCTATTATATTGCAAAAATATTGCACAATATTATACTACAATAATCTCCAGAAAAAGCAGAAAGACACCACTTCCTGAAAAATCACTTAAATCAAAGGGCTTTATCTTGGCTGTATTTTCCATATTTGTCTTGACAAATGAAACATTGTTCCCAATCAATATCTCTTCCTATTTGTTTTTCTTTGGACGCTAGGCTTACAGCTTCCTCTGGATCCATGTTATCTCATCTGAAGGCAAATAAATTTTTCACTACATTAGTCTGATTGGTTTCTGAGTGGATCACTACAATGTCCTCTGACATAAGCTGAGGGCTTTGCTATCTAACAAACTTATTAACACTTTTAGCTATAGCAGACTGTAAAATACACTGTAAAAAATAAAATCGAACAAAAACGGTCAATGACTGTCAGCTGCGGCTGCCAAACAAAAACCGTAAAAATAAAGTAAAATATCCTAATTTAAATGAAGTGCAAAAAACGTTTACAGAAATTTTCCTTAAATGTTTTATAGAAAAACACTGTTATTTTACAACTATTTCCTGAATTATTACGATCAAACACCTTCATTGTAAAAGAATCCCATTAAAAAACAGTCAAATGACTGTCAGCAAAGGCTGTCATACAATAACCGTAAAATTAATGTAAAATATCCTAATATAAATAAGTGCAAAATACTTTTACAGAAATCTTCATTAATCTTTTTTAACAGAAACACACAGTTTAAACACAGTTATTTCACATTTATTTTCAGATTTTTTTACTGTAAAACATGCAGTTAACTACATGCATGACTTGCTGTGACTATACGTCACTGCATCAGCAACTACACAGTTACTGTCTGTTAAATAAATCAACATGCAGCATATCATCAGAGTTTCTCTGCTCATTCTGGACTGAAGCTCAGGCTCTACTCTTCAACACAATGGTGACACACGAAACACACCATACAGAAACACTTTAAAACCCAACAGATCGTTAAACACTACCAGATCTCTCAGGATCTCAGCATCTTCACTTATTACAATCCAGACTTTATTTCTTTCATACTAACATTCTTATTGAGAATTAACAGAGGTTTAGAAGTTGAAGCTTTATTGAAAATAATAAAGTTTGATGTCACCATGATGGAGATCGGTGTTTGCTTTAGTTGGGCTCTTGACCTTTTTTTACTTTAACTTAAGTTTTTCTCTGGCTGCTTTAACTGTGTATCTGATGCATATTTGTTATGGTGGGAACCCAAGAGGAGCTCAGATGATGTTTGGTCACTTTCTAGTGATAATAGTCATCTTGTAATGTTCTGCTTCATTGATACCATCTGAAGAGTAATATCTGTTTTAACTTGTTAAATTTTAGTGGTTCATTTTGCATGATAAAACTGCTATAGAAGATCCTGCAGTGCTGTGATACTCAGATTTTATGAAGTCATTATACAGAAAATGTTTTGATAGGATCATATAGACTCACTCAGACATCAAGAATCAGTGTATGAATCACAACAATGGTGACAATGAAAAAAAAATCTGACCTACTATAAAGTTACTTAAAGGCTTTGTTGGTTGTCACCATTGTTGAGATTCATATGTTGATTCTTGATGTCTCTATATTACAAAAAAAAAAAAAAAAAAAAACAGCTCAACTTTTTCTGTATATTTTTTTTCCCAATTACAGATGGTTATAATACTGATGCCATAATATTTCAAGGGTCATGTGATAAATTTTAACATTATCTAAAGATTTTGTATAAAGCTAAAATCCATCTACAAATTATGTAATCTAAGCTATTAAATTCAGAGATTTGACTGACATATCAGTGAATCAGATCATCATATGATGATTATAACATCACCATTAGATGATCAAGCTCATCTGATATTTTCTCCAGCAATTAATGCTAAATCAAATATGCATCAAATACACAGTTAAAACTGCCAGAGAAAACTAAAGTTATAACTCAAGGGTCATGAGCCCAACTAAAGCAGACACTGATCTCAATCATGGTGACATCAAATTTATTTGAAAGTTTTTTACACTTTATTTAAATTAGCATATTTTACTTTAATTTTAGGGTTTTTGTTTGGCAGCCGCAGCTGCCAGTCATTTGACCCTTTTTTTACGATTTTCTTACAATTAAGGTATTTGATCATAATAATGCAGGAAATACCTGTGAAATAACAGTGTTTTTTCGGTTTATTTAAATTAGAATATTTTACTTTAATTTTAAGGTTTTAGTTTGGCAGCCGTAGCTGCCAGTCATTTGACCCTTTTTTTACGATTTTTTTTACAATGAAGGTATTTGATCGTGATTATTCAGGAAATGCCTGTAAAATAACAGTGTTTTTCAGTTTATTTAATTTAGGATGTTTTACAGTTTTTTGGGGGGCTGACAGTCATTTGACCATTTTATCATTCAACGGTTTTGTTTCTGTTAAATTACAGATTATATTTGTAATTTTACATACATTTTTATGTAATTTAAGAAAACAGAAAAAATACTGTATGAAAAATACAATACATTTTCTGTATAAAAAATGTGAATTACTGTAATTTGTCAATGTCACAATACCTAAAATAACAGCTGAATTTTTATTTTACAGATATTATTTGTAATTTTACAGTGTTTTGAGTACAATTTAAAATTAAAGAAAATGATCGTCAAAAAATCACAGTTATTTTCTGTGAAATTAGGATTTTTTTACAGTGTAGGCTGCTGTGCAGCAAATAAATTAAAAACAATATTTCCATTACACATCTGCACAAAACTTAATTTACCTATTAGTAAGTAAGCTAGTAATTATGAAAGTAAATTAGCCTAGCTATACACTCACCTAAGGGATTATTAGGAACACCTGTTCAATTTCTCATTAATGCAATTATCTAATCAACCAATCACATGGCAGTTGCTTCAATGCATTTAGGGGTGTGGTCCTGGTCAAGACAATCTCCTGAACTCCAAACTGAATGTCAGAATGGGAAAGAAAGGTGATTTAAGCAATTTTGAGCGTGGCATGGTTGTTGGTGCCAGACGGGCCGGTCTGAGTATTTCACAATCTGCTCAGTTAGTGGGATTTTCACGCACAACCATTTCTAGGGTTTACAAAGAATGGTGTGAAAAGGGAAAAACATCCAGTATGCGGCAGTCCTGTGGGCGAAAATGCCTTGTTGATGCTAGAGGTCAGAGGAGGATGGGCCGACTGATTCAAGCTGATAGAAGAGCAACTTTGGCTGAAATAACCACTCGTTACAACCGAGGTATGCAGCAAAGCATTTGTGAAGCCACAACATGCACAACCTTGAGGCGGATGGGCTACAACAGCAGAAGACCCCACCGGGTACCACTCATCTCCACTACAAATAGGAAAAAGAGGCTACAATTTGCACGAGCTCACCAAAATTGGACAGTTGAAGACTGGAAAAATGTTGCCTGGTCTGATGAGTCTCGATTTCTGTTGAGACATTCAGATGGTAGAGTCAGAATTTGGCGTAAACAGAATGAGAACATGGATCCATCATGCCTTGTTACCACTGTGCAGGCTGGTGGTGGTGGTGTAATGGTGTGGGGGATGTTTTCTTGGCACACTTTAGGCCCCTTAGTGCCAATTGGGCATCGTTTAAATGCCACGGCCTACCTGAGCATTGTTTCTGATCATGTCCATCCCTTTATGACCACCATGTACCCATCCTCTGATGGCTACTTCCAGCAGGATAATGCACCATGTCACAAATCTCAAATCATTTCAAATTGGTTTCTTGAACATGACAATGAGTTCACTGTACTAAAATGGCCCCCACAGTCACCAGATCTCAACCCAATAGAGCATCTTTGGGATGTGGTGGAACGGGAGCTTCGTGCCCTGGATGTGCATCCCACAAATCTCCATCAACTGCAAGATGCTATCCTATCAATATGGGCCAACATTTCTAAAGAATAAGGGTGTCACGATCGAAATTAATGCTCAATCTCGATTATCGAATCAAAAAATGGAATCGTTAATGCTGCCACGCCCCCATGTCACGGCAGCTCGGCTTGCCTGTAATAGGTAAAACTCCTTTTCTCGAGAATATTGAAGCCTTTATTTTAAAACACATTGCAGCTGCACAGCGAGAGCATCATATCTCGTCTGAGCGAGCTGATTGTCTGTGCTGCGGCAACTGCACGAACCTATGGCGAGTTAGCAGTGGCGTACGGTCCAATGGGAGCGCATGGCGCCCTGCCAACCTTGAGCGCGCCAATTTGGACGTGGCTGGAGAGTATAATTCACAAAAAACTCGCCAAAGGATTTTAGGTTTAAATAAACTGAAGCGAAGTACCTCATATGAGCGAAATAGCACGCAAAGGCAAAGCAGTACTCGTTCCCTTATCTCTAAGGGAACCGAGGTTACGCAAGTAACCAAGTAGCCTACGTTCCCTTACGAGAACGTTCTCTCGTACTGCGTTGCAAACGCTGTGGGAACCCAATTTAAAACGCCGTGCTATTCGCCTGTGACTGCTCTGAGGAGTCCAGGGAGCCCCGGGACTATAATAGCCAGGTAATAGGTTATATTGTTTAAGTTTCCAATTGACTGAAAATATAAGTTATTGTTACATTATGTTGTTAATAAACGTTTTAAATTTGACAATGTAGTGTGTGGTACTGCGAACAAAGGTCAGATATTATTATATTGCATAAAAGTCTTAAAATGGCATAGCTTGTGCTTTCAATTTATTTTTTTAAAATCAAGAATCGAATCGAACCGTGACTTTAGAATCGAAAATGTAATCGAATCGAGGATTTGGAGAATCGTGACACCCTTACTAAAGAATGCTTTCAGCACCTTGTTGAATCAATGCCACGTAGAATTAAGGCAGTTCTGAAGGCGAAAGGGGGTCAAACACAGTATTAGTATGGTGTTCCTAATAATCCTTTAGGTGAGTGTATGTCTGGTAAGTATATAGCTAGTTGGAAAACAGTTTAGCTTACCTGTTTCTGGCAACATTTGATGGTAGAATGGTAGAATGTTTGTGTAGACAAATAGATCAAGTTAATCTGTTGTGTGATTGTGTGATTCACTCCTTTATAAAGTTTTGTTCAGACTGTACTGTTGACACCTGCTGTGATCATATTCTCTGGATCTGCTGCCTCAATCTGCTGCCAAATCACAGCTGCGCTGACACAACAGTGCCCCTTGTGGTGTGATACTCTTGTGGTATTTATTGATTATTATTTTTTAATGATCATGCTTGCACATAAATTGGATTATATTGCACATTTGCCCAAAATTACAATAGGTAACATGGAAGAAAATGGAAGCGCTTTGGGGGAAAAAATCCGCTTTTACCACTTTTAAGAATATAGTGTTAAAATGGACAAAAAAACATTTTCTAAGCTGACAACCTGGCTAGAACACATGTTGAGGGGATAAATATTAATACTGGATAGGTTGTATACTTGTACCAAAAAGTGTCCGACAAAGTTTTAATATCAGTTTTGGCCCCCTGACTATTTCTAATTTGCGACATATCCGAGTGAAACGGCTTCTCGAACAAGTAATAATGTAGGGCGGGACTTGATTTTGTCCACCAGGAATTGATTGGATGATTTTGGTTTGCTATTGCTGTGATGTCATGTGAGTGACAGGTTGTCCCGCCCTTACAAGTTAACGCGTCATCAGAGCTGCAAGAGGGAGGGGAAGTTATTTTACTCAAAATAAGTCGTTAAAGTTAATTAAAAATAAAAAGAATGAAATTTTGTTAAACTTTATGGAGAAATTCTTGATATTGTAATGTCCCCACTATGTTTACTAAATGATACGAATCTTGAATGTCTAAATAGGAAAAAAGAGGAAATATTTATTTTATTATTATTATTATTATTTTATATATTTTTTATGACTTGTTAATTTGTTTAAAGGTGTGATATTTGTCTTGTGAAGCATTGCTGTTGTATGCTGATATTCTGGAATAAATGTTTTTGAGTCATTTATTTCAATAATAAAAAAATATATATATTTTAGTCAAAGATTATGAAGGCATATGAATAAAAATAACAACAACAAATGTGCACGAATAAATCATTTATAATAAATACTGCAATAGCCTATTCCATAAAAAAAAAACAAAAAAAAAAACAGGAATTGTTCATTTTGATTTCAGGTTGATTTTATTTTTGCAGGCAGTAAAAATCAGTGCATTTGTTATTCTGTTGAGAGCATTTGATGACAATAATGTATTACAAATAAGCAATTTAAACATTACCTTCTACAGGAGCTTTTCAGAAAAAGTTTGGATTGGTATACTTATCATCTTGGCTCATGAATATTAATTAGGTGATGTATTGTTACTTTTTTTTTTCACAGCAGGCAAGTAGCAAATCTCTTAAAATACAGTTATTAATCAAAAAGGAAGGGCGAGTAACTTTATAAACATACATTCCCTATTCCTCTCTAGGTGCTGTCAGGTGCATGATAAGTGTTATTCGGACTCATGGCAGCATGATGACTGCTGGGGTATCTTAGACAACCCCTATACTGAAGTATATTCATACTCATGCGACAAACCGACACAGAAAATCACCTGCCATGGTAAGTCCCAAGCTAACAAAAATATGTTATAAAAGAACATTTTGCCAACGTTCCCATTATGTTATGAAAACTTTTTTTCTAAATGTTCTCTGTCAATTTTTTTTTCCTTTGGCTATGCGAATGTTAAAGGAAAATTCCATTTTACAAACATGGGAATGTTACTTTTGAATGTTCTCTGAACATTATAAAAACAAGTTCAAAATGTCAGATACTAAAATGTTTCATGAACAATGTAGATAATGTTTTTTTTTTATTAAAGACCAGATCAATTTGAACAAATATTCTATTAACGTTACTGGAAGAATGTTTGTTCATAACTCTGAGAGAACTTTGCCAGAACGTCAAGGAAGTTCTTGTTAGCTGTAGGACAGACAGTAGGACAAACTTTACTAAATAATTCTATCTGAAAGCTCTGTCAGTAATTGAGACCTGAACTGCACTGCTGTTTTTTTTTTTTTTGTCTCTTGCAGCCGACAAGAATCGCCCCTGTGAGATGTTCATCTGTGAATGTGACAGAAAAGCAGCCGAATGCTTTGCAAAATCGGATTACAACAAAGAGCATGTCAACTATCCTAGTAAAAACTGCAAATGAGCTGACACTAGATAAAGTTTTAAGACTGTCCTTAAAGTCTTATTAAACACAGCAATGGTATATCATGTAACAGTTTATTTTGTGTTCATGCGAATTGATATTTGATTCATATAGCAGAGGGATTATTTAATAGTATGTGAATATTCATGCAATTAAGCAAATAAATTAATATTTACAATAATTTTCTTAATATTTTTGCCTGTTTTCCAGTAAAACTACCCAAGTTAGATATGAAGTGTTATATATTAAGAATTGTTTTTTTTAGAGGTTTAGGTCTAAAACAACTTTTAAAAAAACTGTCAATGGGGGATGAAAAACAAAACTTCTTATACATTCTCTGAAAATAAGTAGTATAATATTATGCAATTGCTTCTCAAGTAAATTTACCTTGTTTAAAAAATCAAAAATACTGATTAAAAAAATATTTTTGCAAATAGGTCATTAGATGAATTTATGAATTAAATAAAACATCCAAAAACAAGCAAACAATTTTCTGGTTGTAATCCTGCATGGATACTAGTAGACTGTCGCATTCATTTTTCAAATAATAATATTTTACATTATGTAGTATATACTGAAAAATAATTGTCTTCAGTCTTTCAAATAAAAACACCTTAACATCCTTAAATTCACTTGAGAAGCAACATTTGCTTTGATATTAGTAGTATAATAATAGATAATAAGTTCATAGAGAATTTATCTTAAAGTGATGTGTATTAATCTTACCCCATTGGTCATTTTTTTAAGCACAAATCTAACAAAAATGGTCGTGCTTAAATTAAGAAAACAAAACTTCAATTAAACTTTTAATTCAAGATGTATCTTCTCTTAAGTCTACTATCTACAATCCTGCACCTCAAATAAGGATGTTAAAATATTTTTACTGGAAAAGAGGCAAAAATGTTGCGTAAGGAACTTAAGAAAGGTTCTCTTAAGACATTTTTTAGTTTGAGGTTAGTATTTATCAGTGGCTCTTGGGTTTGCTCTCACAGAAGTAAGGATAAGAGAGCGTACAGTCCGCATCATTCCACAGCCTCCGTCTCTCTGAAGTTGTCCGACCGTGGAGCTGCCCGCAGTCCTCACCATTCAAACGAACATCCCAGTCATCTGGTTGACCTTCATCCCAGTGACTGAAATAGTAACATCAAGAGTTAGATTAAAGTGCCACTATTATGCTATTTTAAAGGTTCCTAATTTTGTTTTGGAGGTCTCCTACAACAGGTTTACATGCATTCAAAGTCAAAAAACACTTTAATTTCCTCATAATATACATTGCAGCATCACCTCTTTACTCAGTGTCTGAAACGGTTTGATAAAGGATTCGGTCTCTCTAAACCCCTCCTTCTCGAGAGTTTACTCTGCTCTGATTGGTCAGATGGCCCAGTTTGTTGTGATTGATCTACTGTTTATAGCTTGTGGCGGAAATGAAACGTCAATTAGCATATCTGAATTTCAGCACTTGTATACTAGCCTGACTACGTCAGACTTCGTACTTCCGCTCAATTTCGTTTCGCTTCTGTATACTCAGTCTGAGATAGCGACCGTTTTCCCCGTTTTCCTCCGGCCTGAAACAGCCGGCCAATCAACGAACAGAGGGCGGGCTGAGAGCCGTGACGTAGACGCTGATTGTACCGTGGATGCGTAGATTTACTTCACATAATCTGCAAAAGTCGTTCACTGCCATGTTCACTCCGGTATTTTGCTCGATGGTTTTGTTTTCGCATCATACATGTGTTTACAGTGGAAGTTAGATGCGGCTGAGCATGCGCATAACACACGCCATAACCAAACGTTATGTGATTGGCTTACGGGTAACCAATGATTTTAAACTTCAGACAAGCACACCCCCTGCGAGAAAGAAAACGCTTTTCAATTATGCCATGCCAGACTCTGTCTACGAAGCAAAGCGAAGTAGCAGAGTTTTGGTATTACCAGGCTACTTGTATACACAGTGATACGAACAGTAACGATGGCGTCAGTTTTACCATATCAATTCGATCTCGAGTACTCTACCTTTAGAAGTGCCTGCAAAGTGGGTTTGCTTTCGCATCGCAAAAACAAAACAAAAAACAGAGTCTTCTCGACATGTCAACACAAACCAAACTCTTCCAGGCCTCAGCTACAACTACAGTGTTTGAGGGCGGGTCAAAGTGGACGTTGTTCACAGGCAACCAAAGACCTTAGGTTGGCATTATGCAAATTTATGGTTACAATTCATTGTGTACTTATGTACTTAAGTACTGGTAATATAATTACTTAAATATATGGGTTAAGGTTAGGTTTAGGGGTAGGTTCAGGGTTGGTACCTAGGTTTTGCTCCGTTATTCCAATAAGTACATAGTATGTACATGCGGAACAGGACTTGTTACAAACCTACATCGGTTCGTGCAGGACATAAGACTGGAATTACTGATGACTCATTTCAAGCAGTTCAATTGGTTCTTTCTTTTGGGAGACAAGAACTCCATTTATTGGTCACACTTCTCACCATTAACTAACTATTAACTATGACTTTTGCATCAGTGAACTCCTACTTACTGCTATAGTAAGGTAGTTGTTATGTTTAGGTATCGGGTGGGATTAAGGATGTAGAATATGGTCATGCAGAATAATAAGTACTAATAAACAGACAATATCCTAGTAATATGCATGCTAATAAGCAACTAGTTAATAGTGAAAATTGGACCCTAAACTAAAGTGCTACCAGTAATATCCAAAAAAGCATTAGTGCATTTACACTTTTCCCCCATTGACCTTCTCTCATTATTTTATATTCATTCTTACTGTTCAGTAGCGCTAAAGTCTGTTCCATCAACCCAGGACCATTTTTCCTTCTCTTTCTCAACAAGCCCAATCCAGTAGCTGTTAGACGTCTTCACGATTGAAGATAGGAAGTCCTGGTTTAAAAAGAGACCAAACTCATATTTAACCTCACATAAGACTCAAATAATTGTGATGCTGTGTGTGTTCTTGTCTTACAAGCTCAGCCAAGTCATTGACAACAACTAAGTGTGATCCTTTCTGGATACAGTTGTTCTCAGCAAGTTGCCAGCTCTTCTTTACTGAAGACTGAAAGTAGCATGAGTCTTTATAAAACACCCAGTCTTCCTGGCAGGGACCTGTACAGTTAAACGTGCATATAATCAAAATAAATCATAACTTAAATCAGGCAGGTTTCACTGCCAAGCCCAAAATAAACCGTCTGAGTCCACATTGAAAATCTGGGATTCATAATCTAATTTAACTCTGGAAATAAGAGAATGTTTTAGTTATGAATAAATAGAAATAGGATTACTTCACTGCTCTGTTTGTAGGTCACTAATAAAAGTAGTACATTCGTAACATTGATCATGTGACTCTTTCTACAGATATTGAAGCTCAAGCTGATGAGAAACCAAATACTAGGGATGCACAAAATATCGGCATATATGTAACTTTTTTATATTATCGTTCAAATATATTTAAGCCGATGAATAATAGATTATTTCCTTCAGCTGAGACACTTCAGATGCACAGTGTTCGCCATGATGGTTTTGAATTGCTTGAAATATGATTGGAATCACTTCGAAAAGGAAAATAAAGTTAAGTGTAACATGTACAGCGTCTGTCATATACAGTATGCTACATAAAATATAATGAGAACACTATAATTGTGCGCTTGAGACATTTCTTTTAATGGTGAGCCTTTTGTTTTTGTAATCACGCTCTCAAATACTAAGGCATTTTGAAATTCATGTACATTTTTCAATTAAACATTTTACTCAAAGGTTATGCTGGTGATATATTATTATTAGTATTATTTTTCAATTTTATTAATACAAAGTACAGATTCAAAGTATTCTCAATAGTGGTCTCTGACTTTTGGAGCCCACTGTCATGAGGAGCCTCACCTTGCACCGGGATCACATGCTCAGGCATCAAAAGCTGAGAGAAATGAGCATTTTCTGTAAAAATAAAATAAAATAAAAATCAATTATAAAAATCTACCTTTAAATAAATCTTTACACATTTTTTATTTTATAAAGACATAAAAATGGTTCTTTATTTACCAAATTGTAGAGTTTCAGGGCCCTTTTCAATGGAGACAACGAGAGACTCCACAGAAAGTCGAACATCAGCGACCTCTTGGCTGACCTGAGAGACTTTTGAAAAGCATAATCAAAATCAAACTCAAACACTTTGGTGAAAACAACAACAACAACATGCAATGACATCCAATAGGTTTTGTTAAATTTGACATAAATTAGTGTGTGGAAGTAAAATGCTCACAACATACTTTTAATTCCTACAGCCAGTGTCAGTATAAACACATAGAGGACGAAGACGCCATACATTATGTACATATTTCTGTTTTGTCGACCTGTAGGAAAGAATTCAAGTTATAACATAAGAATATGAAACAAACTAAAAAAACTACATTCTGAACAAATATGTTCTAAGAATGTTTTGCTAACGTTCCCATTAAGTTATGAAAACGTTATTTCTGAATGTTCTCAGAACGTTCAAAACGTCCAATTAAATTTTTTTTTTTTCTTGGTTATTTGAACGTTAGAGAAAAAATTAAGGGAATGTTCTATTTTATAACTTTGCAAATATGATGGGAACATTGTTTTTAAATGTTCTCTGAACCATAAACAAATAGTAAGTTAGCCTTAAGTCCAACTAAATGATTTATAAGAACGTTCCATGACCGATGAATAATGTTTTTGTGCTAACGTTATTAAAGACCACTTTAAACATACATTCTATTGTTACTGGAATAATGTTTGTTCATAACTTTGAGAGACCCTTGCCAGAACGTTAGCCAAAGATCCGAGAAAGTTTCTTGTTTGCTGGGTTATCATGGAGTGTCAAAATATTTATTTAGCAAATCAGGATTTGCCATGGTATTTCACCCTCTTTTCTGGGTACTTGAAATGTTAGTCTCTCTCGGTAAGGTGGCGAGATAGATTTGTTCTTAATTTTGAGTCATTATTTTCTACAAAGCACAATTTACAAACATTCCTTTCAAAAACTGGAAAAAAAACATCTTTCTCACCTGATATATGTATAAATTTCTGTCCAGTGTTATTAATTTCTGCCTCAGCACTGGTAAACCGGTCATATGATACAGATTCCATGTCTGAGGAATAAGGCAGGACGAAGGATGTATTTAAACCAAATAATTAAAATTTAAATCAAATGTATAACGCTTATTTAATGACTTTAGTCCCAACATATAAATGTTGGTATAAGAGACTGAATGTACTAAACACAAGTTGAGTTTCAAGGTTATGCAATGAAACAGTTGAATATTAACCTTTAGACTGACAAACTATATCTGAATTTCATCACAAACATGGAGAAAAATACATCAAAATGAAAGAACTTCTGTATTTCAGAGATCTATTATCAGTCAAAACACACAAAACCAAATAGAAAAGCCATCAAGCATATTCTTACCATCAAAACTGTAAAAACATTCTCATTGCCGACAAATTCGGATTTTACCACGAAGGTTTGTAAATTGAAGACCTCAATGCTTTTATGAGAAAATACTAAATAAAAAAGAATAAAAAATACCTGTAAAAAGCAGTGGATCTTACTGTTTAAAGTGAATGTTCCTGTCGAATCCCCCTCCTCTGCTGCGGTCAGTGTCCTGCTGACTGTTCTCTGTCATTCTGTCCTTACGCAACGACTCCTAAACCATTTCCCAAAGCGGAATTGACTGTCCTAACATCCTGTTGGACTTTTTGTAACATTTACATGTTTGAAATATGACAAAATATTGAGTTAAGAAACGACTCTGATTAACTCGTCATATAAGAAATGTTCTTCTCTGACATAAATGTTATGCTTTGAATATAGCTAGATGCGTACACTACCGTTTAAAAGATTGGGGTCAGCAAGTTGTTGTTTTTTTACATTAAATTAATACTTTTATTCAGGTAAGAATGCATTAAATTAATCAAAAGTGACAGTATCTTTACATTTATAATGTTACAAAAGCTTTTGATCACTACAAAAATTGAAATAGCCCATTAAACATGCAATCATTAAAGACACTTATTATATAGAACCTTTTTTATGGAAGCTTGTTTCCGCCACAGAATAAAACATTTTAAAAGATCATTTCGAATTAATTCTGACTTCATTTCTCATTAAGTTATTTCTTTATTTATCATTTCAAATTCTGACTTTATAACACGCAATTGTGACTTTATATCTCGCAATTCTAACATCTTTTCTCAGAATTATGAGATACAAACTCGAGTTATAAAGTTCAATTTTATAACACACAATTGCGTCTTTATATAACGCGATTCTGAATGTACTGAGATTCAAATTCAGAATTGTGAGATAAAAAGTTGCAATTACCTTTTACCTTTTTTTATAATACTTTTTTGCATTAAGGGTTCATTAAAATTGAGTCAAAAACCCTACTTTTATTTCTATATTAAACCCCACTGAATCTTTTTGAGTAGACAGGCTTTGATTTATTCAAGTAGATTTTCCATTGTCTTCACAAAATAAAATTCAGTTTATCCAGCTCCTCACCAGAGGTCATCATCTAAATTCTTCTCCTAGTTGTGATTAACGACTTTCTTTGTCTTGTCTGTGTTGATAGCTTGACTGTTGACTACAGTTGACTTTGTGAATTATGATTGCTTATTAAATCTCTACAAACAGTCCTTAATCCTGTGTCTTTGTCAGATTCACGTTAAAAATGTAATTAAATAATAAAAATTAAAACTAGCAATTTTTCATAAATAGAAGAACGGCGTCTCTATCACTGTGTTATCGTGTGAATTTAAGTTTACATTTTTTTTTTTAAGTGGGATAATCATATTTAATAATATTCTAGGGAG
Organism: Scardinius erythrophthalmus; assembly: GCF_964197995.2. NCBI lineage: Eukaryota > Metazoa > Chordata > Actinopteri > Cypriniformes > Leuciscidae > Scardinius > Scardinius erythrophthalmus. The sequence goes on from NC_138240.1 coordinate 22,093,050, forward strand.
CCTTTTGAACACTGGTTTAAAAGGTTGAATATAAATAAAGTAATAATATTAATAATAATACCTACTGACTGTACATTTAATCAAATTATCTAGGTTCAGATGAAATTGTGTCAAAAATGAGTAACCTAAATGGATGTGTTCATATAACAGGACATTACACTGGAATACTATAAAACATGTCGCTTATGCATAGCAAAAGCACATCAAATTTGCACAAGTCAGGCAAGTACATTTAAAAAAAAAAAAAAAAAAAAAGATCATGTACAATATCAGAAGGTGTGTGTCCAGAGCAGGATTTTAGGCTGGCATAAGGGCACAGTTTCCTACCACATGCCTTTCTCTAGTTTACGTTCACAAATGAAATAGAGTTCGCTGTAACAGTCAGCATCATGCAACAGCTTGCGACGCACTGTGTCAGTTCCTTTCAAGTGAACGCAGGACTCCATACCACCATAAGCAGGTTGATTTTCATCCCAGAAACTGAAAAGAACACAAACCACAAAGAATTCGGAAGATGACATATTGATCTTGGTGGCATGTCAGACATTATGGCTGCTGTTTAATTAAATAGCATTCACAGAGGACATAAAACACATGTTTCAAAAGTATGGAAGTTAATGCTCTCTTACTGTGGAGCTGAATGATAATCGTCTCCATTAGCCCAGGACCATTTGCCCGATTTGTCCCTCTTGAGGCCAATCCAGTAGTCAGTCTGTTTCTGGACAGTTCTTGAAATGAACTCCTAAGAGCCAGCAATGTGTTTTAATTATACATCTGTGATTAATATCTATGCTTTCAGAAATACACTACCATTCAAAAGTTGGTCGGTTTGATCATAAATACAGTAATATTGTAAATGAAATGATTACATTTTAAAGGTACATTATGTAACTTTTTTGTTAAAAATTTGCTAAATGTATATAATAAGCGAGTAGCCTACATCATGAATCAATCTTCCAAAGTGTGTGTTTGTCTTATTCTGAATCACTACGTTACGGCTATAATAAGCGTTTATATTCTGACTATTTCAGACCTCAGAGACGGCAGCCGCTGTGGAGTATCCCACATTGTAAAAAAAAAAATTTGCTTTTTAAGTACAAACAACTTGGATGTTTAAGTAATTTCAACATAAATAACATTAAACTTTTTTTCCCTCAAAAAATTGGTTGAATCTTGAAAGTTGAAAATTTCTTAACTTTTTTTAATGAGTCAATGCAACGTGAAAACGTGTGTTGTCATAACTTATTGATCATAGACATTTTTACAGTGCCTGTGTGACTTATCATAGACATAAACAGAGAGTTAACAGAAAGTAGCTCAGGCTACAATGTTCTTTCGCAGGACACGTGCAGTTTTGTTAATTACCCGCTAAAGCGTCAAAAGTTAGATGTACCTTTAAAATAAATGTTTACTATTTTAATATATTTTATTTTATTCCTGTGATGCAGATTCAGTCTTCAGTGTCACATGATACTTGTGTAAATAGATGTGTAAATCATTCTAATATGCTGATTTGCTGCTCAAGAAACATTTCTAATTATTATCAATGTTGAGAACAGTGCAGAAAATCTTTGTAACATTATAAACATATTTACTGTCACATATGATCAATACAATTTCTTTTTCTTTTTTTAAATAACACTGATCCTAAACTTTTGAACTGTAGTGTAAAGGAGGATAAAAATATATACAGTACACCAACATGTCTGTGTCCATGTCCTTACCAGCTCCTCCTCGCTGTTCACAACCATCAAGTGCGCCCCATTGTTGTGGCAAAAAAACTGTGATACTTCCCACGTCCCATAAACATTCACTAACAAATAACAGGTGTTCTTATAGGAAACCCAACCGTCCGAGCACCGCCCTGTGTTTGATAGAACAAAACACACGACTATAGACAACACTTGCTTACCAATAATTATAAAATGTATTAGAGCTGTGTGATTTTACTGACATCCATTCATATTTTAGTTGTATTGCCATTGTATTCATTTTCTTTAAATGCAACATTTCTTACTGCTTCTTACCTCTGTACTGGAACGGGATAGCCGTAATATCATCAGAAAGAAGACCTCTGGTCTGATCTTCTTGTGGATTCTTCTTGACTTCAGCATGTTAAATGAAATTAAAAACAAGCCAGTTACACATCCATTATCAACACATCAGAGACAACTGACTTCATTATAAATCTGACTTACAGTTGACACCTGTTACGATTCCTATTACCAAGAATGAAAGGATGAGGAGAACCGTGAACATGACACAGGCCACTTTGCCTGGAAAAAAAAAATAGTAAATAGATTTTAAATGCCAAAATTAAACAGTTTAGAACAGACTTTAAATTAGGACATATCTTTAGCAAGCACTATATATATCAAATGATATACCACCATATTTTACTTTAACTTGTCATTTAGTCACCAGTCACATTAAATAATATCCTGGCTCTTCCCAGCTTTGTAATGGCATTGAATAGTGTCCGAGTTTTTGAAGCTCCAAAAAGCACATCCATCCATCATAAAAGTAATCCATACGACTTCAGTGGGTTAATGAATGCCTTCTGAAGTGAAGCAATGGGTTTTTGTCAGAAAAACATCAGTTTTTAAAACTTTATAAACTATAATCACTGCCTTCCGGACACGGCCGTATGCGCGTTCACGAGAGAGTCGAGTTCTGGCGGAAGGGTGACCTCTGACCCAATGTATGACATAGGACATAGCTCCTCCTTTCTTATATCGGAATCCTCCGACATTTTTCTTTAAAATATTTAGTTTTAGACTTCTAATTTGTGACCGGTGTTTGGTTTTGCTTTATCCTCTGCGCTTCCGCGTTTATCAATTCTACGCCTACATCATACATCATCAGTGCCAGGGATTATAGTTTATAAATATTGATATTTTCTAATAAAAACCCATCTCTTCGCTTCAGAAGGCATTTATTAACCCACTGGAGTCGCAAGGCTTACTTTTATGATGGTTGGATGTGCTTTTTGGAGCTTCAAAAACTCAGGCACTATTCAATGTCATTACAGAGCCATGATATTATTTAATATAACTCAGATTGTGTTCAGCTGAAAGAAGAAAGTCATATACACCTTGGCTTGAGGGTGAGTAAATTATGGGATCATTTTCATTTTTGAGTGAACTATTCCTTTAAACTCAGCAGATTATTGCAGAAGTGAAAGATTAAAGAGTAAAAAATTAAAGAGTGAGAAAGTTATAAAAGTTTACGTCGACTGTTACTGAGCTAAACAATTTGTTCTTTTACAAAATACATATTTTACAAAATAACTGGACTCTAACCAATTTGTGTTCCAAATTTGAACTTCATACTGAGCCTTCAAAAAGGTAACGCGTTGTCCAATTTCAAAATGGTTTCCACAGGATGAGTTTTAAGTGTTTAAGCTATTAAATGTATTCGATTGGTTACTAAAGTATGTGATGGGGGACAAAGGCAATAGAAAAGTTCCAAGTGTCCCGTTACCGGCTATACCAATGCAATTAATAAACGCCCGACAGACTCATGGGCACAGATGTCATGTCTTTTTCAGTTCATAGATAACCAATTGGACTTGAAACCAGTGTATGAGCAGCCAACGCCCATAGCCACTGTCTCTGCTATAATAAGCTGCAATGATACTATATATTACTTGCCTTGCTGGTAGAAGGGATCCTCCCTGTCAGGATTTCCCTCCACATCATCTGAGAGATTGTTAGCCTGCATTCCTTGAGTTCAGCCTATAGCCTGAATGTAAGGACAAAAGTGTAAATCAAGTGATTATCTGATGATAATGTAAGAAAATGCCACTTCACAACGTTCTCTGAAATACTAGAGGTTCAATTACGTCACATTAAATCCGTGCAACATTACATTTGATACAAAAGATGTTAGTACGCACAAACACATAAACAATAAGAAAACACACTGATGAAGTGCAGATGTTGAATCTTCAATGCGTAAATAATATTTAAGAAAACTTCAACTTACTGATCAACTTGTTTCCTTGCAACACATACAGTTTTCCATGGCACAACATGGAAAGTGAAGATTCTGTGGAATGGTCGGATGACGCCAGAGAGGCTGGTCCTCTCCACCCCGGCCAAACCAAAGCTCTGGGGTTTCTGCCAAGAACATTGCAGTTGCCAGAAATGCGTGACAAGTAGCTATAAAATATAAAAACCGTAGTGATAATCAGAAAAACAACTGTGCACAAGCTTCACATGACCTTTTCTACTCTAAACTAGAATAAAAGCAGTAGAATGACATAGGCTAAGTGTTTCCAATGGGAATCTCATATGTTATTCTTGCATGTTAACCATAATACTTGCATTGCAGTTACCACTGAATAGTGACTGTTGTTGATTCGTTACAGCTAATTGAAAACAGGACGCGTATGGTTGTCATTATGACAAGTAAAGCGATTCATGATTGCATTATTTCACTTCACAGAAGCCTAAAACCCAAGCTTATATGAAATTTTTGCGCTATTGTTTTGTTCATTCAGTTTCCCCTTTTGTTTCACTTGACCAATGACTTTCGAGTACACAGTTGTGGTGACTCATTTAATTGGTTGGTCGCAGAGCCGTCGACTTGTCGCCACCTACTGGCATAACGATACGGTTTCATAAACGTTTACTCACCTGGTACAGCATTTGATTTTAATATGTAAGATATTTGTGTGTTTTTTTGGTCAAATTTCCCCATAGACTATATTATATATTATATTGTGGGAGTGTCCCAAGACACATTTGTTTCGGAAAGAACTCCCTACAAAGAAAAGCTATGGCTGCTGTTATGCTAAAATGTTTTTCATTTGATGGTGATAAAAAATCTGAATTTTATTTTATTTAATACAGTGAAAATGGAATGGAAAAACCCCAAATTATGAATAATTTAAAATTGATGTTGAAATATATTTGAAAACTATATTCAAAAGTAAAAACTTAAAAGCAATGCAAACTCTACAGATGTTTACATTTTTTCTGAGATTCTTTTTTTTTCATGTATTTACCCCTGACATCTTGTATGTATGTTTTGTTCAAATTAAATTAAATTAAATTAAATTAAATTAAATTAAATTAAATTAAATTAAATTAAATTAAATTAAATTAAATTAAATTAAATTAAATTAAATTAAATTAAATTAAAATTAGGAATTAAAGCCGTTCTTGGACCTCCCTGTCACTAGATGGCGGGCGCGTCAATCTCCAGCACCAGCAGCGGCATTAAGGCTCTTCCGCCCCTGTTGTTCCAGTCTCCGCGAAAATGGCCGCGATCGGACGTTTATCCCAGAAGCTCCTCAAGTCCGCCTCGCTGACCCAGAGCCGTCAGCTCTCGGCTGTAGCAGCTCACGGCGAACAAGCAGGTCAGTTGCAACTCTAAACAGCTTAAAACAGACGTTGTAATAAAAAACACCGACCGTTACGACCAGCCGTAACTCTACCTTTTGACCTTGCGGATGTGACACGAATGGCTGTTTAATGTTGTGCTGTGGTTGACAAAGGTGGTAGAGTAGCATTTAGTCTTTTGTATAGTGAGTTAACGAAAACTGAGTTAATTACGTCTTAATAACTAACTACATAGTTAGGTGAACTAAACGACTAGCCTGTCAGCCGGTTGATATGTTATTATGGAAATGTCTAAAACGTGTCAAACAGAATATGTCTTATTTCTCATATGTTCATGTAGCCAAGACCTGGAAAATCCTGACGTTTGTGGTGGCTCTGCCCGGGGTCGCGGTGTGCATGCTGAACATGTACCTCAGGTCCCAACACCACCATGACCAGCCGGAGTTCGTTCCCTACAGCCACCTGCGCATCCGCAGCAAGGTGAACACACTCACTTTTCACAATAAAAAACACCTTTATAGTAGTTTGTTGTGAGTTTATGCATCTTCATGCTGATTTATAAAATTTTTTATTTAATACTGTGAAGCTGCTTTGATACAATCTGTATTGTGAAAAGCGCTATATAAATAAAGTTGACTTGACTTGACTTGACTTGATTTATATGAAAAGAGAGTGCAGAAGTTCATTGGAGTCTGGTCATGCACTTTTGAGGCAGTTTAGTTTTAAAGTATTGCAAATACCCTTTTTTAAATTTGGCTGGTTATTAATTGATTATACATTAACATGAACACACTGTTGTCGGTCTTGAAAATCAATGTCGTTCAAGATCAATGGGTCGTGCAAATGATATCTCCAAGAACAGGCAAACCATGAATTAAAGGTATTTGTCAGCTAAGTTAAAGCTTTGCATCATGTTTGAAAGCCAAGAAAACATGATTTGATTTCTCTAGTAAATGTGAGTTGCTGGTTTATCCTGACATTGGAGCTCTGGGCATGAGACCTTAGAGGGCCTCCAGGAATGAGGCTGTGACATCACACACCATAACCATATGCAATGCATATACCAGTACAGATAAATGCTGAGATGTTCCTGTTAGGACTATAATATAACTTAAAATATACCTTGATACTTTTCAGCCTTTGAAGATCATCTACTCCATAATATAGCGCAGCTTTGATGATTACTATGGTTAGGGATGTGGTAATTTGGTTAAAACATTTCTGCAGGCATATATATTGGTTAAAAGACATTTAAGGATTATTTTATGATCTTTTATCACCATTACAACGTAATTTTGCAATATACTGATATAATCAGTGTATGAACTAATGGATTATAAATGTTACTGTAAGTAGTTTCAAATTGTACTTTAAGTAGTTTAGTAATGATGTAATTTTACTTGAGTAAATGAAGTCAGGTAAGATAACTACTTTTACTTTTTATTTTTATGCCTCAATGTGATTGGCTAGGGAGAGATTAATCTTGTGTCTCCTGTCAAATCAAATCTCGGATAGAATTTTTTTTTTTTATAAATGTTTATGTATCTTATATATGTGGAAGCACATCCTTCAGGCATCAATTCAATCGAGATATCATATCAGCATTTAATTCTTCCTCTAATATGAAGAAACAATGTTCATTAAAGCCTTACAACCACTGATCTATATAATGTCATTCTATATAGATCAGTGCTTACAACTGATTTTTAATCTCTTTTTGTCGTCATACACGATGTAAAATGGTGTACAAGGACATTTCTTGTACTCACAACATTTCTTGGACAAGTATGTTGTTTTCAGTACACTAGCTCTATCCCGGGATATAATGTAGTAATATTGTTGCCATTTAATGCAGATTCAAAATATTTCATGTAAATGACAGTGGAAAAAGTGAAAGTGACTTGAAGGCCAAGTATGGTTTGTAACCCATACTCAGAATTTGTCCTCTGCATTTAACCCGTCCGAGTTAGTTCACGCACACTCGGAGCAGCGGGCAACCGTTTGCTATGGTGTCTGAGGAGCGATTGGGAGTTAGGTGCCTTGGGAAACCTTTGGGTTACCAGTCTGACTCTCTAGCCATTAGGCCACGACTGCCCCTTTATGAGGAAATATAGTTACTCTTGGGGTCAACCACAGAGCCAATGCAGATTTCAATGTTCGCTGTTATCGTACTTGTCAAAGGTTTAATAGACAGAGTCAAATTGTTGTCATTTAGGAATAGGATCGCGTGGCTGTTTGAATCGCGAATACAATCTTTTAATGATTAATCATGCTATAGTAATACTTTTTTATTTTTATCATTTAAATGTAAAAATAAATGTGTGTAGTCATTGAATGGGAAAAGCTAATCACATGCTATTTATACTAATAAAAAAGATTTACCTTTATCTTTACTAAAACATTTGACTATGAAAAATGCCACATGGTGACTTTTGTGAACATATTTGTGTAATAAATTATTTATAAATTTGATAATTTTGTTATTCAAGCAATACACTTCACATCTATGCCTCTCTTCTCTCCTCCAAACATTGACATTAGCGTTTCCCATGGGGTGACGGCACCAAGTCGCTCTTCCACAACCCCCACGTCAACGCCCTCCCCGACGGCTACGAGCATCATGATGAGTGAAGGGTGTTAGGAGCTCTCCCAGAACTCCCCTACAGGGACCAGAGGGCCCTCTCTATCCCCTCTCTCATCCCTGGACATCTGCCCAGGCCTGGACCACTCCTCAGTTTCTTTCAGTTTACATGAAGTCTGTCCAGTTTGTTGATCTTACCTCTGTGCTTTCCACACCTAGTGGAAGTACCGTATGGAAACAGTTACATTTACTCAAGGACCATTGCATCACATTGTCAGCTTAAACTGAAAAATAAAAATCTATTAATTAAATTATAAACTGTCTGATGTTTCATTTTTGAAGGAAGTGGTTGAAGTTTTCAGATCCTAAGATGTTTTACTTGGATGTAAATGCTACATGTAGGCCTGGTTTCACAGACAGGGCTTAGATTAAGCCATGATTAGGCCGTAGCCATTTAATTTGGACATTTCAGTCGCTTTTATTAACATGCCGCAGCGTAGAAGAAAAACAATGACACTGACATTTAAGATATACAATCTATTAATTTAAAACAGTACAACCATGCACTAGTCTGTGAAACCAGGGAGTTTAGGAAAAGGTTAAAGAAACATAATTTTAAAAGCTTGTTTAGGGTGTATTAACAGAACATTTGACTTAAAATCTATAAATAAAATCATACATGAATGTGTATGATGCCTCCACCAGAAAACGCTAACGTGGAGAAAGTTTGTCCCTCCAGGCTCGCCGTACTGTCAAGACACTCTCACATGACTTTACTCTTGTGACACACATTCCTTCTCAAATTCGAAATATAATGGATTTATGAAACATGAGATTCTATTTCCTATTTATACGGAATAGTTTACTGATATTTGGTTTGTCGTGAGGTTTTCTAAGCGGAAATGAGTCCTTAAGGGAGCGCGAGTGGGATTCAGTCACACAGCTGAAGTTTATTGACATGAGTGAAGTTTATCAGCTCTTCAATCAACCCGCCGATGGTGAGTCTAAATCTAGTGTTTGTATCGGTTCTTGTTGTTTGGACAGTGAACATTGAGGACCGATTTGTTTGTCGTCTCATTTGCGTGTTCAGTCAGTGCATGCGACGTAGGCTACATTGACGTATGATAAAAATGATTAAATGGCCATCAACTTTTTAAATAAATGTTCCCACTAAAACGGATTATCAGCAGCACTGAACACCACTAGTGCAAAACCTTATGATCATTATCCAGCATGATTTGAGAATGACCCAAATAATTTACTCAATTAAAAAAAAAAGAAATCAACTCGAAAAAAATACATGTGCAAGTAAAAAGTTTCCGTGATTAATTGTACAGAAGTATTTAAAGGTTTACTTTAAATATTCCTTTATATTTCTTGTTACTCACTTGAGTGCAGCAATAAATTCTTTATTTTACTGCATTTACAGCTAATGTTAAAGTAAAAAAAAGTATTTTCTACATTTAAATAATTTGTACGCAAACATCGTACTGCATTAGGAGAAATCAGAGGTCAAAGTGAAGGCTATGTCTAATTAAGGGGACAGTTCACCCAAAAATGAAACTTCTCATTTATCTATTCATCATTTAACGTTACTCACCCTCAAGTTGTTCCAAACCTGTATGAATTTCTTACTTATGCTAAACACAAAAGATATTTGAAGAAGATCAATATCCAAACAGTTGATGACTACAATGGTATTTTTTTCCCATACTATGGAAGTCAATGGGGCCTGTTTGGTTGCCCATATTCTTCAAAATATCTTCTTTTGTGTTTAGCAGAGGAAAGAAATTCATACAAGTTTGGAACAACATGAGGGTAAATGATGACAGAATTTTCATTTTTGGGTGAACAATCCCTTTAAACTCCTTGTTTTAATGACCTGCAAAAGTGTACCTTGTACTTTGGAGGTCTAAACGAGTAACAAACAAAGAACATTTTACAGTTGAAGCGTTTAGCTAGTAGTAGTACAAATCCTCCAAATGAATAGATAGTCACATCATGATGTTCAATTTGTTAATCTGTATTTGTATTTTAATTATTAAATCCTAGATTTTTATTACCAAGTTTAAATGAAAAACGTCCCATATTTTTCATGTGTTCTCAGACCAATCGAAGTTTATGCCATGCTTAAGTTTTTCCATGCATATTACTTTCCCCATAGATTCTCCCTTACAAACATAGTTAATCATAATTTGTGATGTAGGAAAGTTAACCAGATTGCTGCTCTCTCAACAGATCACCAATGGCTGAGACGGCTGCTTTGACTGATTCCAGACGGTGAGAATAATATTCAGTTTATTAGCAGCGTTGGGGGTAAAAAGTAATGCACGCTGCATTATGTAATCAGATTACTTTTTGATATAACAAGTAACACATTGCATTAATATTTGCGCTACTAAAATTAATCCGTGTTACTTTTCAGTTTAATTCAGTTGAATTAAAATCCTCTCTCTTCTCTATAACATAGTCACTTAGACATGCACAATTGCACACTCATTTGTGTGTGACCTTAAACCTTAGCCAGGAAAGAAAAAGTAATGCAAACTTAAAGGTATAGCGGAGGATTTTTTACTTCCGGGTGGATCACCTATACTATTGGTCCTCCTAATTGTCAATCATTCTGGTGAATCAATCAAACTTTTCAAAAAGTGGAGAGGGCGGGTCTTATCTAAAATTCGGAAAGATCCTCCGCTATACATAATGCATTACTTTCCATACAAAGTAACATAATTAATATAATAACTTTTTTTATTGTATTGTGTACTTTTTTTTTGGTTACAGGCTTTCTTTAAACAAAGGGATATTTTGTGTCCCATATATTAAACACAGCTGCTTAAACTTTCATTAGAAATGCGCTCCTTACAATGTGACCCATCATTGAAGTCACGGAGAACAGAAAGTTCATTGTTCAATGTATTATACGTGCTTAGGGATATTATCATCCTTTACATGAATGGAAAACAGTTCGGCATCAATTTCCTGAAGTTTTATCAGTAATACTGGAAGGCAAGAAGTTTGGTTTAAAGGCTAACTTTACCATACATGTTTGGTTCTATTTCTAGATGCGATTTCTTCTTCCTGTATGATAGTTCGAAGGTGCAAGAGGAGGGTGACCTGACTGTAGATGGGATATACTACTTCTATCCTGAGGATGTAAGCCATAAATTGTAGTCGGTTACTGACTCTAAATTACATGACAAATATTGTAGTTTGGAACATAATCCATTACGTTACACATTTAAGGTAATCTGACTACTTGTGGATTACTTTTAGATTACTTTTGACCTAACTCATTTATCTCATTGATTTAAATAGAATAATCTTGTATCATATTGATTTAAGAATTCAAAGAGAAAGAAAAAAATATTACATTTCTTTATCAATAACATGAAGAGCATTAAATATTACGTCAGGGTTTCCAAGACTGCGGTTCATGAGTTTAATGAAAAGTAATTAAATCATAAACATGTAAAAAAAAATTTTTTTAAATAAAAACAATCAAAATATGAACATTAGCTGACATCAGAGAACCATGAAATGATGCAAGTTTGTACATTTTAATGTGTTTGAAAGACAAAAGCCTTTCAGAGACAATACATGGTTAAATTACTTACTGAGTAATAATTCAAATTATTGTTGTGTTCGTCATGAATTGATATGCAATGTTGAGAAAACACTTTGTAAAAGTGAAATGTTTTATGTAAATCCAGTGATCAAATGTTGTGTGGTTCTCAGTTTTCAGTGATAGGCACATATAGTGGCTGGTTTGTGTGTGAAATTGCACAAACCTGGAGGACCTTCTGAACGTATATGAGAAGTAGGCTCTTTTAGAAAGGACAATGTAACAGATAAAAAAAGAAATAGTTGGGAGATAAAATGAATAATGAATAATTGACAGCCATTGTGAGAAAAACATGTAATCGAGTATTTTAATACGTAATATAATATATTTGCAAGTACTTAATTTTTGTCTGTTTTAGAAGACAACCTTCATAATACTTTCTGCTATCGAGGCATTGAATGCATGACAGTATGTGTGCTGTTACAGACACCAATAGACCAACAAAAGCTGCTTTGTGGACAGCTGGCCGGTGTGTGTCGTTGTGTGTCTGAACTGTCCTCATCTCCCGTACGTCTGCTCCGCCTGCGCAAAAGCAAGTATGCAGTCCGCATGAAGGATAACTTCATTTGGGTAAGAGAAAATTGTAGCTTTGTGTAATGACATGGTGCTTTGGTGCTAACCCTAACTGAAATAAAACCAAGGTTTTCGAACAGAGTCTTGGTTTGACTGACTTGTGTGCTTTTTTTTTTAAATGGTTTTACAACTCTTTTGAATGGGATCTTTCTCTGTTTTCCAGGCATTAAGCTGTGTGGTAGACATTCCTGATGTGAGTGTGTGTGACTTCCTAGATCAGCTGATTGCTCTCTTCTGTTTCTACAATGGACCAGTGCGTCAAAGCTACCAGGTACACAGTATACAGCACACACAGCTTACAGTATTCTCTTCACAGATTATGATTTAAAGAGGACATAGGATGCTTTTTTTTAAATGGTCTTATTTATTTGGTGTGCTAGAAAAGGTTAACATGCTTTAATGTTAAAGAAACGCATTATTTTTCACATACTGCACATTATTGCAGCACCTCTTTTCCCAGTCTGTCTGAAACACTCAGATTGAGTTCCAGTTTCTATAAAGCTCCTCCTTCCGAAAAGCCCAGAATGCTCTGATTGGCTAAAAACCTCAAGTGTGCATCGGAAACGCAACACCACTTAACATAATCGCGAGTTTCAGCTTCCGAGGCTTCAAAAGCAATTGTAAATGCAAACTGTTATTGATGTTATCAATTTACTATATCAGTTTGAGCCCAAGTTAGATTCTGAAAATTATCAAGGAGATCGATTAGAACCAATTTTGTAAGAATGACTTTGTCAGAACCGTTCGCAGTGTTAAACACGGAGCATCTCCAAAACTTTCTTCTTTGCGTATGCCTTTGGGTGGGCATTATGCTAATATTTCAAATTGTGATGTAGATGTTTGTGGAAGTAATATCTGGACTTCGATCAGGGCGTTTTAGGCAAGTCTGAAACAGTGTTCTCTGATAGATCGAATAAATCCCTTCGTGGGAGACTTTGAGCTTTGTAATAGATCTTATACATGCACACACAGATACATTACACACTAAAGGAAAAGGTAAACACTTTAAAAAAGCATCAAATGGCCTCTTTAAAGTGTATATATTTGTTTAACATATTCCTTGGGGTCATTAATACCTTTAATTAGCAAGGATGCATTAAAATGATCAAATGTGATGGTAAAGATTTCTATTTCAACATAAATGCTGTTCTTTTAAACTTTCTATTCATCAAGTAATCCTAAAAAAAAAACTGAATCATTGTTTCATTGTTCCAACCCCAAACTTTTGAACGTACTGTACATATTTTTTTTGTCATAAATACATATTAAAACATAATTCCACATATGTTGTGTTTTGCCTGACAGTTGTACAGTCAGGAGGAGTTGGCTGTACGATGGGCTAGATATCTCTGTCACCTGCAGGGCGGCTCCACTGAGCTGCACAACATCTTCAGCTGCCTGAGGACGATCGACTCCACACACGTAAGAACCCGCTCTCCTCATTATGTTAACAGTGTGCCACAAAACATTTCAAGTTGAACATGATTCATTCAGTCAGTACTGCAACAGCAAGCTGTGAATTAAGCGCTCTGTGGGAATGGAATACTTGCACTGAACTTGTAGTTTCCAGGTTTTTTTATGTTTTTAATGTGCTGTAGTCGCCTAGTTTACTGAACGGAACATTTTTAGAGACGGGAGAAGAGATATTCGGATCATTGCATTGCATTTCCTCAATGAAACATGAAGTTTTAATCCAACTCAAGCAGATCTGAGAAAGCAGTGGCTGGTAAACATACACGATTATTTCACCGCTGGGTATCAGTGCTCTACTAGTCGTTGTGTTGTTGTGTTGTAAAGCAATCTTGCTTCCCTAGAATATCATGTACTTTCCCTACTGATCCTAAACTAACCCTACTGTTCTCTTACTGGTTTCTTCACTGGCGACTGCAACCTTGGTTCATTATTTGTAATGAATATATTTATTTGTTTAAGCAGACAGTTTGCTTCCTCCATTCAGTTCAACAGCAAGTCCCAAAATGGCAAACTTTCAACTCCCCAACTTTTTCATTTTAGACACTTAGCTTATGTTATGTTCTTGCTCAGTCCATGGCATGCATTAAATGCACATTCTTGACCCATTTCAGGAGCAGCCTAGCCTGGCTAACGTCAGACCTCGTCTCATTGAGACGTGGTCTGGGAACCATATGTTCATTTTCTCGTATTTGAGGCGTGGTTTACGAATGCCCAGATCCGTTTATTGGGCGATACGAATGTCTATCAAATGCGCTGTACGTTGCTCATAGCCAATCGTTTCAATTATACCAGATGACGTATGTAGAGAGGCAGAAATTCGACGAGGAAGAAGACGAAATAAACTTGCGTTCTAAACTACTTAGAACACTATCTAAGGCTGCATCGAAAGGTAACTTCGCGTCTGATGTCATGTTTGATCCATAGATATAAACAAACTGCTTCGGTGTGTCGCATAGACGTCGTCATCATCTTGCTGCTCCCTCTCCGTTCTGCGATTGGTTCCCTTTTTGAGGGGAAAATCTGGTCCATGGTGTCCAGGCTGCCTAGCAGCGTGAATAAAATCACGCTGCATTCAAGGCAGCATGGGGAAACCCAGGCTAGGAGCAGCCAGTATTACACATTCAAATCAAATCAATTAAAGCTATAAAATAAGTATTTTCATTTTCACAAGTAAATGTGACACTAATGTATGTGGAGATACATTATCATGAGATACATTAAACTCTACATTAAATTATTTCGGCTTACATCGACTAAAGTGCTGTACAAATACAATTATAAGTAATATATCAATAAAAGCAATACAAATAAAAGGAAAACAGCTACTAAGTTAATAGGCCTGAAAAGGGCCAATTAATAAACACTGACAAATATATACAGAAACAATTCAGTAGGTTTAAAATTGTAAAAAATTTGTTAGTGCAATGAACATGATTTAGTGTTTTAACAGCACTAAAAAGTAGTAATAATCTGCGTTCTTGTGAGTAACTGTCTGTATGTACTGTAGGTGCGTTGAATACTGTTACCGGAAATGCATGAGCCGTAAAAAGTAGAACATAGAAATAGTTGTGCAACTAAGTAGTTTTAATTCTGGACACAAATACTCTCATATGTGAAGCACCTTGCTTTATATAGTTATGTTCATTGTGAAAAAAATGTTCTCGGTCTATATACCCTAACTGGTCACTTCTCACCCCTGCATTAGATTGATCCTCTGCTGTTGCTGAAGGCTGCCCTCATTCTACAGGCTTGTCAGCGATGTCCTCTGGTGCTGGCTGGTTGTATCCTCTACAGGGGCAGGTGAGCTTTCACCGCTGAACAACAGATTTTGTTAACTATAATCAATGTTTATTATACATATTGATCTTTGCATCTGTAACTGGCTAAAGCAATTAAGGGTGTGTTCACACTTGTAGTTCAGTCCTCTTGGTTCTTTTGGTCCGGACCAAAAAAGAAAATGACACATTTAGTCCTGGTTCGCTTACCGTTCACACTGTCATTTTTAACACCGGACCTAATTATACAAAACAAAAACCAGCTTTTATGTATACATGTATATTGTGACAAAACTAACCGACCATCCAAAACCATGCTGTGTGCTGGAATAAACCCACATGTTGCATGTTGCATATTGCATGTTGCATGTGTGTACATATGATGGTATTTTTACCAGCTGAGAACTCTCAAAGAGCTTATAAAGTGTGTAAAGGAGTCAAAACAGTGGCAAAAGTTCCTCTGTTACACACAAAGATCTGCTGCAACGAGACGACGGTTCCGAAGTCTGCACTAAACTGCAATGGGTAACATAACTCCTATAATGAGAAGAAACAGATATGCTTGAGCATTCTGTCCTTTTTAGGGTCACATTTTGTCACATTACGTCCTGTTTTTGATTCGTTTAGATGTCTTTGGTCCGTGTTGCGTTCATATTTCAGTCAAACCGCACCAGAGTTTATTTAGAAGCTGATTAAGGCCCCCCGAAAATGTGGGTCTCGGTCCGCTTGCTTGGTGCGCACCAAGGGGTGGGCGATACGACCAAAATCTTATATATATATATAAATATTCAATATAATTTATATATAATATAATATAATATATAATTTCAATGTCACATAAAAACTACCAGCCTAAAAAACAAAACAAAACCTCAAACTTTTCTGAAGACAAGTAAACAGTCAGTGATAAAATTAGAATAAAGAAACTAATTACAAGCAATAGGACAAAAAAAACTACAGTAGAGTAGTTAAGTGTGGTGTTAAAAAATCACTGCAATCATCTTCACTGTGTAAATTAAATATACAAGTATTCTTATTAAAGTTAAAAAAGTGATTCAGTCAAGAGAAGTGAGAGATTTTCTCTTTTGTTTTTTGATTAACATTAATGACACAGACAGCAGCAGGAAGTACATATGAAGAGTTCAGAGTTCAGATAGTAATCGATTGTCGAGTTCACACGCATAGGTTTAGTTACCTATGATCACACGCGTGAACTCGACAATCGATTACTCTGGACTTCGACCGAAAACAGGAAGAAAATACAGGTATGTGCACTGGCTGAAATAACATCATTTTTATTAATATCTTTCACATCTACTGCAGTCAGATTCACCCGTGATCACTCAGAAGGAATCACTCACATTAGCTGTGCACTTGTAATGACACATCAAGGATGTTAAGAGGCTAAAAGCAGGTTTAGTACTTGCCCCATTGAAGTCAACAGGGTGCAAATTTTAAAAATAGAATAACTCGGTGTAGGAAACACCGATTTTTGTCGTTGTTCTCTGTACTGACAGCACTCCAAATTTACAAAAAAATGAGCTCAATGTTAAAATTGACCGGAGTTCTCCTTTAAGACCGAATGCACGGGTTCAATATATTGTTACACATGCGCTTGCTTTCTCAACTGTTTACGTTCACTTAAGACATAAATGACTGTTTAAGAGGATACTTGCAAAGATGTGCATTTTGACACACAAGTATGTGTATTTAACCATTCAAGCTCAATTCGGAAGCAAAAAGAACTCAGTTCAGTACTAATACGGCTTCACGTGCGCGACTGCGCGCGTCTCTCAGACAGAGTTCAGAAATGCGCACATTTAAAGGAAATGAGTTTTCTTTAGCTGCTTGTTGCGCTTCAATGGTTTGAAATCACTTGTTTTTAAAAACAAGCATGCAAATGATAAGCCTTTGTGACAGCAACGTCACGTGAGTGCAACCACGATAGAGACGATAGTCCAAACTCTACCGGTTAGGTTAATCATGTCTACCGGTATATTGTGATCCCCCTATTTCAAGTGACAGCGTTCACTTTTAAACAATGAACCGCACCAACAGAGCAATCGCACCAGAGTTTGTTTTAATCGAATGAAACCTGCCAAGTGTGAAAACACACAAACAGAGTGACTTGTCTGTGTTGTACAGGGTGGTGAGTACTCAGATGCCTCCTGCGCTGACGGTGAAGGTGATGGTGTACGAGACGCAAACTTACAGCCAGGTAGAATCAAGTTCATAGTGATTCCTGATATTGCATATGCACAATCTTATATCGTTGTGCTTCTCCGTATGTCTCAATAAAGGATTACCGGGTGACGGCCAATGGCCTGAGTTCTTCTGTGGGTTCACCGCCCTCGTTCACAGTCACAACACAGGTGTTCCTGACGCCCACTGAACTGCACATGCTCCGCCGCCCCCCAGTGGATAGAGCATGCAGGTACAACTCCAAAAAGTATTCATAACTATATTCTTACATTTTTCAATGTATTTTCAATACATTTTCAAGTATATACACCAGGGTAGGAAATCATTGTGGGCTTGTGGCAAAAAAAAACATTGAAATGAACAAAAATGCTCCCCAAATTCAAGATAAGGGTGTAAAAAAAAATCCTGCACAATGAAGCTAAATCTATTACGGCTGTCGTAATTAAAGTAAAAATGGATAAAAAGTGTTGATTGCGGCATTACATTTAGATTTCCTCACGTAGCATCAGATTTTGTTTTCCATGTTATTTTGGAGCGTTATAACCAATGCTCATAACCATACATGTTACTGTTGAGCTTATGAATGCAATAGCCAATCAGAGGCGTTCAGATTAGTTACCACACTTTCTCAGTGATTATAATGGGAGTTTTTGCAAGAGTGCATAACTTCCACTAGACTAAAGTTATGGAGCGCTTCAGAGGTGGGGAATGTTCTTTGCTCACTTTCTGTATATAATCAATATGAAGTCTTGATTTTCTAATGCTAAAAAAAATCAATAAACTAAGATTGGTGACAGTCTAGTATTCTGACTGGTTCAATTTAAATTTAAAATATTTTGAAAATATTATTACAATTAAAAATAACTGTTTACTACTGTAAAGCTGAATTTTCAGCATCATTACCCCAGTCATCAGTGTCACATGATCCTTCAGAATATGCTTCTTATATGCTGATTTGCTGCTCAAATAACATTTTGTATTATCAATATTGAAAACAGTTGTGCTGCTTTTTTTGTGTAAACCTTTTAGAACTTTAATGAATTTTTTTTAGCTAGAAATCTTTTGTAACATTATTTATGTCTTTACTCACACTTTTGATCAATTTGATGCATCCTTGCTGAATAAAAGGTATCATTTCTATCTTACTTTTGGACAGTTGTGTAAGTACATAATACATATCGACTGATTTTTATATATATATACTCTCATTCTTAGGTCTCACTGCAATCAACCTCCCTGCCAACCCCTCAAGTCCCGCCTGTTGTCTCGCACTTTATCCGACACCCCAACCACAGATACTGACTCGAGCTTAGACCTCACACAATGTCTCCCAACATCCTATCAGACGATGCCGTCGTCTACTCGCTCCTCCCTCTCCGATGAAGCGTGTTTCAGCTCCTCTCCCTCACGGGTTAACACTCCCCTTCACTCCAATCTCATGAACCAATCAGAGTATTTCACTCCTGAGTCACAAGACCACCACGCATCTAATGGAACTAGCTTGTGTGCAGTAAAAGAACACATTTTGACAGGAAGTCTGACAGACCTGAACACAAAGAAGGATATAGATGCAAACTCCGGGTCAGAAACCAGAAGCGAAGGGTTAAATTCAGATCAGGACATTCAGAGTGAAGAAATAAAAGCCCTCACTAATGGGTATCAGCAGTCAAACTGTCTTGAGAACCACTTAGACGCCTCTGACCATGACAACCACATTCAAAGTGAAGAAGATAAACTGGACGCTAACAATCATGTGACCAATAAGAATGGCAAATTTCAAGGGGAAACAGAGAAAAAGACAAGAACAAAAAGCAAGCAAGTCGAAGGAAGACTCAAGGAGAAATTTGAACCCACAAACGCACCTCCACCACATGAACCTCTTGTAGACAGCTCTCTAGTGCCCTCAGTATTATACCAGCATAGAGTCAATGGGCTGGTCCTGGCCCTGCTGGTGGAGCCAGAGTTCAACACAGACCCTACGGCCAGAGAGGAAGTGGTGAGAAGCGTGTGTGTGTGTCTACTTGAAATATTTTATACATATTAACTTAATGAATTGTGCTGAATGTGAACCCCCTATCTCTCTCTCTCTCTCTCTCTCTCTCTCTCTCTCTCTCTCTCTCTCTCTCTCTCTCTTATATATTGGGGTCAGTATATCGAAACAGTAATTTCCATATTTAAATAAATGCTGTTCTTTTGAATTTTTTATTCATCAAATAATCCTCAAAAAAATCTATAAAAACATTAATAAAAATAGCTTCTGAGCAGCAAATCAGCATATAAGACTGATTTCTGAAGGATCATGTGACACTGAAGACTGGAGGAATGATGCTGAAAATGCAGCTTTGCTCACAGGAATAAATTAGACTACATTTTAAAATGGGTTCAAATACAATACAGCCATTTTTAATTGCAATAATATCTCACAATATTACTGTTTTTACTGTATTTTTCATCAAAAAAATGCTCAAATGCTGCTTTTTTTTATCTTACCAACCTTAAACTTTTTAATGGTAGTATATAACTCAAGAAATTCTGGTATCACTCAGTTTTGGTATAACATTACAAACTATAAAAAATGTCTTATGACATTTAACTTTTGAGATTTGTGATCAAATGTGTTATACATCACATGAATGATCAATAAATTAACTAATACTGATGATCAAATAAGTGCTGCCTTGGTGAGCAATGCATGACACTCAAAAACATTCAAATAATGTTACTGACCCCAAACTTTTCAATGTGTATAGCTGTGTTTTCCGATATATAAGTGTTGTCTACTGTTATTGCAGCATCACAGCAGCTTGGCATCACTGAATGGGCTTGAGGCTCACCTGAGGTACACCTCACCAGGGACCCCCGGCCCCCCGGGGCCCTACACCTTTGCCCACTATGACTGCATTCAAAACACACTCACTAGTAAGTCCTGTCTCGTACATATATAAACATCCACACACAAAAAAAAACAGTATCCTAAATTGAATTATGAATTGTGCCAAACTTTCTGAGGATCTTCGCAAACTAAAACTATTAAACTATTTCAGGAACATAAAATACACAGTGACTTTTATATTGTTCTGTAGCTAACGTATGTGGGCGCTCCGCTGGACCCCAGGATCGTGCCTTTGTGAGGGCCACTGCATTGCTCCATTCACATTTCTCACACTTAGACACACTACAGGAGGCCATTGTCAGGTTAGAGAGTGTGTTTGAATGCCTGTTTGATTCCGTCATACAATGTGTGTTTTGGAAATGTTTCACAGGTTTTCTCTGAATAATTATGTGTATGTACTCATCACTGTATGAGTGTTAAAAATAGTTTTACGCACATTTCAGCTATGTAAACACTGTGTTTGTGTCCTGAATTACAGGAACGCTAGCGTGGCGGTGTATGGAACACGTAACACCGCCCAGGAGACGTATTTTCTCCAGCAGGGAACACCTGTCAGAAACTCTGGAAGTCCTGATCCTCAGGATAGTGCCTTCTCACTACCCAGAAAAGCCCGTCAGCGGCTCCTTAAACATGGGGTTAACTTGCTTTAAATTTGATATCTTTTATTATGTCATAGATATCACCATATTTATACTATATACTGTATGTCTCTCTTATACTGCTCAGAATGTAATGAATGCTTTTTATATAATAGGCTTCTGTTTGTTCATTTCATTTTAAAAAGTAGAGGGTGAAAGTGTAAAATACAAAAACATTTTGGACAAAAATATAAAGGAAGTGTCTCCCTCCTGCTGTAACTCTTTGCTGTTTAGAGAACTGAGTCTGGTTTTAAATGTGGCTGTGACCATTCAGTGTTACAGTTAAAGCTAGATGTGTATAGTTGTTCAAACTGTCACCTTTTTAAATGGAAGCCAATTATGCTTGAGTGTTAATAAACGTCCTTTAGTACACTTGTGTGAGATTGTCAGGATGGTTGAGATATATTGTAGAAATATGTTTATACAACTGTTCAAATGTAAGACTTTTTTTAACTTTTCAGCATGGACACATTAAATTAATCAATAGTGACTGTAAAGACAATGTTACAAAAGCTTACTATTTCTAAGAAATGGTGTTAATTTATTTTACTTTTTATTGATAAAAGAATCTTGCATTACGGTTTCCATAAAAATATTAAGCAGCACACCTGTTTTATTGATAATAATAAGAAATGTTTCTTGAGCAGCAAATCGTCATATTAGAATGATTTCTGAAGGATCATGTGACACTGAAGACTGGAGTACTGATGCTGAAAATTAAATTACATTTTAAAAATACAACTGATAAATAGAAATTATTATTTCACAATATTACTGTTTTTACCATATTAAATCAAATAAATTCTGTAGTGTAGCCTATATATTAGAGTGGCTCTACACTTTTCAGGAAAAAAATATTTCACAAAAAATGAGTTTTTCAAATTATAAAAATACATATACACAAAGACATTTAGATGCTTTTTGGGTGGCGAATGTTACTGGATTGTTGTGATGAACTACAGCTGTGGTAAACACCTGATAAGATACCTGTGTGAACTTGAGAACTGAGTTTATACATTCAGTAAACATAACATTTAAACGGTACCTGGTTAGGTAAGTTAATTCTGAGAAAAGCTATTTGGTTTGATTGTTTGTTATCTGTGCAATTAAATTCATACATTAGGTTATTAGTATGAATTGCAAAGTGTAGCTTAAGTGTCCAAATACTACTTAGGGCCAGTGTATGTGCACCCAGATGAATGGTTTCTATGTAGCATCCAGGAGAGCTCCAGATTACCTCTCTGTCGGTTGTGGAGCTATTGTCAGGGTAGTGCACTTAGGGGAAAGTTTTATGCTTCCCTCAGTCCAAAGTTGTTTCTCTTGCAAATGAGCAGCTCGTTGGTGATGGTGCAGATGTTCTGTAATGATGGTCATTAGGAGTGAGAATAAGAATGGCCTGAACTGGCAGGGCTCTAGGCGCCTCATTATGCAGACACATTTAAAAGGTCGATGGGGGTGCGAATGGCTGCTTAAGGGTCCCAAACAAAACCAGGGGGAGGAGAGTCAGAAGAAGCCAGAATTCAAATTCTGAAGAAACTGAGCTTATTGTCAGAGCAGGAGATTCATCCTCTTTAGTCGTATCGTGAAGAGCACGAGACGAGCATCACCGGAGAGCAATACTATATGTGGATACTTGAGATGGCCACGGTTACGCGCACGCGGGTTTCACTGCTGGTCCTCGCTTTCATGGCTATTACTATAGGAGTACAGTGCAGATCGCTTCGTTCACAGCTTCGCAAGGTGACATCGTTTCAAGGAGAGCGTAAAATCCGTATTGGACACGTCCAGAGACGGAGCCGTCGCGAACCGGGATCCGAGCACGACCAGTGCGCCCTCCTGAGCGCACCGTGGACGGAGAGCACCAGTCCGCTTGGGGACTGGGGTCAGATGTACCGTCTGAAGATATTATCGACGATGAGTGATGGTCCACGTCGTGCTGTTTTTCCAGAACAAGCCCTCTTCAGATTCGTTAGACGGGTGTATCGCTGTTGTCAAGTGGGGTACCACTGTGGAAGTGTCAAGGGAATACAAGGCGGAAAAATTGGGGGTAAGTAGTTCGATACCTTGCTGAGAAACTGATGCGCAACATGGGATGCTGGTGTCCCGATAAAACTCACGTTACTCACGTAATCGTTCCTCGATTAGATAAAGCTTCACCAGTTACATGTTTGATGGTGAGCAGTAAATTAAAGGTAATTAAGCCTCAAAGCATTTCAATTAAGTTTAGAGTGAAGTTTTACAAAAGGTGGTAGGGTTTAAAATAAAACAGCGTTATTCAAATTTAGTAAAAAAAGAACTCTAAATATTTCGAACAGAAGTAGCGTTAATGTAACGGTAGCAACAGTAGCGGCAAGCGATTTTATTTTGTAGGGCGGTTTGGACAAAAATATTGGCATTATAACTTGTATTACTTATTATAAAAAAGTTATATATATATGTGTGGGTGTGAGTGTGTAGCCAAGGGTGGTAAATTACTAAAGGACGATTTTAATTGAGCAACAGGCACATTGAAATTCAGAAATTCCCTTGAAATATAATTGAAAGACCACCAAACTAGACCAGCACCAAACCAGCCTTGTCTTTTCAACAGGGTAATACATAATTTGTAGGTACAATAATCCTTATGTTTTACAGTGGGTACATACTGGATGACAGCACTGTCCCTTAACATTATGTGTCTCTTTCTGACTTGTCAAGACTCCAACATTGAGTTTCTGCTTGGCGAAGATGTGCTGTCCGCACCATTGGAGAAAGCGGAAGTTCATTTGCACTTTTCAAACCCCCAACACCTCAACATCCAACCTGTGCTCCCCTCACTGGAGAAACGAGGGTTCCCTACCAGGTGAGGCAGAGGAACTTGATAGATGAAGTGAGAATGTTGTTAATAACACTATTCTCCAAAGAAATTACTAAATTAAATGACTGATATTCTGGAGAGATAAAAATGTAAATAAAAAAACCACCCAATTTTGTCCTCCTCTCTGCAGGTACAGTGTCTGGTTTCGAGATGGTGTCGTGGAGCTGAGAGTAGATCTTCTCGCCCTCTTCCAGGCTCTGCAGCGGGCGATCGGAGGATCCAGCAGAGGCCCGAGCCTGATGGAAATGCATCGGGTGAGGGGCTTGACCAGACCAGGGGCCGTTGTCCAAAAGCAAAGACCCCCTTCCCTTCAAGACACAGTGCCTGTTGTGTGGGGGGAGGTAAATGAGGGCAGGGAGGGTGCCGCCCCCCTGCAGCCCTCTTTAGAGCTGGGACTGGCTTTACACTGCAGCTTAGTGGACAATATCGCACAGCCCTGTCAAAATTACGGTGTGCATCTAGAACACGCACCCTTCATCGCTCTGACGTACAGATAGCAAGACGTTTGCGATCATACTGAACAGTGATTTTAGCAAATACATTTAGAAAGTGCTTCTCTGTGCAACCAAAGACTGTCAATCCCTAGCGTTCCCCCTTCACAAGTTCTTTGTGGCCATAAAGTCTCCGTCCATTCAGTCCACTAACACCTGGTGTGAATGTTCCCTGGATGGTTCGCTATTTTTTGAAGAATTGCTAATGATGCCCATTGTTCTGTGACAATGGGGCTTCAGCTCCAGAGAGCTTACTGTAATTCAGAGTGGCCTATGTTATATGGAAAACTATGCACTTCAGCATGTAAATTGAATTTATTAAATTATGGGTGTTATTTGTGAGATAAATGTAAATAGTGTATAATTACAGGTCTATATATAAAAACTTTTTTTTTTTCGCGTTGAATCCAAGTGTCCAAGAGTTTGTTACTGTTGCCAGTGTGTTGTTTTGTCTTAACAAGGTGTTGAAAAGGATTGGATTTTAAAAACAGTCACATTTAAATACAAAAAGGGTCACACTCACAGGCAGAACTTGGTCATTTTCAGGTTTGAATGAGAATTCAAGAGGAAAAAAATGTTTCAGATTGTAATTTTATTAGTGTGTTGAGCATCCATTGCTATTTTAACTACTCAAATATAAACATCAGGTCATGCAATGCACACAGTTTACTAATTCCTGTTTACACATGTTAGGAAATACTCTACCATTCAAATGC